>NC_084820.1:16959973-17270016 GCF_958449725.1 Rosa rugosa | reverse complement strand
GGGTTTTAATTAGAAGAATCTAGAGATTATATTTCCTTGTATGATTCAGACTCTATGTATTGTAATCCTCTATATAAAGAGGCCCCTATTATCAATGAGTATACACAGCGATTTTCTCTCAATTTCTAATTCCCTAAAACACATATCAAATTTCAAGTAATTAGTCCAAAATCTCTAACCATGTCTATTTTATGCATTTTCTCTCTTCCAATACGCCGTCTAAGGATATATGTTTTGACAAAGGAATGTAATTCACCTTAATAAAGACCCTACAAGTTCCACAGTAAACGAGTGAAGTATCTAATAAAGCTCTATAAACATATTATTAAGCTCTCAACCTAACAGTGGATCCATTAAAAATTGGACAATGCCACGTGCATAATTGTAATGTTAAAAGCACGACAGGATTGACAAAATTTCATACACATTTTTAAAAGGTTAATTAACGATGTACATGGCGCAGAGACTAGAGAAAGAAATGTTTTGTCGGCCAAAATTTTCATGCATCGATGAGACAAAGCAATATGGTCATTGTCGAGGACAATGAGGTATACCTTCTGCTTTCACGTTATATATATTTGCTCTCTTAATTTCTAAATTAGAGTTAACCGATCAAGTAGCCAGATCCATGATAACACACATGTCAATATTATACTTTAGATCATGATTCTTTCCAAATATATTCGCACAAATTAAGTTCAATATTAGTAAACTATTACATAGTTTAGGGCACATTTTCAATTATTTATATATTTTACCAAAAAAATCTTTAAAGGAAGACTAAATCTATTTTTTTTTTTAATATGATTGATTTCATTAGTAATCAAGCTATGAAAATAGGCCAGAGTCTAATATAATTTACATAAGAAAATCCGGAAAACCCCGAAAACCAGATAACCTATCTAAGCCAAACTAAACTCATTAAAGTCTAAAGGGACACTCGCTGAACAACAAGCCTAAGCTAAGCAAGAACAATCTCGCTTTCTAAGGAAAAGTCATTCATCTAGTCTAACATGCCAACACGCATTTGTGGTACAAATATCAACTAGAAACGTCTTAGATAAGCTTATAGAAATTACTCCTACTTTATAAGACTTGAGTTCAGAATGTTTATGGATGACTAAATCTAATTGTGTGTGCTTTGTTGTACAATTTTTTAAATTTTCTCACAAAAAATATGTTAAATTGTTCAACAAATGATATGAAGTGAGTTTATTCTAGGGCTGTCACTCGGTCGGTTCGATTCGATTATAGGTATTACCAACTTCAAAACCAAAGCTTTCGGTTTCAAAATTGAGTTACCAATTACCAACCAAAATTTTTAGTTTTTAATCATATCTACCAAATTCGGTATTTCGGTTTTCGCTATTACTAACTTTCAAACAACTAATTTTTTGTAATAAAAATTAGAATGAACAAAAATAGGTTCTTCAATTTTATAGTCGTAAACTTTGTATTCATCTCCTAATTATAGCTTTTTTTTGTATATATGACATCAAGTTTTAGTCATTTTCAATAAAACTAGGTTATTTAACCATCTTTGACTAGGTTACTTAAATTATATGTACTATTAATGTAGTATATATATGTAGTAATGTTCATACTATTATGAAATTTTTTATGTTTATTTCTTAATATACATGTATGTGTATTGAAAACTATAGTAGTATAAGCTAATATTTAGATAATTGGTAGATTCGGTATTTACCAAAATCAAACCAATTTTTTCGGTAATTTTCGATTTCGGTTTTATCAGTCTTGGTTACCAAAAAATTGGTTTATCAAACTTAAAACATCGGTTGGTATTCGGTCGATTCGGTAATTACCAAACCAAGTGGTAGCCCTAGTTTATTCTAACGCCAAACCAACCGTATTGATTAAGCATTTTTAATAATTATTGCCGGTTTATCCAACATGTTTTCTTTTTTTTGTTTGGTTGAATACCCAAGTGTTCGATTTAGGTTGGTATGTCTCTGCGCTTTGCGTTAGAGGCATTCACATGATAACATGTAGTAAAATTTTTGCAACCTCGTAGGGGTGGTTTCGCCTTGGAGAATTTGATTTCATTAAGCCGGTTTGATCCTGAGTTTTAGTTTTAAATTTTTTAATACTATTATTCTTATTGTTTTAATCCTTTTTTATGTTTTTTCCATTGATGGAATAATAATCAACTATAGACCAGTTTGATCTTCTCTCAAACTAGAAAATGTCTCCCCTAATTGCGATTTAGTTAGATCTAGACTTAGAGTGACAAACAGGCTGGGACGGGACGTCCCGTTTCTTAACGGGCTCGGGCCTTCTCATATACTAACATTAGGCCCAACCCAGTCCACGACCCAATCCCACAATGTGTTGGGCCGTGCTTGTGCCGGTATGGGTCCTGCCGTGCTCATTTCGTGCTAAAAATTAAAATTAGTCGAGGCTAATATTATTAATATAAGTTGCAACTCATATATCACCAGTTCCACTCTCAAAACCTCAAGTCTCAACTATACACAACCCAATCCACAAACCAAGACTAATTCCTACACTCTATTGATCATTTTTTTTTGTAAACAAAATAGATAAATTAGTGACAAATGCTCATTGTTTACAAACCTGCAGCTAACTTTGTCATTGTTTACAAAGTAATAAACTTTCAGCAAAAATGTCTAAAGGGAATCCAAATTTACACTCAAATATATATTATCTTTATAGGGGACCCTGCTAATGAGGACCACTAAAATGAGGACTAGTTGAGGACTTTCTAATAAATGGTTTGGAAGACTCACTTTTCGATTACATTATGGCAAATCAGCCATTAGATGTTTATATATAGGGAAAAATGCACCAACAGTGTCCGGACACTGTGAGGACTGTCAAAATGATACCCGAACTTACAAAGTTATCAAAGTAATACCCAGACTCAATTTTTCTTATCAACGCAGTACCTGCGGCCGATTTCCGTCACGTCGCCGTTAATCTTGATCACGTGTGACGCACGTGGGTCGCAAAATAAGGGCAAAAAAGACTTTTTCACTCCATCAAACTCTAAATAAATAAATTCAAAATTAAAAATAACTGGTTTTTCTCTCTCCTCCCGAAACTCCATGTTCATCATTTTTTTTTATCAACCATGTTCATCATCTTAAATGCAGCAAAAAAGCAACAAAACAAAAAAAACAAAAAAAATCCCAGCAAACGTTGATGTTCTTGAACCCATTCAAGTTCATCTTCTTAAACCCAGCAAACCATTATGATGCCATCTTTCTCTCTCTAGAGTTCCAATCAATTGATACAAACTTAAAGAACAACAAAAGAAGAAAATTTGATTAACAGTACAAACTCAAACAACAAAATCAAGTAATAATGATCAACAGATCTGCTATAATTCCATTAAAGGCTACCACATCAGCAGATTCATGTTCATGTTCTTGAACCCAGCAAAAAAAGAATCATAACAATGTTGATTCATTCATGTTCTTGAACCCAGCAGAAAAAAATCTGGCCTTGACTTCAATCTTGGCCTTGACTTCTGAGGGCAAAGTTTGCTCAATTGATTCTTTTGATCTTATCTCCTCTTCCAACCCCAAGGACTTGAGGACACTAACAAATTCAGAGTCCAACTCTTCCTTCAATTCCAAAACCTTCCCCTTCAGGCTATCATCCAAATTATCAAGGCTAGACACCCCCAACATCAAGGTTAGACACAAAAACAAACATTCGAGATTCAAAGAACAAGAAAATAACTAGATTGCAACACTTGAACCCATAAATTCATCATATTTATGTTCTTGAACCCGGCTAAAAAGCAAAAGAAAAAAATTTCAGCAATCCTTGATTCGTTCATGTTCTTGAACCCAGAACGAATTTCTAACACGTGCCCTCCACCATTTTCTCTCTCAAGAGGTATCCGCAGCGGCCTTTGACTAGGTTGAGGTGGGGTTCCACCTCGTCGGCACCGTCGATAGCGAGATCGAGGATCGGGTAGTCATCGAGGTTGGATAATGGAATTCTAAGAGAGATGACTTGTTGGTGGGTGTTCTCGGAAATTCCAATGATGTTGTGAACTTTTCCCGGTTGTAAAAGCTCGCCCAAGCGATCCACGGCGTGTTTGACGGTGGAGCCGGAGCCGAGGTCGACGATCATGCCGGACTCGACGACCTTGTAGGCGGCGATTTTCTTCAACTCGTCTTGGGTTAGAATTGAAGAGCTGAAAGCAGAAATTGGGAAAGAGAGGAAGCAAGAAAAGGGTCTTACTAGCTAGTTTGATCCATTTGTGCGCCACTAAAACTCTTGGTCAGATCAAAAGAAAAAGTTGAAAAGAGGAAGTTGAAGGGAGGGGGACTGGGCGAGAGTGCAGAGGAAGAAGACGAGAGATAGAGAGGATAAAAAAAAAAAGTAAATAGGTATATATTATTAATAATAAGTAAAATGTCAAATAAAGGGTAAATCAGTCTTTTTGCCCTCATTTTGCGACTCACGTGCGTCACATGTGGTAAAGTTAATGGCTCCGTGACTGAAATCGACCGCAGGTACTACGTTGATAAGAAAAATTGAGTCTGGATATTACTTTGATAACTTTGTAAGTTCGGGTATCATTTTGACAATCCCACAGTGTCCGGACACTGTTGGTGTATTTTTCCCTTATATATACATGAGTAGATCATTTCTGAAATTTTTTTTTCCAAATTGCTAATTGTTAAGGTACTAAACTAGGTCAAATCAATAGACAAACCAAATATGTCAAACATGAACAGTTCATGTTCATAACTGATAAATCACGATTATGAATGTCTCAACGATTTTCAATTTGGTTGAAAAATTGCATAAATGATCTACACATAAATATCTAAGCATCTAATGGTTGATTTGCAAAAATGTGATAGAAAAGTGGGTCTAATACAAAAGTCTTCAACTGGTCCTCATTTAGTGGTGTGGGTCTAATACAAAAGTCTTCAACTAGTCCTCATTTTAGTGGTCCTCATTAGAAGAGCTCCCTATCTTTATATGTAAGTTTATTGTTTACACGATCAAATATAAGTTTATTGTTTATAAATGTATATTATCTTTATATTATAAAGGAAAAAAATTTATATTATAAAAACAAGTCGGATTGTGGACTGCAATATGTCGTGTTCGGGCCGTGCCGGGCCTATAACAAACTCGGGCCACTGGGCTCACATTCCTCAGCTTAGCCGACCTGTTAGAATAACGTGTTTGGGTCACTAACTAGTTTGGGCCAGACCTGACTGCTTTTAAACGTGCCGGGCTCGTGTTGTGCTCGGGCCTAGTCGCCCATTTGCCACCTCTAGACTAGACCCCTATATATATTCAAGACCCTTCCACTAAGGGATCTTTTTTTTTTTGCCATTTTAAGGGATCCCTTGTGGGACCAACTTTTCAATCGTATTTTGACTTGACCGTTCAGTTTTTAAGTTCTAATGCATAGTTCACTTATGCAAATTTTCAGCCAAATTGATGATCGTTAAGGTATCGAACTAGACTAAATCAATGGACGTACCGAATCTGTCCAACTTGAATTGTTCGTGTTCATAATTATAAATCGCAGTTATGAATGCCTTAATGATTATCAATTTGGCTGAAAATTTGTAGAGATAATCTATTCATATATACCTAATAATTGAACAGTTAAGATGTGAATATGTGATCGAAAAGTAGGTCTAATGAGCGAGCCCTTAAAATGGCCAAAAAAGGAATCCCTCACTAGAAGGGCCATATATATATATATATTGAATCTTTCATGGGGTTCGCTTTTCGATCACATATGGGCATCTTGACTGTTTAGTTCTTAGGACTCTATGAATAGACTACTTATGCAAATTTTCAGCTAAATTAATGACCGTTAAGTCATCAAACTAGATTAAATCAATGGATGAATCAAATCTATTCAACCCGAAATGTTCATGCTTATAATTATAAATCACAGTTATGAATGTCTTAACGATTATTAATTTGGCTGCAAAATTTGCTCCAGAAGTGATTACTTATGAAGATTTTCAGTCAAATATATATATATATATATATATATATATATATATATATATATATATTATATTCTTCTATAAGCCTGAATCATATAAATATTCGGTTGTGTTAACACAGCGAAATTCTTGATATACATCCTTTACGTACAATATAATGCTAGTTGTTAGATTGGAAAAAACTTCGTCTTTTGTGTCCAATAAGATAATGACTTGTTAAGCTAATTAACATGCAAAGATGACAAATATGAATATGATCATTAACACCGGTTAAGACAAACCTAATTTTGAGTCTTTGACTTCTTAAAATTATATTTTTCTACCCAATTTTGTCACATCTACTAGTTACCACAGCTTTGCACCAAAGCGTCAGTGCTGATGAAACGAGTTTGGTACATACATTATATGGTAACAAAACAAAACAAGAAAGAATTAAAACCTGTGGCAGAAAAAATGATTTGTTGATGATATATATGTGTGGAAGCAGCTGGTGTGATATGCATGATGTCTGTCCGATAATGATCGTACCATCCATATATATCAAATATGATAGCCCGTGATCATGAATATTACAAAGTGAAACAAAAACATTATTATTATTAACTGCCTCCGATCCCCACCACATTCCCATTCCATGACAAAATCCCAACCCCACATACAAACAACTCCATGGCCGGCTATCCTCACATGCCACCAAAACTCTGAACATACATTTTAAGCCACCACACAACTCCTCCTCCTCCTCCTTATATCATCATCATCATATATGATTCGTCACTCTCTCTCTCTCTAGCCTGTCTTACCTGATCAAGAAAAGCATAAGGGATCAGACTCTTTTTGTAGCTTGAAAAAGGTTTTTGAACTGTTCAATCATACCAGTCCTGTAACCTTATTGCACTCGCTACCTAGCTCACTAGCTCCCGCATGTTACCTGCAGAGTTCACAGACTTATCGTCGCAGAAAAAAGCCTGAAGAGACTGTTAGCACGATTCCCTTTTGCTCAATTTTGACTTCAAATCCAGCTATCGGTTCTTGGGATTAGCGCAATATTTTCACTCTCATCATCATCCTTGACCAGTCCCTTTTCTGCTTCCCCCCAAAAAAGCTGAAGTGTCTATTTTCTTCGATTCATTTGCAGAACCACCTGCTATGGGAAATTTTTACAGCTCTTTATGGATCGCTTCCCAATGCCTAGCTAGCTAAGGTAATACCCACTACTAGTCTCTCTCGTCTCTTTCCTTGCATCAGATTTTCTGACTAGCTAGCGTCGATTTCTCTCACTCCCAAATGATGCAATTTACTGAAACACCACCGCAACCCTTACACCAAATTGTGACCACACCACCGTTCTCTCCAAATCTCCCAATCATGAACAAAAACCAGACACACCGGACGCGTCCGTGGCCTGGCTTCCCCACGTCGTCGAAGCTCACCAACTTCGGCGACGCCAACTGCATGGAGCAGCTACTAGTCCACTGCGCCAACGCCATCGAGACCAACGACGCCACGTTGGCGCAGCAGATCTTGTGGGTTCTCAACAACATTGCTCCCCCGGACGGTGACTCGAACCAGCGCCTCACGTGCGCTTTTCTTCGAGCACTCATCGCTCGTGCGGCCAGGAGCGGAAGTCTTAAGCTCCTTGCAGCAATGAACGCCGCCCAGGCTAACCTCGCCATCCACACTCATAAATTCTCCGTCATCGAGCTCGCGGGGTTTATTGACCTCACGCCGTGGCACCGGTTCGGCTTCACCGCCGCAAACGCCGCCATTCTGGAAGCGGTGGAAGGCTACTCCGTTATCCACATCGTTGACTTGAGTTTGACTCACTGCATGCAAATTCCAACTCTGGTCGATGCCATTGCTTCTCGTCAGGACGGGTTAACTACTCCTCCGCTGCTGAAGCTCACTGTGGCCGGAACAACAGAGGACGTGCCGCCGATGCTGGATCTTTCCTACGAGGAGCTGGGGTCGAAATTGGTCAATTTCGCAAGATCCCGGAACATAATCCTAGAGTTTAGAGTCATCCCTTCGAGTTATACAGACGGATATGCAAACTTAATTGAGCAGCTTCGGGTCCAGAACTTGGTGTACCCAGAGAGTGGACATGAGGCTCTAGTCATAAACTGTCACATGATGCTCCATTACATTCCGGAAGAGACGTTTCAGAATTTCGAGCCTTGTTCTTCGTCCTCAACATCCATCACTACTTCTTCCACTTCACTGAGGTCGATGTTTTTGAAAGCCGTTCGGGGTTTGGACCCAACCGTCGTCGTTGTGGTGGACGAGGACGCTGACTTGACTTCCAACGATTTGGTGGGGAGGCTGAGGTCGGCGTTCAACTATCTGTGGATTCCTTATGATACTGTTGACACGTTTCTGCCGAGGGGGAGCAAGCAGAGGCAGTGGTACGAGGCCGATATGTGCTGGAAAATCGAGAATGTGATTGCCTACGAGGGATTTCAGAGGGTCGAGAGGCTGGAGCCCAAATGCCGGTGGGTGCAGCGGATGAGGAGCGCCGGGTTTCGAAGCGTTTCGTTCGGAGAGGAGGCTGTGAATGAGGTGAAAGCTATGCTGGATGAGCACGCGGCGGGGTGGGGGTTGAAGAGGGAAGAAGAAGATCTTGTGCTTACTTGGAAGGGACACAATGTTGTTTTTGCCACTGCTTGGATGCCTGCTTGAATTGAGTTAATTTTCTGATGATGATGATGATCTGACAACTGAATTAATATAGAATTGATCTTCATTTTGTTCTAAAGTATTAGCTCTGCTGATTTGTTTGGTCTGTCATTAGAGTTAGCGAATGGATTTAGTTAGTCTTCTTCTACTACTGTTTTTAATAGTAGATGTAAGAGTGAGAGAGCTTTAACGTGATGATGAAGGCTTCAGTTCTTATGTCGAACGAATAAATTGTTTCTTTGCATTATGCGTTTTCTTCTGGGTCACCACTCGTTATGTAATTAAGGAGTGACCTGAATCATGTTTCATTCGTTAAGTTTTTTGCATGATATTTAAGTACATTTTTCATTTCCAGTCTTAAATTCAAGAAACAAAATTTCTTAATTTCCTGCTTTGTTTGCTGAGTTTGACAGTAGCGGGAGTCCAAAATTTATGCTAATTAATGGGGCATGGGGTCATAAACCAGAACTTCATTTGCACTGATTACAGCGGAGGTGGTGTAGTGGTGCTGGAAGAGAGTGGGAGTGAAGAATGATAAATGTTACTTGGAGTGAATAATACCAACATGACTAAAACATTAGTCTAAAAGGTTTAAAGAGGTGTTTTATCAGAAAAAATGAAGACCAATATATATGGGTTAAAGTAGAAGAATGATAATGTTATTGGGAACTATAGCTCTGTAGTTGCTCCGGCCAATATTGAATACAAAGGCAGGAGTAAATGCGTTCAACTAATTTGTTAGCATGATGGTGAGACATGTCATTTTTTCTACTCAAATTTGGCAAGTCCAACATTTTCCACTAGTTAATTTATTGCAGTACTATGCGCTATGATTACCAAGAAATGAAAGGGAAAAAAAAAAGTTGAACAGCATAATGCATAGAACACGTAGGACTTCGCAAGTATATGTTGAGTTGAGAACGTGTGATTAATGTAATCACTTCTCCAGAGCTTTATGATCTTATGTGTTGTATTGCTGATAGTTTAATTCACTTGAATATAGGACAGGCCTCTAACCTCACGTAAAGCGATGATTTTAGTTATACCTTGAGAAAGATCCGACAAAATATAGCATTCTTAGTGATTTAAGTGACAAAGAGCTATAATTGCTCAATAAGTCAATTTTGAACTAAATTATCGAGAACTTTGATTTGTTTTATAAGTTTTACAAATAAGACATTTCGAGCTAAATCTCTCATTTGTGGAACATTAATTAAAATTCCTTTTACGTATATAAGTCTATTTTAATTGAATTTGGCTCCTCTAAAGTTAATAACTGTGAAGTTCAGTAAAATTCATAAAATCTTTCATGTAAACACATTACCTAAATTCACGGTTACTAACTTTTAAAGATACCAGGGCTATTCAATTGGAAAAACAATATAAAGCCATTTGAACAACAAATTATTTTTTTTCACTCATCCCAATGATCCATTAGGCCATTTGGGTACCTTTTAGTTAGACTGTAGATATCAACTCATTGTACGATATCCATAGTGTATGAATTAAAAAGAAATAAACGGAAGGTAAATTATAACTTCCATCATCCAAATTAAAGAAAATAGATAGATTAGTTATAAGAAGTCGATATCTATATGAAAAAATTAAGTGTTCTTTAGAAAATAGTTCATCTCATTCATTCAACTAATACAAGAGTTAAAGCGTGTATATCTAGTTGAATCGACTCTTTATAAGTATTATCCTACAAATATATTGTTATGATCCATTTGGAAACTGTTTGTTTCAAATTACAACAATTTGAAGATTTAAAACTTAAAACCCAAGCTCAAGCTCCAAGTTGCTTCACAACCTAAAGTTCTCATCCCCATTACAAGCACTCCAAAATACTGGTATTTGGTTTGGTCGGGTTCGGAACCCGTTCAGAGTTCAAACCCGACCCGCTGGCTTCGTTGACGACTAGGCAAGTCCGTACGTGTGAGTGTGACTTCGAGTAAACGAAGTATGTAATCAACTCATCATATGATTGGCAGTTTGGCTTCGCTCCAGCCTTAAACGCACGTGTGTTTGACCCCCCAAAATTAACCTAAGAACTAAGAAGCTTCTGAAAAAGTGTCTTCCCTAATCTCTCTCTTCCTTGCTATCAAAGCAAGTCAATGGCCAAGTGATCCAACAATCATGCTCCTGCAGTGAAATTGTGCTTCATAGTATCAAAATTAAGGTTGGTTTTCGTTTCTTTACACTTCTGGATTTTTTTTCCTGTTCGTTTCAGTGTCTGAATTACTTTGTGGTTGGGATTTATAGTTCTTGGTCAAATCCTGAACTGGGTCTGGGATTGAACTCGAATTTGTTTACTTGGAAGTCTTTAAAGCTTGAATCCTTCATGGGTTTGTTGTTTATTCTGTACTCTTCAATGAGATTGATTGAAAACTGTGTGTATTGCCTATCGTGGTTTTGCTCTCAATTTTAGTGTGTGATTCGTAGAATTAAGTGTTCTGGTAGTTGAATGAACTTGAAAGATTCCCTTTTTAGCTTAAACAGTGTCTGGGTTTTGTACCATTTGTTTAAATTTTCAGTATTTAGATAGTGTGAGCAGTTCACTGCTGTTAAAATCAGACGAAATTTGGATTTGAGATGTATATTTCTAAAATACCTGCGATTTTTTGGTGTTTTAGTTCACAATTCTTTTACTTTATATCACAGTGATGTTTGAAGATTTAGTTTTTGATTGAGATGCTTGGTTTTGATGTGAAAATTAGTGGCTATATTCGAGTTTTTGCTGAATTCTGCTGTAGGAATTTGTCTCTTTTTCTTATATAATCGTGCATATATCAATCAGTACTGTTGACGTTTTAGCTTAAATTCACTGAAGACTGTACAAAATAGAATTTTCAAAAAATGATGAGGAATTCGTGGTTGTTTTGAATTTCTGTTGGTATTGATTTAGTTCAGTGGATTTTGATTTTGATGATAGTCAGGAATTTGAAACCAGAATGCCAGCAATTAGGCAATTTTCTCGGATAGACACTTCAGAACTAAAAGATCAGATTGAGAGGAAGGTTGGGAGCCTGAAGGCGGAAAAGTATTTCAGTCTTCTCACAGGATACTTGAGTCTCAAGATTCGCAAATCCGATTTTGATAGGCTCTGCATTGAAACAATAGGAAAAGAAAATGTCTGTCTTCATAATCATCTTATCCGTTCCATACTGAGAAATGCAAGCCTTTCGAAGACTCCCCCATCGAGCAAAAGCAGCTTTGCAGGTTCTCTTAGTGTAAAAGTGGCAAATGGATATCAAAAAACTAGTCTTCAATTGTTATGCAGAGATTTCCCCAAATCACCTAAGAAAGAGAGGACTCCCAATCTTCGTGATCGAAGGGCAAGGAATCGTTTGACCTATTCTGAGGCTCCTATTGCAAAAATTCAAGTACAAGAAAGGGCAACCGAGCTTCTTTCTTTGGGGGGCAGACCCCCCGGCTCAGATGAAGACGGGGAAGAGGTTGATCAGGCTGCTGAATGTCCAAGCATCCACAGTATAAGACCTCTTAGTGCTCCTCTCGGAATCCCAATATGCACTGGAAGGACAAAAAAACTGTTAATCAAAGGATCAGCACCTGCTATTTACAACGAGACTTGTCTGAACAGTGGGGAGTTACCTGATACTAGTTCTTTAAGAAAGAGGTTGAAGCAGAAGTTGGAGATGGAGGGAATGGAACTGTCCGAGGATTGTGCGAACTTGTTGAATAATGGACTTGATGTTTTCTTAAAGAGATTAATAAAGCCCTGTTTGGATTTAGCTGGTTCAAGGTCTAAGGACAAACACATAGATAGAGAACATAGCGATGATATGAGAAACGTACAAAGACCAAGCAGGCCTTATTCAGCATCTGTACTAGACTTTCGGGCTGCGATGGATTTGAACCCTCAAATACTTGGAGAAGATTGGCCAACAAAACTTGAGAAGGTTTGCTTGCATGCATAGAAGACATAACTGGCATACTACTATATGTTTTGGCTCAAACCATAAGTTTTTGCTTGTTTTATTGAACACATTCTAGTACTGATCTGACATTGTTGTTCCGGTAACCACCTCCACAGTACATAAGTAGATTTGATGGAAAATTTTGGGTTGAAGGCGTTAGATTGTACAAAAAAAAACTTTAGAGCTGATTATATCTTGACAATGTAAGGTATTAAACTCATTGGCCGCTAGAATGTAGCTGTAACAAATAGGTCAGTAGCACTCCTTTGACAGATATTTATTCTTGCATATTAAAGCTTATCTTCAAAGTCTCCAGTACTGTAATAGTTGAGTTTCCTGTTACATTTGATTCTGGGTTTTAATATAAGACAGCATTCTCCATTCTCTAAAAAAAAAAAAGAGATACCATTCTACTTGTTTGGTGTTTGAATGATATGGTAGTTGCTGCAGCATTTTCAACAATCAATTCAACTGTTTTTGCCTAGTACAATTTTACTAGGCAAAAATCTCTGAGTCATATGCATTTTGTTTTATACAGAAAATGATCATAATGATCATTAGGTGTGATTGGAAATGTGGCCCAGAGGGAGACATGAAGTAGTTAACCTGACAAGATTTTGAGTTCAATAACAACTTAACACCTTGCATACCCTTCATTTCATATTGGGGACAATATCTCATCACCTGATTAGGATGAAGATTAGCAAACGATAATTTAAAAAAAAATAATAATAAATAAATAAAACCCTTTTGTGCACTCTTTTCACCTGTTAAAGTTTTGGAATACAAAACATTTCTGAACGAATGAGATGATGAATATTGACTGCCAAAGTCGTTAGTCTTTGTGTAGCTGTACGCGGGTGCATGCACATCACCTCACCATAAATCAGTGCAAGTCTTGGAAGAAAATGACAAGCTATAAGCATCTTGAATAATCAAACCTCGCGTGTCAATGACTAGGATTTGGGGTCTACAAGAGTGCAATTATAAAGAAAGACTTCTGAAAAATAATGCAAGACATAGTCAAACTGGAAATTGTTAAGAGTTTTATGCTGCAACAAGACAATTGTAGTAACAGAAACAATCAGGCTAAAACTCAAATGAACATTTTTGATCAAGAGTAATGTCTTCGTGGTCGGATAGTGACCGGACAAACTTTGTTAGGTTATCGTTAAGTTTGATTTGATTCGTTTAATTTCCACCCTTAGATCTAAGTAATGTCTAACTAAAATTGTTGTCGGTTAATTACTGACCAATTAACACCACTGTTTTGGCAGGAGCAGTGTTCTTCTTATGCAAACCTTGGTCAGTCACTGTTAGAATGGATTTGGTTAAGTCCTAGCAAGAACTTTCGAGTCTAGTTTTAACGGCCTAACAAGACATTTCAAAGCCCTTATTAAAAGTGAAGACAAACCAATGATGGGAAAATGCTAAAACTCATAAACAGAAAAGAAATGAGAAAAAACCAAATGGATCAGGCATTGAAACTCAAATCCAATTTTGCTTTGAAACAGTCTCACTCATTATTTTATCACTTTGACCCTTTGTTCATTATTCAATTTACACCGCCCACCTCCATAATTTGGATTATTGAGATTACAAAACCTCATTGTATGAGTTAAATCTCCTATCTTCACTTCATTTTTCTGGTCAACATTCACTTTGACCTTCTTTTTTCATTATTTTCTGTCAATTAAAAACGGCACAATCCCGACGGATATTACCATTATTGCCGGTCTTGACTCCGACCCGGCCTAACTTTGTCATAGCAGTAATAAAGGCTTGTTGGAAAGCTGCATTGTTTGAGGCCCATGTATTGACAGTGGGCCGGGTCCTAGTGTCGGTGAAAAGGACCTGATCGGAGGTGAACAAGCCTTTGCCCTCCTGAAGATTCTTGTAGTACATATTGTCAAAAGTTCTGGGCGTGTTTGGGTCCATGTTGATGGCTATGTTGGGATCAACGTTCTTCGGACACTGTTGTTGCAGCTCTGCAGCATAGGTTTTGTTTAGCGTGGTGTCCACCGGGTTTCCTATCCGACTAGCGAACTTGCTGCAATGAGAGAATCCGACGGTGTGCGCCGCTGCAAAACACAATGAACTTGTTTCGTCGGACAACTAGTTTTGCGCTCGAAGAATAGTGTGTGTCATATACATCACGAAGAAAAATAATGCTAGATCATATGTTATGAATCGGCAAAATGTATATAATTTTCCGAATAAGTCATAGAAGTGTTACCTGTCCAAAACTCACTATTGTTGATTTTAACTAAAAAGTTATATAAACAGAAATTTCAAGCCATCACAAACACATTCAGTGGACTACAGATACAATCCAAAAAACATACTATAGATATAATATATCCAATATATGACGTGTCATCTAACAAACTTCAATTATGGTCTGTCCCAATCACGAGAAAACAGTCAAACAGTGTACATGTTTGTTTTCAAAAAAATGGTGAATGAATTAATGTACCTGAAAGAGCAACCATGTCTGACTGAGTTAACTCATTTGCACTGAACATGGAATTGAGCTGGTTCACATTGAAGGTTGGCTGGGGAAGCTTCCCATTTACACTTGAAGAAGTTGAGCTCAGTCCATCCAATCTTCCCAATTCAACTTGATATGAAGGCCCCCCAGACTGCATTGTATTAGTATAACAATTAGCAACGACCCAATCGAAACTTAAATTGTTCGAGAGTGAGTTAATAATGTACAAGAAAATTAGAAGTTCTATTTGCATGCCACGATTGAGACACAAAAGAATATATATATATATATATATATATATATATATATATATATATATAATTTGGAATGAACTCAAAAACTCGATTTGTTAAAGAATGAGTCGAGAATTTATAATAAGAAAAGGTCAATTAATTACTAAAAGGATTTAATAGTGAACAGATTACCAGAACAATAGCGTCTCTGGTAGCTAAAGCAAGAATATCAGCACAAGAGACTTTGTTTGTGCATTGTGCAACTGCATCAACGGCTGCTTTTGCTTTGATCACAGTATCGAACCCATCTCCGGCCAATGACAGATTATCAGGGTGGTCTTTCTCTGCTTTATTGCTTCCTGTTGAAGCAATAATTACTGAAGCATCACAACCCTGTACACAAAGCTCAGATTTTGATTGATTCCTTCGAAAAAAAAAAAGCCGGTAAGCTTTGAGCTTCGACAGAATTTTGAGTTACCTGGACAAAGCAATCGTGGAAAAAGAGACGAATAGTGGCGGGAACCGTCACAAATGTTTGTTGGAACTTCTTAGTGACAGCATTTTTGACAATGGATTCGACATTGGGGCAGATATTGGCGTAGAAGTTTGTTTTCAACTGCGCCGATGTGGGTTTAGAGAACATGCACAAAGAAAGGCAAAGTGACCAAACCAGAACAAGACTGAATCGACCCATTTTAGCAGAAATGGATTCTGAAACACACAGAGGAGGAAGAGAAAGTTGTAGAGAGCTTATATAGGACTAAGTTTGAGTTGTGGGCTTGACAGGAAAACTAATATATAAAGAAGTGGGTGATGGAGCTACATGACTAACGTGCCAGTTGGTCTAGAATCTTTTTGTGGAGGAAGCATATGTAGTGTTTGAAAGAGACTTGGATTTGGTTATGTGAAATTA
Source organism: Rosa rugosa (assembly GCF_958449725.1). Taxonomy (NCBI): domain Eukaryota; kingdom Viridiplantae; phylum Streptophyta; class Magnoliopsida; order Rosales; family Rosaceae; genus Rosa; species Rosa rugosa. The sequence continues at coordinate 17,253,781 of NC_084820.1, read as the reverse complement.
TCACAATGCCGCCTTTGTCTTCTTGTTATTGCTTCGCAGCACTTTGTCCGATTCTTCTTGTTATGATAAAAATGAGAAAAATTAGAAAACGTGGTCCAAGTGAGAAAGAAACCTCAAAATAAAGATAGAAGAAAAGCTTAGAACGTAGCATCCACGTTAAGTTTCCTGTGGGTTTTTTGGTTTACCGGCACAACATGAATAATGAATTACTGGACCAGCTACTTCACAGAGATTTTGGATAATTAAAAACATAATAATGTATGCATGAAAATGATTTTTGGAGTTTTTAGGGCCATAAGGTGAGATTACAATATTTTAAGAATCCTTCTTAACTTCATATATTGATAAGGGAAAACATCACTAACCATGCACCAACTATTGGCATTTCTACACTTTGGTATACAAACTTTCATATATATCACAATGGTATACCAAGTTTGCTCAAATATTCCACTTTAGTGTACGCCGTTAACTTTTCCGTTAAATATCCTCTATAACAGTTAAATTTTTTTTTTTAACTTTTCCGTTAACTTTTGCATGATATCTTTTATTTTATTGTCCAACTTAACAGCAAAAACTTAACGGTGTTAACCTGATATACCAAAATGATGTTGAAATGCAAAGCTCATACACCAATATGATAGTTTTCAAAGTTCACACACCAAAGTGTATAATCATCCATACTTCATACACTATTTGTGAAAATATCCCTATTGATAATGAGATTTTAGGGTGGAATTTGTCAACCAAGATGGACCATGCTGTAGCTAGCTAGTCATATTGTGCTTATTAGGATAATTAGAAAATGGACAAGAGAAAAGTTTCTGCAATTAATTGACTAGTAGATAAATTACTTATGCAAAATGTCTAGTTAAAGTAATTCTGGTATACTACCAACAATGCACCAAATTAAGTAACCATGCATAAACAAAATATACCTACAAAATTTATGCATTTGCCACTAATTATGATAATAAATATAAGTTCTTTTAGAGAGTAAAAAATCTTCTACTTGTATATGTCAGCTGCCTTATAAGTTTCTAATTGATGAATATCAAACTGTAAATGACAAGACCTAATGAGGGTTGGACTTGGAAGTATTAAACATTGTAGATGGTATTCCCTTCCCATTTGATTATTGGACTTTGCTGGGTATATAATTATCTATAGGAAGTAAGATTTGATTGTTGGACCAACAGAGTATATATTATAGTTGTCAACTTATTAGGCACTTGGGATAACCATGGTGATTGGCCTCTCATTCACGTAACCTGTATCCTTAATTAATAATATGTATCAATCAATCTAGGTGTTCACTGGAATATTCTTGTCTGATTCAGGGCAGGTTGTTTAGATGGGTTTGGAACTTTGGATTACTATACTTCCACTTACTACCCAGAAGAAACTTAACTGGAAATTACAAGAGTGGTTAGTTACAGATGGAAAAGTTAAAAGGAATCCTATTTTTCTATAAACCAGTAAGCATATTATTCGAGTGCATGTGGACCGAATTTGAATATTGCATGGAAAAGATATAACTTTGAGCATGAGTCATATAAAGTTAATTTGTACGTTCTTTTCTCTTTGATCAAAAATCTCAAAAGTCTTGCTCGATCATGAATGTGTACTATTATTGGGGTTATAGTGGTACTCTTTCCTTTAATGTTGTCCATCTCTTCTTTAATTACTTGAGTTATATATAGCGGTACTGTTTTTTTTTTTTTTTTTGAGTAAAGCCACGAGGGCGAAATCATATATTTATTACAAGTCAGAATAGACTGTTACATACCCTTCCGCTGCCTTTTATAGACAGACAAGAAGCTAGTGGTAGTACCCACAAGTGGTACGTACATATAGTCATACTCATTAGACATTTAAATACGTAGAGGTAGCGGATACCCTCTTTCGGTACTACTCCAGAGGCGCTAGAAGTACATAGAGTGTTCCTAATACAAGGTACCTTATTGTAATTAGACAAACTAAACATAGGGATGGGCTGAGAGCAAAACTCTAGCCCATCATAGAAGCCCAAAGAGGAGTGATCCACAAGGCCCAACAGGATGATGTGACCCAAGCCCAAAGTTCACCTCAGCCTCCCAAGTTGCACACAGCACTGAAGCAGCCGCCGGATCCCATCGCTGCATCCCACTGTCTCAACCCTTGACGCCGGATTCCACCGCTGCATCCCACCACCTCACCCCGCTATGCCGCATCCCATAGCTGCAACCCCACGCCTCAAACCTAGACACCACGTCCCTCGCCGCCACCTTGCTGCAAGTCGCGCCGCCACGGTCAAAAACGCAGTTATGGAGTCTCGACCCTGATCTAGTGCAGATCCACCGTCCAGCCCTGCCATCGTCGATGACCTACCGTGTATAGACGCTCACCTTGTCCAAGTCGTCATCTGGTACTCGCCATCAACATCATCAGCCAAACCTTGAGCCAACCCCCCTTTCAAAGCTCCGGATCATTCAAAGTTCTAAGACGATCGTAGTCTATCATTGTTTTCTTTAGTCAGAGTAGTTTTGTTTTATTTGACTTCTTCGTTTAAAGTTCTAAGACGATCGTAGTCTATCACAATTTATTTTTAAGATGCCTATTCAGCTTACAGTTTTAATTTACGTCATCTTTTACACTTCTTCATGTTTGATTGAAAGTTTGTCCCTTTTAACGATAGTTGTAGACAAAAAATTTAGTTAGTAAAAATTAGCTATTGCCCTTACTTTTATTTTAAATTTTGGGTGAGTCATTCTTTAGCTCTTTTATATTTATATCTTTTGTACACTTATCTCCGAACTTAATAAATCTTCTAAAATCTTAACTTTAATTTCCTTGACGGACTGTAGGATATTAACTTTACAAGTTGAAATTGATAAATGAATTAATTAGTTTGGTCATGGTATATATTGTATTATATATATATATGCATGCATGACTGTTCTGGCTCAATTATATAAGATCGAGGTGTACGTACAGCTACAGCTGCGAACATGCATGTGGTCAGAATTCTGGAATCAAAATCTGCATTATCGTTCCCATGGCATTTGTCACGTGCTCGATCTGGACTTGGACATAATCATATGCATCGTTGAAAACTTGACATAGTACTGAATATAGAAATGTTCAGAAACTCGATCGAGAAGCTAAGAGGGAAGGTGCGTGCATGAAAAGTACATACCTGTAGGTGTTAATCGATCTCTCTATAGCGACTTCCACTTTAGTTTTTTTTTTTTTGAAAGGTAGTATTTGAAGTTTGAGGAACATAGATGCTCAAAGTATAAAAAATTTCTTATTTTTGAAGGGCTGGCTATATGCAGCATCCGTTACCTTTTGTTCTTGGAACTCTTTGAGACATTATTGAATAACTTATTTACTGTTGTTAGAAGGAAAAAAAAAAGAAGAAGAAGAAGAAGAGGCTAAAACAATAATAAGCGAATTATTGATGCTTCATTATATAATGAACAGATATTTAAGATGATTATCTCTTTCATATATTGTACGTAAAGATCAGTTATTCTATTTTTGTATACAGATCGACATCTATATTAAACTAAACCTTATGTGCGTGGATTATATTGTAAAATGTCATTCTACTATTATATGTAACCGTTTGACACCAACGCAAATCTTTGGCTTTTAGCTTTTGTCTTTCTTTCTTTTTCTTTAATAAAAAAAATATTGTACCATCTCTTGTGACTTTTGTGAATCTGTGATTTAGTTTTGGCTCAAGTTCTCAAAGAAATGTCATTCCATATTTGTTCGTATGCTTATCTTCTCTGTGTCACTCCCTGGTAAGTGTTTTTGTAATATTGTAATTAAGTCTGAGTTAATGAAGTATTATCATTTCTTCAAAAAAGAAAAACAATGTAATAATAAAATACATTTTGAATACTTCGAAATTCTACAAAAACATAAACTTAAAATATATATATATCTTTTGTTACATTAATTGGAGAGGTATATATATTGAATAAAAACTTAGCCAGTTTTACCCCGCCCAATCACTTTCCTCACAACTATAGCCACTTTTTTTTTTTTTTGAAGGAAGGACGACAAACTATATTAAATAAGAAGGAAAATGGTTCATACGGTACCCCGCCTTTACATCCTTATAACTTTTGGTACCTCAGCTTTGAAAAATATCAATATGGTACCTGAGGTTCTTGGCCCAACTGAAGATTGGTACATATCGCCGTTAGTTCCGTTACGGAAGTTGTCAAGTGACAATTTTTGAAGGGTATTTTTGTCATTTCATGCCTCTTTTTTATTTTTATTATATATATATATATATATATATATATATATATATATATATATATCTCTCTCTCTCTCTCTCTCTCTTTCTCTCTCTCTCTCTCTCCTCCTCTCGCCTTCTTCTTATGCACATTTGGTCAAACACATGCCAAAAATTGCAACACCAAGGTGTGTGCTTGAGGGGAAGCAGATCCGTTACAGATCGCCTTCGTCCGCCGAACCCCTCGAGTCTCAGACCAATTCTCCGCCCTCCGATCTCAGGGAGCTCCGACTCCCTCTCCGACAAGCTCTACAAGTATCGCAGCCTCCTCCTTTCAGTTAAATACAATTTTTTTTTCTTTTCTCAAAGGGATAACAGCTATCAGTTGCCTCTTTGCTTCACTGACCTTACAACCTTATCTCCATCACATCGTTCTTCTTCCAGGCGCCCAAAACCTCCTGAAACAGCGCCTATTTTTGTAAAAGAATGAAATTTTGATTTGGGAAGAGATCTGCATTTTTGGTTTTGATTTTCATGTTGGGTTTACATGCATCTTGATTTGAAATTTGTTCAGATTTGGTTTTTCTGCATCTTGGTTGAATCTAGAGAACTCATGTCAACCAAATTGGTACACCCAAATACGTAAAAGCGATGGATAACAGAGGATGCATATGGGGCAATTGTGAATTGAAGATTAGACCGAGAAGTTGCATATTTTGGCACTAATGGTTCTGCCAATTAATTTAGATTTTCTGGGTTTGCCTTGAGCATGATCTTGGCTCCATTAGCGATCTCAGACTCCCTCCATTAGAGACCTTTGGAGATGAGCTTTTGGCCGCGAGAGAGGACATTGGTGAAAGGTTGAAGAAGGACCTTCAGATTCTACCCATACCCAACACCCTTCTTGTTTTTCAGTCTCTCTCATCTTCTTCTGGCCACGTTGATCGGTGGAGGATCCATAACCAAGAGCTGAGAAGAAGAGGAGCTCTGAGAAGAAGAGAAGATTCTAAAAGAAGTTAAAAGACAGGTGTTTAGCTATAGGGAAGCCACGTCAAACATGGTTAGGAATGGCTGACCACAAGTATTGTCCAGTTGGGACATGACTGGAATTAGTGAGGATTAAGACATAAAATGACAAAAATACCCTTAAAAAATTGTCACTTGACAACTTTCGTAATGGAGCTAACGGCCATATGTACCAATCCTCGGTCGGGCAGAGAACTTCAGGTACCGTATTGATTTTTTTTTTTTGTCAGGTACCAAAAGTTATAAGGAGCCAAAGGCGGGGTACCGTACGGACCATTTTCCCTAAATAAGAACTAAAGAGTACATGGAGTGATGCAACAACATCTAAAGAAAGCAATAAAATATAGCAAGATGCACAAACGCATCTATAACATAGAAAAATAATAAAGGATAACAAGATGCACAGACGCATCTAGAATGAAAGGTAACCAGGATGTGACTAGAGGTGGCAAACGGGCCACTAAGCACGAGCACGGCACGCTTAAAAGCGGCCCGGCACGGCCCAAGCCCGTTAGTGGCCCGACACGACCCGAGCACGTTAGAATAACGGGTCGGGCTGGGCCTAAGAATATTGGCCCATTGGCCCGGCCCGGCCCGAGCCCGTAATGGGCCCGGCACGGCCCGAGCGCGACATATTGTGGGCCGGCCCGTTACAAACACAAAATTTCATTTAAAAAAAAAAATATATATTTAAAAACTACAATGATGAGATTTGAATATGAGATCTTTTTATTTAAAATCTCATGACAATTCCACCAATGCTTTCTTTTATATTGTCAAAATAATGAAACAAAACATTATATCCTTGTTTTGACATAAGTATATTTTCTAAATATTAAATATATGTTTATTAATAAAAACTAATCTCATAATAATACAACTATAGAATGAAGGAAAGAATAATAGATACTAAATCTTAATTATATTAATAAAGATTAATTTCACAATAATATACTAAAAACAATATATTTTAAGTTTTTTCTTTCTTTCTTTCTTATAGTGAAATATAAAAAATTATTAGAAATCTAATCTTAAAAAGCTAAGATTAAGAAAAACGTTGTAGAACTTAATTTATTTTAATTTTCTAAATAGTTAAATAAAATTAATTTTTATTTGTTCAAATTAAGATTTTAAAATCGTGCTTTATAGTGGGTAGGCACGAGCACGACCCGGCATGATATGGGCTCGGGCCATGGGCCGGGCCGGGCTTAATGTTTAAGTAAATGGGCCGGCACAAGCCCGACACGATAATAAATGGGCCGGCCCAAGGACGGCACGAAACATGACTAGGCCCGCTTAAAATGGGCCGGCCTGGCCCGTTTGCCACCTCTAGATGTGACTTGATGACGAACTCCATCGCTGCACTGCATATGTCACGAGAGCAGTGTAAATATTATAGTAACCGTAACTGTAACCAGTGATATGATCACCTAGGAGAGGTAATTCACTCACTTGGAGTTCGAAAGTAACCGAGGGTGTCAAAAACTCAAGAATTAGCAAACGAACTCCCAAGAACCAGAACCAATACTAGATCAATATGAGCAGCTGTCTCAGATTCAAGATCCGAATTTGAAAGCGACCAGGGTCCTAAATACGGATCCAAAACCGACGTGAGACTAAAATCAAATCTGCCAAAGCAGACTTGACCCAAACCCAGGCCCGTTTGAATCTGATTTGGGCACCCAAGCACATGAGCCCCCTGACATCAACCCATCTCTGAACACCCGTGCGTCTGGGAACCCATTCTGACCTACGCCGCTGTCCCACCGAGCCTCCCCGTCGTGCTGCTAAGAAAGTTAGGCCAACACCGGATCGAGCAACCCATAGGCAGAGCCCCCAACCATCAGGCACCACCCATTGCAATCGGGCACCACAAAATCGCCACTGGGGAGCCGAACGCAAAATTGCCATCCACCGCCGAAGCACTGCAGCGGCACCCCAAAGTCTGATCGCCCAAATCGGAGAGGATCCGAACTCAAATCCTTTTTCCATGATAGAACCAGGATCCCATGTTTGGTTTGGATCCACCAGATCACGCCGCCGCCCTCCACCACCATCATTGAAGCAGAGTGCAACCGCATCAACAAGAGCAAAGCCTGCAGGGGGTGAATCCCATAGACAAAAAGATGAGATTAGAGAGCAGCAACCCAAAGGTTGAAGAGGTGAGATTCTCGAGTCCAAAGGACTCGACAGCCAATGGCCACGGACGCCGACGTCGCAAGCCAAAGATATCGAACGGCCAAACCCTAGGGTTAGCCGCCGCAAAGAGGAGAGAGCGAGAACTCTCATATTTTTTTAACTTTTTGATGTTGTTAGAACTATAGCCACTTAGATCCGAGGGCATCGATCATTTATTTACCTTTAGTTACTTATATAAGGGAAGTGGTGTTCTATAAGCAATATTTAAGCATATATATTATTCAATCCATTAACCTCCATATGACCTCTTATTAGCTATATAAGCTTTTAGAATTCAGACTACATAGTCCTCCATCAACGAAACTTAGTTGCAGGGATTCGACTGATTCTACGGCTGCATTGCAAAGTCACATCATATATATCCTCGACAATAACAGTAACAGGCCGCTCGTGCACGTTTTCCAGCTCATGATAATCTATAGGGAAGGCCCCAAGTACTTTTCTAAGAATAGTTTCCTGCTCATCTTTAGAGCAAGGTCACCCGTTGGGTCACCGGGTCACCCACTATTCACTATTTTTTAGTGTTTATTTCCATTATCTGGGTCACCGGCACAGTTTCCAAACTGACCTGAGTCACCGGGTCAGTTTGCAGGTCACGAAAGTGATTTTGGTGACCCAGGTCAGTTTAGAAACTGTGCCTGTGACCCAGAAGGTGAAAATAAACACTAAAAAGCAGTTAATAGTGGGTGACCCGGTGACCCAATAGGTGAATTTGCTCTTAGGGATTTTCATGTCGCTGTGCACCTCAGTCACCAGCACTGAACACGTACTAGTATTGACACAGGTCTCTGATGAGTTTCTTATCTTCAAGGCCAGTTGCTAGCTATTTCTTTATGAATAACTCCAATATCAGCATCATTTGAAATAAACATGCTTTCGATTGACTTGTAGAGCCTAAATAGAATCTGAAGCACATTGTTGTCCTCATTGCTTCGATAATAATGTACGTCTCTCCGTAATTGACGTCATGTTTGCAGAACTAAAGGGTCAGGGAATAGTATATAATGCCTAATGGGTAGGTATGTATGTATGTAACTGCCTACCTTGGTAGGGTAATAGTTTGGTATTGCTTTGCTTTTATAAAAATCAACTTTTTTCTAAAATTTTAGGTTTAAGATGTTTGGTAAATTAAAAAAAAAAAAAACAGCTTTCATAAAAAATTATATATGGATCATTCACAGCAGATTATATAAGCTACTCAAACTAGGCTAAATCTTTATCAAGATGTATTTTTTTTTATTGGGAGAGATCTTCGGAATATTTACTTCCCTTTAATTTTCTTCCTAATGTTTACATACGTGATCGAATACCTAATTGCAAATTCAATCCTAATGAAACCGGAAAAGGCAGTCCATGAAAAGCTACCTCGTTTGACACACATACTTGCAATCTTGTGGATACAAGAACAAACATATTTTTGATTTTGCAGGAATCTAACTGTTTTTACTTAATTAAAACAGGGTTTGTTCTTTACAAAGGTTCGTGGGATAAAGTAACGTTGCACTCTAGCTAATCATCATTCGTTGGAGACGGTAATTCTTTTCCTCAGTTGGCAATGTATGATGTTTTCTCTATCCCTTTTATCTGAATTGTCGGATGTTCTGGAGACTTGGGTGATTGACAATATGATACCCGAACTTACAAAGTTATCAAAGTAATACCCAGACTCAATTTTTCATTTCTCCGTCATACCCGCGGTAATTTTCGTCACGGAGCTGTTAACTTTACCACGTGAGTCATAAAATGAAGATAAAAAGACTGATTTACCCTATATCTGGCTTTTTTATTTTTTTCATTGAGCCCTCTGGGTTCATGAATAAAATTGGGGAAGAATCTTGACTGCGTTCGGAGGCTTCCCTGGTAGTGTCAGGTTCCTGTGGTCTTGGAGCCTTATTTTTAAGGTTACATTACGTTTGATTAGTCTAGGGTTCTGCTTTAGGTTTTTCATTCATGGCTCAATATTGTCGCAACCCGGCTATTCGGGTGAGTCATTTTGTAATTAATGTTCCTTACTTTACATTTAATGGATTGACACCCCCTTTTGATATATAAAAAGAAAAAAGAAAAAAAAAAGAAAAAAGAAACGTATATTTGTAAAAGTAAATTGGAATTGGAATTGGTCTACTAATTTCATTTCATAGTCCCTTTATATAGGGATACAATTACAATGGAAACATCAATTAACATCAATTACAATAATGATAGTAAATGCTGATTGTGATGTGATTGCGATTCCTTGATTCCCTCTTCGTAAGTTACTTTGACGAAGGAACATAATGTGTTTTTCCTTTAACACTCCCCCTTGTGCCAAGTCAAAGATGAAATGGTGCATGAGTTGTTGCCTCACTAAAAACCTTGCCAAGTAACAATAAAAACCCTGTGGGACAAAAAATACACCTTGGTCGAAGGAAAAGAGCACAACGCACCTTTTACATTTGAGGATGACACGTGTGTTAGACTCCCCCTGACGTCTACACCTCCCCCTGATCCTTACATTAATTAAGGGAACTTGGAAAGTCTTCGCATTCCTATGTTTTTCACATGTTTCTCAAATGTGGCCTTAGGCAATGATTTGGTGAACAAATCTGCCACATTCTCCTCATACCTTACTTGATTCACTTGAATCTTGAGGAGAGCCTGTTGTTACTGATTATAGAAAGACTTTGGCGATATGTGTTTTGTATTATCACCCTTGATATAACCTAGTTTCATTTGTTCGATGCAAGCTGCATTATCTTCATAAATGCAAGTAGGCTCTTCAGTGGTAGAACTCAAACCACTAGCCTCTCGAATATGTGTAATGATAGCTCTTAACCATATAGACATATACACTCACGAACTGCCTTCTGTAGAGCAATGATCTCTGAGTGGTTTGAGGAGGTAGCCACAAGGGTTTGCTTGGCTGATCTCCAAGATATCGCCGTGTTCCCAATGGTAAATACATAACCAGTTTGGGAACGACCTTTATGTGGGTCAGAGAGGTACCCAGCATCAGTAAAACCAACCAAAACATCATTTGGGGTTTTGGTGTAGTGAGTGGCGCTTTCGCCATCAACATTTCCTTTAGGGATTACAGTTCCATCTGCGGTCCGTCTGTAGGGAAAGAATAGTCCCAAGTCAATGGCTCCTTTTAGGTATCGAAAAATGTTCTTGATACCATTCCAATGACGCTGCGTTGACGCTGGGCTAAATCTAGCTAACAAGTTCACTGAGAATACAATGTCTGGTCGAGTACATTGGGCTAAGTACAATAATGCCCTATTGCACTTAGATAGGGAATTTCAGCTCCCAACACCTCTTCGTCATATTCCTTTGGACGAAATGGATCTTTCTTTGCATCCAAACTTCGATCGATCATGGGAGTGCTAGCAGGATGCGCTTTGTCCATGTTAAATCGCCTGAGCATCTTTTGGACATACGCAGACTGGTGGATTAGTATTCCACAAACTCGGTGTTCTTATTCATGGCCTAGACAGAATCGAGTTTTCCCAAGATCCTTCATCTCAAATTCAGATTTCAAGTAGGTCGCAGTTTCTCTTATTTCATCAAGAGTACCTATTATGTTCATATCATTGACATATACAGCTACAATTGCAAATCTGGAACTTGTTTTCTTTATGAATACACAGGGACATAATTCATCGTTCTTATATCTCTTCCCAATCAAGTAGTCACTTAGACGGGTATACCACATCCGCCCAGATTGTTTCAATCAGTAAAGTGAGCGTTTCAACCTAATTGCAAACGCACTCCGTGGTTTAGAGTCACTTGATTTGGGTAATGTAAGGCCATCAGACACTTTTATATATATCTCTGAATCTAGATCCCCATAGAGATATGTAGTAACCACATCCATGAGCTGCATTTCCAGTCCTTCGGAAACTACCAAGCTAACTAAGTAGCGGAACGTTATAACGTCCATTACGGGAGAGTATGTCTCCTCGTAGTCAATTCCAGGGCGTTGTGAGAAACCTTGGGCCACAAGGCGAGCCTTGTACCTCAGGACTTCATTCTTCTCATTACGCTTTCTGACAAAGACCTTTTTATGTCCTACAAGCTTTACACTTGGTGGGGTTAGCACTACCGGACCAAATATCTGTCTCTTTGCCAGAGAATCTAATTCTGCCTGGATTGCTTCTTTCCATTTAGGCCAATCTGCTCTTTGTTGACATTCTGCAATAGAGAGTGGTTCGATATCATTGTGCTCTATGATTTCTTGAGCAACAGTGTATGCAAATACATCATCAATGTGTATGGAAGATCTTTCTATCAACTCGTTCGCACTCTCATAATCCATTGAGATTTCTTTGTTCTCTGGAATCATTTCAAACATCGGAGCGTCCTCCAGTATTGATTCATGGACATAACTATAGTTAGAGACAATCTCATGAGAGAGATTCTCTACATTGATGATTAATGGATTGGTTTGTGCCTTACTCGCCCTCTTCTTCCTTGGGTAAGTGTCAATCAAACCAAGTGGCCTCCCCCTCTTCCTTTGGGGAGCCACGGCCTCAACCACACCTCCACTAAGTGTGGTTGCAGTGCCTTTATCTGCTGCACCGTGCCCCTTGTTGGGGAATTCTAACCTTGCAGGCACATTTGCAGCTGGTATATGTGATCTCGTCACTTTTGAGATATCAGTAAACGCATCAGGCATCGAATCTGCTACGTTTTGAAGATCGATTATTCTTTTCACTTCACTTTCACATTGAGAAGTGCGGGGATCAAAATGAGACAAAGTGGGGACAAACCACGACAATTCCTGTCGTTCTTTTAGAAAATCCTTTTTCCTATCTCCCCCTAACGACAGGAAGACTGCTTCATCAAAGTGACAATCCTCAAATCTAGCGGTAAAGAGATCACCTGTCAAGGGTTCCAAGTAGCGGATAATTGTTGGAGATTCGTATCCAACATAAGTACTTAATCGTCTCTGATGACCCATTTTGGTGCGCTGTGGGGGCGCAATAGGCACATATACTGCGCAACCAAATATGCGTAAGTATGAAATGTCAGGCTCATATCCAGTTACCAACTGGTACACAGAAAATGGTTGGCTAGCAGTGGGTCTGAAACGAATAAGTAAAGCTGCATGCAATATTGCATAACCTCATGCAGATATAGGCAGGTTAGTGTGCATAACCAGTGCCCTAGCCACCATATGTAGCCTTTTGATGGTGGCTTCTGTGAGACCATTTTGTGTATGCACATGGGGTACATGATGCTCTACATCGATCCCAATAGACATGTAATAATCATCAAATGCTTTTGATGTAAACTCTCCAGCGTTATCAAGCCTTATAGACTTGATATGGTGATCAGGGTGGTGAGCCCTTAAACGTATAATCTATGCCACGAGTTTTGCAAATGCAGCATTTCTTGTGGACAATAAAGCGACATGTGACCAGCGTGTCGAAGCATCCACAATAAAGTATTTGAATGGTCCGCATTCTGGATGGATAGGTCTATAGATATCCTTGTATCCTTAGTAAGAATGGAATATTTTGTTTTGTATCTTTAGCATAGGAATGTCTTGATCCTGTTTTTGCTAAAGAGCAGGCTTTGCAAAACGAGTGATGTGCGTTTGAAATAGTCAATGAGGCATAATGGGAGGGAGGTAGTGCTTCTGGTACTTCAGAAGGCAATGGCTGCATTTGAGCAGTACTAGGACCGACACCTTGCAGTGTGGTGGATTTTTGTCCCATGTTATTTTTCACTCGAAAGAAGGGATGTCCTTGTGAGTTCTTTAAAATACAGATCATCATGTCACGACCGGTAGGGGTTTCAATGATCCGAATCCTAGTGAGATACAGTCCACTAGATTGACTCATAAGTTTCTCTAAGGGCTAAATACTAACTACTACCCTGTAGTTTGGGTCTAAAATCAATTCAGTCCCTAAACTTCTAATTTCATCAAGAACACCCCTGCACTTTCAATTTTGATCTAATAGGTCCAATTTGTTAGTCTTCCGACAATTGAGTCATTTAACTTGTTGACGTGGCTCATATATGACCTATGTTTTATGATGTGGTGTTGAGGTGGCCTGCATAGTCAATTTTGGAGTGAGTCCCACTATCAGAAATCTATCAAATAAATAGTTTTTCAACAAATAATCCAACTATAACTTGCACTCATAACATAATATTAATGAATTGGACCTATTAGATCAAAATTGAAAGAAAATGGGTGTTTTTGATGAAATTAGAAGTCCATGGATTGAATTGATTTTGGACCTAAACCACAGGGTAGTAACCAGTATTTAGCCCTTTCTCTAAAATGAGTTTCCTTCCACATTCATTATAGGTAATATAAAGGTATTCAGTTCCATTCTCACACGTGTTTCTACATGATAACCGTTGGCACGAATATCTTTGAAACTTAACAAGGTTCGATTAGCTCTTGGTGCATACATAGCATTTGTGACTTTAAATGTTGTGCCGTTAGGCAGCAAAATTTTAGCAATTCCTCGCCCTTTTATTACTTGTGATGATCCAATCATCGTAGTCACAGAGGAATTACAGGCTATTAATTCAATGAATAATTGCATATTCCTTAATATGGTGTGGGTAGTCCCACTATCAACTAAACACTCAAGTTCTCCTCGATTCATTCCTACAAATAAATGGGAGGTATTATTAATTAACTCGAAAATATATCTCATATTCTTTAGAGTATTTCTATTTTAGGTAGAATGATAATCTTTTCATTCTTATAATTTTTCTCTAGATGTATTGCTTTACATCTTTATAGTGCTATTTCGAACCATGTAAATATGTGTGGTAAATAAAATCGAATAAATTCAATGCTTCAGAATAAAATCTCATATTTATTAATAAGCCAACAATAATCAAATCAAGGTCTTGTTCATAAATCTAATTCATCAAACCATTATTTAAATAAACTTTAAGACCAAGCAATAGTCTAATTAAAAATGAGGCATTATGCCTTCACAACTGTCTTTGGAAAATCAAATAAATAAAGTAGATCAGTCAAAATCTAGTGCATCCATTAACTAAGCAAGTTCCTCGTTGCCATTAAAGTCTGCAATTGTGAGGTTGATGTCTGGATCATGGCCTCCTTCTTCCATATAGTGAGCCTCTTGTTCTTTAGACTCCCTATACCTCTTGTAATTGGTTGCTACTCTGTTGCTTGGTTGGCAATTCTTGTACCAATACCCAATGACTCCACACCTATAGCATGGTTCATTGCCAACTCCTTCTTGTTTGACTGAAGGGTTCTTAGGTGCCCTTTGCACCTTGTTTCCATGACCACTAGGGCCAGCACCACCATCTCTGCGCCATACATTGGGAGGGCCTCCACGGCCCATACCACGACCCCCACGTCCCTTGCCACGTGGTGCATTGTTGCCACGTGGGTAGGGATCAGCACGTCCAACCCCCTCTACATTGGGGTTCTTTCCACCTTTCACTTTGCCATAATTAGCCTCTGAAATTTTCTTTGTCCCAACAGGCCTGGCATTGTTGTTCAAAAGAACCTCATTATGCCTCTCAGCCACTTGCAGTAGGTTGATCAGCTTATTGAAAGTTGTGATTCTTTTGTTGTCATACTCCAGCCGATACTGGTTCGCTAGTATAAGTGCTGAAGTAGGAAAGGTGGAAAGAGTCTTTTCGATCCTATCATTTTCTATGAGTTCTCTTCCACAGAAATTGAGACGTGCCTTTAGGCACAACATGTCTTTGTTGAAGTCATTGACCATTTTGTAGTCAAATTAGCGGATTTCATTCCACTGAACGGTCAGTTCTGGGAGCAAAGTGTCATGAATGTTCCCAAAACGTCCCTTAAGGGCATCCCACAGTTCTTTGGGTGTCTTCAACTGAAGGTACTTCCAGCGTAGGCTAGGATCAATATGTCGCCTGAGAAACATTAAGGCTCTTGCTTTCACCTTATTAGACGGTACATCGTCTTTGGGGTCGGTAATGGTGGCAGTGTAGTCTTTTGCCACAAAGGCAGTTTCTACATCGGAAACCCAACGGTGGTACTCAAGTCCTTTTGAGTCCAAAATGTCAAATTCAGGTTGAGTTGGATCAGTCATCTACATAAACAAGAGAGAAGAAATAAATTACGCAGTCATAAAGACATCCACGTGAATTATTTTCTAAAAATATGAATTAGATTTCAAGACCAAGATTCGTAATGGTCACATTTTTTTTTTCCGATGCTATGTGAAAATGTTTTATCACTGTAAGTATGTATTTATAATGCGCATGAATTTTCATTATCATGGCAAAACACAATTTTTGTATTGCATTCTAAATAAGTAATAATCATAGCACGTAATAAAGAATAAAACATAGCATATATAAAACTAAATTACTTACTCAAAAAAAAAAAATTACATGGCATGCTCAAATTTCACAAATATACCACAAAATATATGCTACATATAATAATAGCAATAATATATCATGCGTAAAAATAAAATATAAACAATAGCATAATATAAAGGCATGCTTAGGAATAATTATATCAAGGTAAATAAAATAAAACATGCTCAAAATTTCATGATAAAAACGTAAAAAATAAAATATAAGGCATGTTAAAAATAGTAAACATAAAATTCACATGCTTTAGGTTCCATGAATATATATAACACATATAATAAGATATATGAAAAATGGAATATAAACAAGGCAGCTAAAAAAATAAAAATAAAATAAAATAAAACATACTTGGTTTCGAGAAACAAAACAATCCTAGCACACGCGCGAGTTGATGCAGGCGTGCGTATTGTTTTTTTGGGTTGAGAAAAACTGGACCGTTTCCTCTTTCTTTTCAGCAGTGGGCCTTGTTTTTTATTTTTTTTTTTTTTTTTCTTTTTTCTGGGCCGGGTCTGTTCTTTGGGCCTTCTCTTTTTTTTTCTTTCTGGGCCAGGTCCCTTCTCTTTTTTTTTTCTACATTCTTTTTTTTTTTTTTTTTTTTTTTTTTGAATAAAGGGTGGTGCGGCTGCCCTCAAGCCTTCATTAAAGAAACTGTCGAATACAAGGGGGGGACAAAGAACCAAAACCCCTTATTACAATGCGCATCTAGAGAATATCCTGAAATACTATCATGAGTCTCTACTGAATAACTGTATTCAACTAAGCACCAACTAGCAAAGAGCGCTCGGATGGCGACTCTATTTGCTTTGACATAGGTCACACAGCGGTGACACAACGGAAAGATAACTAGATCTGCAACTCGATTACAGCTAAGCATAATATCCATATGACCAGCTTTCCCATCATGTTGCCACTGGACAAAACATCCAGTGACACTAAGTTTCACCCTACCACTAGGCGGCAACGACCATTTGACCACGCAAGGAACTCGCCGTTTGCCTAGAGCAGACATTTTGCTGTCATTGGGAAGTTGCGACCATTTGCTAATGCAAGGAACTCGCCGCCTACCCAGAGCAGACAAGGCACATAGAGTGCAAAAACAGACACCAAGCCCGACTATCCCTACACAACTACTGTAGAGACTTATTTTCAACAAAGCAACAACCATAAACAACCAACAGGAAATAAAGCAACTAGAAATGAAAGACCACCAGCAAGGCCCAAAAGCAAAAACTCGGCCCACCCACCATCTCCCCCGAGGACCCAACGCTGCAGTCCACCAAGCCTGCAGCCGACGCCATCCGCCGGAACCAGGCCGCCTCCTTGGAGCAAAATACCGCCGCGCCGCCTCCCTGCGCCGCCTCACCACCACGACCCATCGTCGGCCACCCAATAACCCGAGCAACGACCGAAACCAGATCCAAGAACGAGCGAAGCCAACGCCAGGCTCATCTCTGCCTTGAGATCGAGATCTCAGCCGCCACACAGATCCCAGTTGCCGCTGTGACGCTCGGCTTCGCTTCCGGCAAGTCGCATCCCAGAGCTGCACCGCGTTTGCCCTCACCCACGATCCCGGAAGGACAGATCGACATCGATCTCCCCACACCGAGATCGGCCCTTCTTTCTCCAGCCGTGGACCACGCTTCAACCCAAGAACCCCGCTGCAGTCCCAAACCAACATCCTCTCCCGGACCGAAACGCAGCGGCGGGAGTGCCGGCGGCGTTCGGCTGGGAGAGATCTCACCAACCAAACTTTTCTCTTCTCTCTCGCGCGTGGGGCGCGTTCAAGCACTGCTCTGTTCAGATCTAGCTACTTTATTTTCTACCTTCTTTTCTTTGTTTTTTGTTTTTTTCTTTTCTCTCTTCTTTTTCGCGTCTTCTTTCTTCCTTCTGGTTCTCTCTTCTCCTTCCTTCTGGATTGCAGATGGGTGTCTGCAACGATGTGTGCAGCAGTTCGTGCGGCTGGGCAGTGGGGGCGTGCAGTAGGTCGTGCGACTGGGCAGCGGGGGCGTGCAGCAGGTCGTGCGACTGGGCAGCGACGGTGTACGGCTAGGTAGGGGCTGGGCTGCAGTGCGTTGAGAGGCAGTGTAGGCCGAGGTGAGGCCGCGGCTAGGCGGGATCGGTGGACTGCTGGGGGCTCTCCTTGCAGGGATCGCGCTGCTCGCGGTGGACTGCTGGAATCGGTGTGCGCGAGGGTGCTGGGCTGCTGCAGGAGGGTGGGTTGCTGGAGGGCGCGTGGGGCTGGGATGCAAGCGCAGGGCGATGCGTGCGGGGCAGTGGGCTGGAGGCCCGTGTGGTCTGCTAGGCGCTGGGCTGCAGATCTGTTGGTGGTCTGCTAAGCGTGAGGATGGCTGGATCGAAGGCGGCGCGGGGTGAGGCCTGTGTGTTGCTGGCGGCAGAAAAGAAAAAGTTTTTTTTTTTTTTTTTCAAAGCTAGGGTTTTTTCTTTTTTCAACGGGAAGAAGAAAGAAACTAGAAAACTAGGGTTTTTTTTTTCTTGGCTATTGGCTCTGAGCGTGCTGATCACGTGTAAAAGTAAATTGGAATTGGTCTACTCATTTCATTTCATAGTCCCTTTATATAGGGATAGAATTACAATGGAAACATCAATTAACATCAATTACAATAATGATAGTAAATGCTGATTGTGATGTGATTGCAATTCCTTGATTCCCTCTTCGTCAGTTACTTTGACGAAGACATATAATGTGCTTTTCCTTTAACAATATTTGCCTAATTGCAAATTCGATTCAAATCACATCAATTTTGGAAAAGTCCAAAACAAGTGTTCGCTTGTTGACACACATTGGTTACAACACACACACACACACACTAGCATCAATGAAACATTAGGGATAGAGAAACATTAGGGGAAATCTGGGAATGGAAAGATACTTTTGATCGGAACAGTAGATTTTAAGTTGAATTACATCCCTCATGAAAAAAAAAAAAAAGAGTACTAGTACTCCTTATGGCTACTTGGCTAGTAAAATAAGTAGAATATATAAGGATTAAATACTTGTTACTCCCTCACTTTTTATTTTTATTATTTTTTTATTGTTCTCTTTTTTTTTCTTTTTCTTTTTTGCTGCTTCTCTCTCTCAGCTCTCACTCTCTTTCTCCCCTCCTAAAAACAATCCCTAGACTCCATGAAATCATAGTGATTCTATCAGAATCTCTAGAAAAAGATCAATACCAAGAAGAGGCCTTCTTCATATCCATCTCATCAGTAAGTTCAATTCCCCCAATTTTGGGTTAAATTTTGTTTCTTTACTCGAATCAAAATCGCTCAAAGTTTCGATTGTCGTTACCGAAGATCAGGAACCAATATCTCTCTTTCACTTCACCTTCCGCTCCGTCCTAAAACCCCACCAGCACCACCACGACGTCAGCCACAGAACCTTCATGGATGCCAGCATAAACTGGGTTCGCGACCACGTCCTCGACCACCTGGTCGAGAGAGAGAGAGAGAGGAAGAGAGAGAGAGCTCTGGCCAATCATCAACATCAAGAACCTCATCAAATCAGAGCCTTCCAAATCCCTCCCCATTTCCATCCTCACCAAAACCCGACACTCCCTCATGATCGATTTCCACGCGCCCTGTCGAGTTTGTCTGCCAATACCCCTCTATTTTCGAGGAGTTCCTACTCGCCGGCATCGTTGTTCAGCTTCATGTCCGCCTCACCCCGCAAGTCCTCGATTTGTTATCGTCGATTGAGAAAGACTCAGATCCTCTGCCGGCTTCAGATGAAAATAAAATTTAAAAACAAGATCTCAACAAAAATTAATTTGTTTTATAGATACAGACAAAACATTTCAAATAAAACTATAAAAAAAAAAAAAAATTGGATAAACTATAAAACATTTAAAACCTTTTATCAAAACTTTCGTAATTCTTTTTTTTTTCCTGTCATTCATATTTTTAATTGAAGTTGAAAGTTTTTCCTTTTAATAGTCTCATTTTTTATAGCCACAATATAAGTGAAAATAAATGATATTACAAAAAAGAAGATGGTAATTTTACAAATTTATCCTTGAAAAATGAGTCACATGTTTGGCACATGTCAGTTTTTAACGGAACATTAACGAAAGTTAGTGATAGGTACTATTTGAAATAAATCGAAAAGTTCAGGTACTGGTTGTAATCAAAATTGAAGTATAGACATCGATAAGATAGAGAATAAGTTCAGGTACCATTTGTGATAATTACCCATCTGTTTAATTTAAAATTTTTGGATTAAACTGTTTTATGGAGAAAAGTACAGGGAGTAACAAGTATTTAATCTAATATATAACAAACAGAAGAATACTAAATTTACAGGAAAGCTAGGAAGTAAGAGCAAACCAGCGATCAATGGATATAAATTGATTTTGATCTGCAGTATTCTTTGATGGAAGATAACAACGATTTATAACCTATACAAAAATATCAATGTCCAAGCAAATCTTCTTCACAAGGCATTGGGTATCGGCACAAAGGACACAAGTGACTGGTCATTAGCCACTGGACACTGCAATTTTCATGGAAAATGTGTGAACAAGGCAGGCGAACAGCTTGAACGCCACCCTCAAAACACTCCATACAAATAACACACGACTCTTTTACATCTTCCGAATCATCAAGGCTCACTCTCTCCAAATCTTTAATGAATGATTTAGCTGCTGGAATAGGCCTGACCTCATATGTATCCATGGATTCATTTGTAACCCTCGGAATCATCCGATCGGATCGATCCCTCATATATTGAAGTCGGCAAGTAACACGTTTGATGTCCACACAGATAGGCAGCATGGTATTGGCCGATTCGAGCACCAGAAATATTTTTTCTATGATGACTGGTCGCTCATCTTCTGGGACATCCATCCGCGAAAGAACCTCATACATGAGCACAGTGGATGCACTCCTATCAGACAATAGCTCGGCACGAGAGACCTCTGTAATGGTTTCTTGAGCTCTTAAAACTTTTGGATTTGGAATAACTATCATTGGGACATCATTATCTTCTGAGTCCCAACCGCTTATTGATAAGTTGTAGCGTTTGAATTTGATGGGTAGAACTGCGTCTTGTGGAAGTTGGGACTGAATATTGTTGATCAAGGGTTGCCTAGTTTGTCGTACACGACTGATATAGTAGTTTTCGACTAACATGCTTGAGCTTAGCAATAATAAGGTAGATAATTGAATGAGGGTGGTTTATATATATTATATATACACACACACACACTCCAGATAAGTGGACCTAAACCGAGTTGGAGAAGGATTTCAATTCCAACTGAAATAATGATTTCTACCCGTCAGAAATTATTGGTAACACGAGATTATAATTTCCGAAATTCCACCACTGTACTTTTCCTTAATTAGTGCTTTCTATAGAAAGAAGGATTAAATAATTTTTTTCCCTTGACAAAATCACAAATTGGAGTTTTCTCTCTCTCTAGAGAAACCCTAAAGAAGCCGCCGACTTCTACAACCTCGTTCTCGTCTGGTGGCGATCCGACGTCACTTCATCGACAACGGAATATAGTACTTGGTCCTTTGGATTGTTGTGCCCGTGGATTTGACAGGTTTGGTTTGGCGTGGTTTTCCCAGATTGCTCTACGACGGGGCAGCCATGAACACTGATTCAAGGCATGAGTAGGTTGTGCAGGGGTGACTGGATCATAATCCAGATCTTCTCCAAGCGGGGTGATGGCGACGTCAAGTTTGGCCGGGACTTCGAATCTGTTTTGGGGTCGGGTTTTTTTCGATGTGGCTTCGCAAGTCTTCTTGGTGTCCTTGAGTCATGGTGGCGTTGATCGACTTGCAGTGAGTTGCATGTGGCGGGTTTGCCTGCAGCTGATTGTGGCGGTAGCGGTGGCCGGGGTGTGGCTGCTTTGCACAAGGAGGAGAAGGGTCTGGGTTGGACCAAGTGTGTCGGGTCTAGGGTTTCAGCCGTTCTTTGGGCTTTGGGCTTATATTTAGCTTTAACTCCTTTTGTTTTGGGAGTACTAGGTTAATAGCTAGTCTATTTTCAATAATTCTCTTTTTGTTAGAGAGCTATGCATTTTGTTGTGCTTCAAGCGAATCTTCTGGAGTAGTACCGAAGGAAGATTCATGTTATTTCGATGTATTTAATGTCAAATTAGTGCCCTAGTTTTTACGTACCACTGTGGGTACTAGCACAACTTCTTGCTTACCCCTAATTGGTAGCAGGACGTCATTCTGGTTTGTGATCAATATATTGGCTTCTGCCTTGATTCGAAAAAAAATTTCAGGGTTGAAAAGATATTTTAGCACTATAATGTAACAATATATATATATATATATATATATATATATATATATATATATATATGTATTTTTGTTTTAGGGAAACGATTTTTGAGAGAGAATTGCTGTGTGTTCTAATTGATAATAGAGGCCTCTTTATATAGAGGATTACAATGCATAGAATCTGAATCATACAAGGAAAGGTAATCATACAATGAATGAATATCTCTAATATATTCCCCGAGATTATCTCTAATTAAAACCCTATTACCACTAGGTCAAGTAACCTAGAGTTTGGGCCAGACACAATTTGGATTTACTTAAACACTCCCCCTTGTATCGCCCAAACGTGGTGCTCCTCTCATTGCCTCATTAAAAACCTTGCCGAGTAACAAAAACCTTGTGGGACAAAAATAACCTTGGTCGAAGGGGAAAAAGAGCACAACACACCCTTCACGTTTGGAGACCATACATGTAGACATCTCCCCCTGATGTCTGCATCTCCCCCTGATGACTACGGTCATGGGATTTCGGATAACTTCCGCAAATGATGCTACCAACATGTTTCTCGAAAGTGGAATTTAGGCAATGACTTAGTGAGCAAGCCTGCCGCCAGCACTATCCTCAAATTGAACCTAATTCAATTTGATCTTGAGGAGAGTCTGTTGTTGCAGATTATCCTTGGTGTTGTCGCTTTTGATGTAGCCTTGCTTCACTTGATAAGCAGCATTATCCTAAATGCTCGTAGGCTCATATGTGGTAGACTTCAAACCATAATTGTTCGAACATGCGTAATTATGGATCCAATCCATATACATTCACGAACCTCTTCGTGAAGAGCAATAATCTCTGCATTGTTCGAAGATATAGCGACTAGGGTCTATTCTGTAGACCTCGAAGATATCACGGTCTTTACCCAGGGTGAACACTTCAGCAGTTTGGGAAGACTTTTGTGTGGATCAGAGAGATACCTAACATCAACAAAACCTTCCAAAACACATGTCATTTTGGGATGGGGATAGAGGACACAGGCCAGTGTTGGCGGCGTTCCTGGTGTGTGATGGATTCGAATCCATCGTCTCTCTGTAGGGATAGAACAAGCCAATATCAATCGTACATCTCAAGTACCGAAAGATATCTTTTACACCAATCAAATGGCGTCGCGTTGGCGCAGAGCTATACCTTAGCTAACAAGTTTACTGCAAATGAGATGTCCGGTCTTGTGCATTGAGCAAAGTACAATAATGCGCCTATTGTACTCAAGTAAGGCACTTCTGCCTCTAACACATCTTCATCATCATCCTTTGGACGAAGAAGATCCTTTTCAGGATCAAGACTGTAGACGATCATGGAGGTGCTAGAAGGCTTGACCTTGTCAAAATGCCTAAGCATTTATCATCAACACGATGCTCAAGTTCTAAACTGAGACATAATCGTGTTCTCCCAAAATCCTTCATCTCAAACTCGGATTTCAAGTGTTCAGCGGTTTCCCTTAACTCTATAAGGGCTTCCAATGAAGATCATATCCAACATGAACCGCGATAGAATCCGAAACTTGTTATGGAAACGTGCGGGCATATCTCTTCCCAATCAAGTAGTCACTTTAGTGAGCGTTTCAATCTTATTGCAAACGCGCTCCGTGGTCTAGAGCCACTTGACTTAGGTAAATGAAGTTCACCATGAACCTTCATGTATATTTCGTATCTAGATCCCCATAGAGGTACGTAGTGACCACATTTGTAAGCTGCATGTTCAGTTATTCGGAAACTACCAAACTAACAGGGTAGTGGAGTGCAATGACATCCATTACGAGAGAATATGTCTCATCGTAGTCGATTCCAGGGCATTTTGTGAGAAGCCTTGCGCTATAAGGCGAGATTGCCATCTATTTTTCTCATCACGCTTTCTAACGAAGACCCATTAGTCAATAGATTTTATGTTAGGAGGTGTTGACATCACTGGCTCAAAAACCTTCTTCTTCGTTAGAGAATCCAACTTAACCTGGATCGCATCTTTCCATTTACGCCAGATTTCTCTACGTTGGTATTCATTCATCAATGGAGCGTGGTTCGATATCATCTGACTCAACAAACTCATGCACAACGAAATGCGCAACTACATCATCAATTATGATGGAGTTTCTATCCCACGTCTCATGTACTCTAGTGTAATTTTCATAGAGCTCTATATTCTCAGGAATAGGTTCTGATGTTGAGGCGTCCCCCAACAATAACCATAATCCGGAAGATACTCATGAGACGGATTTTGAGTCTTGATGATCAAAGGATTGGGTTGTGCCAAAATATCCTTCGAACCCACAGACCTCCCACGCATCCTAGCTGGGGCCATGGCCTATAACGCCAGAGTGCCACTCTCTTTGGCGTTGGCGCCATGCCTACCTCCATGTAGGGTGGCGCTACGTCCTCTCGTAGGGATGTCCTCTCTAACCCACAGACAATTCCTGTCGTTCCTGCTGAACATCCGTGTTCTTATC
Source organism: Rosa rugosa (assembly GCF_958449725.1). NCBI lineage: Eukaryota > Viridiplantae > Streptophyta > Magnoliopsida > Rosales > Rosaceae > Rosa > Rosa rugosa. The sequence goes on along the minus strand of NC_084820.1, from coordinate 17,229,242 downwards.
TCCCCCTAACGACGGGAAGACTGTCTTATCAAAGTGACAACCCGCAAATCTAGCAGTAATGAGATTGCCTTGCAAGGGCATTAAGTGGCGGACGATTGTCGGAGTCTCAAAGCCAATGTAGTTGCCCATTCGTCTGTAAGGACCTGTCATAGTGCGATGTGGCGGCGCAATTGACACATAAATGGTACACTCAAATATGCGTAAGTACGATACTTGTACCCAGTCACTAGCTGTAACACAGAGGTAGATTGAGTGGCGGTGGGTAGTAGACGAATTAGCATAGTTGCATGCGATATTGCATCACCCCAAGCGGATATAAGGAGGTTGGTGCGTATTACCAAATCCTGACGACCATCGTAGTCGTTTCCGCGAGACCATTTGGGTGTGTACATGGGAATATGATGTCCAACATCAGTCCCATTGCAATAACCATCGAAAGTCTTCGATGTAAACTCTCTAGCATAGTCAAATTCAATTGACTGAATAGGATGATTCGGGGAGTGAGCCCGTTGTCATTTGATATGTGCTAGGAGTGTAGCATAAGCATCATTACAAGTAGACAATGGCACAACATGTGACCAGCGTGTTTACGTGTCAACCAACATCATGAGATATTTAAACGTCCGCAAGTTGGTTGAATCAGTCCATAGAATCCCCATAGGTTCTATGTAAGAACAAAATGAGTATTTTCATATCTTTTGCATAGGACGGTCTCAGTCCTAATTTCCCTAAGGAACGGCTTTGTAAAACGAGCGAGAGGCTTTAGAAGCAACCAATGAGGATTTTGGTTGGGCCTGAGTGTCTGAAACGCTATTTGAAGCAAAGTTGGTAATTGCAACATTACCTGGGGCATCATCACCATGATGTACGCTATCCATGGCGTCATTGATAAGGACTATGACAGCTCTAGGCTGGTGGTGGAAGGCGGCGGCGGTCACACTTAGTCCAAGAATCAACTTTTGATTCATGCTTCGTTTCGCTCGAGAAAATAGATGTCCGTGTGAAGTCTTTAGTAAACGGATCATCATGACTAGGATGACCTATCCTTTCATGACAAAGCCATTATGTGTCTAAATCCAAGAGATCTTCTCTCATAACTTTTATTGGATTTAATAGCTCGAATAGTGACATAGAGTCCACTAGAGACACACATAAACTTCTCTAAGATGCGTCTTTGTTCGCAATCATTAGAGGTATTACAAAGGAACTCATCTCAGTTCTCTACATGCGATTTCGCATGGAATCCGTTGGCTATTCATAGGTGCGATTTGCCTTAGGAGCGTAGAGAGTTTCTGTGACAGTAATCAAGGTGTCATTTGGCAGGGGAACTTGGGCTATTCTATGTCCTTGAATTAATACTGATGGCCCAGCCATCGTAGTCACAAAGTAATATGCTCAGAATCAAAATGGAGTCATAATGAAAAGAACTCGAAATTTTATTCATAAGCCTACATCATTGTCTCTTAACCATTAGGAGAATCTAATCCAAATGCTAGCTAATGCAAAACAAAGGTAGTCGTTTGACTTCTTTCGGTAACTCTAAAATAAATATGACCAGGTGAGTAGAGAGATGTCGGTGGAGCAAAGCTCGCTTAAGTACCACTTATCTTAAAACCTTCCTAGACATCATACTCATTTTGGATGAGCCTATGTGAAGAAAAACTAAACCATTGGCATCTACTACAAAAATATATGGCAATTGCCTATTACATCTCTTGGAAAATAAAAAGACTTAATCAAAATCGCCAGTCTTTGGATCTTGGCCTTTGAAGTCTTCAACACTTAGAGCGAGATCGTCATCTTGATCTTCTTGATCCATGTAATTTGCTTCCCTTGCTTGACGATATGTCTTGTACGCGTTAGCAACATTTTGGGGTGCATTACATGCTTTAGCCCAATGTCCGGACGCTCCACACCGAAGACAAGCATCATCATGGTCAGCTCCCTTGTTCGAGGCGCGCCTAGAGCGCGTTAGGGACGGCTATGATCCTTGGTGGCGCCATCACCATAGCCGGAGGCTCTGCCTCTCTCTCTCTTCACACGTTGACCTCTACGGTTCCGTGCACGCCTATCTTGGCGGTTTCCTTCCTCTTTGGGGCGAGAATATGGACCAGAACTTCCAGAATAATCCCTTTCCTTAGGGTTTCGCTCCTGGCGCCCTCCCATAGGGGCACGACTATAATTAGACTCCGGAATTGGCTTTTCTCCCACGGGTCTAGAGTTATAGTTCTTCACAAGTATGTTGTCGTGCTTTTCAGCTACGTTCATGGCACCAATAAACTCATGAAATCTTGTGATGCGTCCAGCATTAACATCAATCCGATAGTTCTTGGCTATCATCAATGCAGAGACGGGGAAGGTAAAGAGAGTCTTCTCGATCAACATCGTATCAGTGATTTTCTGCCCACAGAATTCCATCAAAGACTTGATACGAAGTGCTTCCGAATTGTAGTCAAGTACAGACTTGAAATCACAAAAGTGGAGGCTATGCCATCTCACTTCTAAATTAGGAAGCAAGGAGTCACGAACGTTGCCAAAACGCTGCTCGAGTTCTACCCATAGTTTTCTGGGGTCTTCCTCATTGAGGTACTCATTCTGGAGTGCGTCATTCATGTGCCTTGTCATGAGAATTATGGCTTTAGCTTCATTGGCCTCTCTCGTAGCTCTATTCGCTACAAAAGCGGTAGCTTGTTGAGGAGTAAGCACATTCTGACTTGGCTCTTGGATCATACTTAGGATCCCATCAGCCTTAAGATGCTGGCGCACATCACGGACCCACTTGTGGTATCCTGCGCCTGTTGTCTCTAGTGGAGCGAAGCTCAACTTGTTCAGGTTACTCATCTTGAAAAACAACAAAAGATTAGGGTTAGTTTAGGAGCGAAAAAGGCTATCACGAAAACAATAAAAATTTCTGAGCGTAGTCGCTTCCAAGAAATTAGGAATTTTCGAGCGTAGTCGCTTCCAAGAAATTCTTTTCCAAGAGGAGTTGGATTAGATCGAAACAATAATGTTTGTGGTCGATCGTTTTATCTCAACAAACTCTAAGTTTAGAGGACTCTACAAGCTCCAAGCTTGGAGTGAGCACAAACCCCCACAGTTCGGCTTAATTTGGTCTCCCCTATGATGAAGAATGGGGGTTAGAAGAAGGGAGGTTGCAAGTCCCCGAAAAAGAAGAGAAAATGAATTAAAAAAAAAAGGGAAATGATCATTTACCTAATTTTAGCTTTAAAATTTCCCACTTACCCAAACACTCTAAGAGATTGCCCACTTACCCAAACACTCTAAGAGATTATTTCTCTAATACCCAATTAAGTATTTTTTAATTCATTTTTATTTATTTTTGGGACAATTTTGCCCTCTCCTTTTTTGTCACTTAGAGAAATAAGTCATTGGAGACCTTGCTTGACTTCGGTGGTGGACTCCGGCGACTGGTGACCCGACTCCGGCTACCGGACTGGTGACCGGATTCCGGCGTCTAAATTTACTGTCCCCTAATAATACCCAGTAACCATATTATTCCCCCCAGTAATCATATTATTACCCTCCAGTGAATTGTATAAACTCCTAAAACCAAAATGAATACACTACATGCACAATTGATCAATTTATATGCATATTATTGCCCCCCAATACTCATATTATTGCCCCCCAATAATCATATTATTGCCTCCCAATAATCATATTATTTCCCCCAATAATCATATTATTTCCCTCAAGTGAATTGCATAAACTCCTAAAACCAAAATGAATACACTACAGACACAATTGATCAATTTATATGTTCAATTCCGCAGACACCACTGTACACGCGTCAACCTAATTCCCTTTAAATTAAAAACATTCAAACCAGACCTTCTTCTTTTATCATATCTCAGATTCCAAACACCAGCTACTTCCCTGACGTTACGCTTTTATATTATAATATTATAGAATAACAATGAATTTTTTATTCGCCGGAGTTGCTATAGCTGTCAGCCTGGGATGGATTTCTCACTCAAGAAATCCTTCAAATCTCTTGGCTCCAGTAAACACATCTCTGCCGAAGCAGACCACAGCAGCCACGATAAGCTCCCCATTCTACTGGATCACCACAACGAACAGCACGCAATGAGCGTCGTCGATTCCTCTGACCGCCGCGAGGTCATCGTCAAGATCGACGAGGGCGGCGCTTCCTCCACCACTACAGAAGCCGACCCCGCGAAACTCGGCGCCGGGATTTGGCGGGAGTCCAGTATCGATTTCTGGAAGGACGACGGGAGCAATGTCTGCTCCGGCGGGGAATTTGAGTTTGCTCGGCAGAAGAAGACGGCGGTGAAGACTGAGGAGGAGGAGGAGGAGGAGGATCCGTCGTCGAAGCTGATAGGGAGGTTCCTGCACAAGCAGAGAGCGTCCGGCGACTCGTCGTTGGACATGGATTTGGAGATGGACGAGCTACGGCCGCAGGATTTGCCGCCACTGGCGGAGTCTCCGAGGAACTCACGCACGTCGAGGGAGATCAAGGTGTCGTCGGTGAAGAGACGGCGGTGGTCTGGGTGAGGAGACGGTGGTCTGGGTGAGGAGGCGAATGTGTGTGTGTGTGTGAGAGAGAGAGAGAGAGAGAGAGAGAGATGAGTGTAAATTAATAATTAAAATAAGGTCAAAACTATCAATAGATGTTAGATTGGGTAAATGGGGTTAAAAAACTCTTAGTGGAGTAAGTGGGCAATTTTTAAGCAGAAATTGGGTAAGTGGTCACGGCCCCTAAAAAAAACTCTAAAAAAATGGGAACTTTTAGAAAAAACTACCTTGAAATAGGTCGCCGGAAAATTTGGTCGGAAAAAATCGCTAGAAAAGTGCTCGGAAAAGTCGCCGGAAAATGGCCGTAATTTCACCGGTTCCTAGCTTCTGGGTTTTGGGCGCCTCTAGTGGTAGAAATTCATTGTAGAAGGCAGACTGGAAGAGTGTGAACCGGTCAGGGGACTCTCGTTATCTTCTTGAGGCCGGTTCTGGCGTTTTTCAGCCGGTTCTAGGGGTGGCGCCGCCGGTTCTGGACTCCTGAGATTGAGGACTTCAATATATGCTGCGGTGGTTGCTAGGATTTGAAGGCTACGATTTTAGGGTTTCAGGGTTAGGGCTTCGTGCTGATAACGTGTTTTAGGGAAACAATATTTGAGAGAGAATTGCTGTGTGTTTTCATTGATAATAGGGGCCTCTTTATATAGAGGATTACAATGCATAGAATCTGAATCATACAAGGAAATGTAATCATACAAGGAAAGGTAATCATACAATGAATGAATATCTCTAAGATATTCTCCGAGATTATCTCTAATTAAAACCCTATTACCACTAGGTCAAGTAACTTAGAGTTTGGGCAAGACACAATTTGAATTTACTTAAACAATTTTTTGTTTGTTTTTGTAGGATTTCAAAGTATTCTTAATATGCACGTTATTAATTTCTTCAAAAATATTTGATGATGAGGTCCCAATGTTATTAATTTCTTCAAAAATAATCAGCACTATGAGCCATGAGGGAATATCCGAAGGTCCTCGAAAAAATTAAACATGCATCCTGTCAATCTACTAGCAGCTTGTATAAATCGACCTTAATGTTAACGATCACAAATAGTACCAGAATAAATTAGCATTGGCATCATGAAGAGTTCTTATCCCACCAAAAAAAAAAAAATTCATCAAGATAATTAAATTTGTTTGTTACAAAAATTAATTGGAGGAAGAATTCCAAGAAAATTACGAAGGAACCGGTAGTTTTCTTTAAGCATATATGTGTGTAGATATCATTTGATCCGTCAACCTCACATGACCTAGCTAGCTTGTTGAATTCAGACTACATAGCTCCATCAACGAAATCTAGTTGCAGGGATACGGCTCATTCTGCGCCGGCGTTGCAAAGTCACCACATATATATCCACCATAACAATAACAGGAAGCTCATGATGATCTCTGGGGCACGCCTGAAACACTTTTCCAAGAATTGTTTCCTGCTCATCTTCGGGGACATTCATGTCGTTGAGTACCTCAATCACCAGCATTGAACACAAATTGGTATCTGCACGGGGTACTCTTATGAGTTTCTTAGCTTCGAGTTCAGTTGTTATTTCATCATGAATAACTCCAGCATCAGCATCGTCTGAAATTAGCGCGCTTTCGATTGACTTGTACAACCTAAATAGGATTGGAAGCACATCGACGTCCTCGTTGCTTCGAAGGTGAGACAAGTTCATATACATGGGTGCAATCTCATGTGCCAGAATATCGCTACGATAGTAGTGTCTCTCCATAATTGATGTCATGCTTGAAGAACTAAAGAGTTAGGGAGAAAGGACTCGAGGGTTATGCCGTATATAATGCCTTAAGGATATTTATGTATATAACCCCATACCTTGCTAGTTCTAGATAGTGTAGGAGAAAGATTAGGGTAAATCTTTATCAAGATGCATTTATTTTCTTCTTTGGAGTGATCTTCAAGATATTTACTTTCCCTTTGTTTCTTTTATCTTACATTGTCCAATCTGAAGCATATCGAGTGAAATCGGGAAAAGCCTTGGGCTGCCTCGTTTGACACACATACTTGCAAATTGCAATACCCACAAGAAACATATAAATTTCCCTTTTTGGGTTTTGCAGGAATCCAACTCTTTCACTTGATTAAACTCGGTTTGTTTCTACAAAGGTTCTTGGGAAAAAGTAACGTTGCACCCCGGCTACATCATCATTCATCGGAGACGGAATTCTTTTACTCAGTTGGCTATGTACGATGTATTCTCTATCCCTTTTATCTGAGTTGCCGATGTCTGCTGTAACGTTTTATTTCTCTTTACTGTATTGACCCCTACTGCATTGGCTTTAGTTTGCTCTTCCTGATAAGATGTTTTTAAAACTGATTTTTCCTGCACTTCGTTTTTTTTTTAATTAGTGTTTTAAGAAACTCTTTGTATTAAGCGAGTGAATTTCCATAATTTCTATGGGGATTTCCCTGCTCAAGAAGTTATGCTTTGACATCGAGTTCCTGCAAGGAGAAATGTTGATGTGAGAAATATGCTGGGAGGTGGTCAAAACTAAAATCGCCTGTTTCATGTTGTGCCCAAGAGACAAAAGATATTGCTGCAGAGTTGAGATAAGTACCCGTGTTTGGTTCTCCGGCTAGCAGAGTTATGTCCGGGATCGTCTTTTGATTTCTTAGCTGCTTGACCCGAGGTTTGAGCTTCAGCGTTTCTCTTTGGATCGATGTTTCTCCCTAACCCGCTCAGACGTACGTGATGCCTGCATTGCCTTCGGCTTTCTTCGCCTTGGACTTCTTCTTCCCCAGAGACACCGTATATTCATCATAAATATCCTTTAATTCATTGCTACTGGCAACAATTGGATTATTCCCTATATCCTGAAAGGGAATCACTCAACTTCTATGCTTTGTCATGAAGAGGGTTAATAACCCATTCTAGAGCTCGAAACTTAGAATGCAACTTAAACTCTGATAAGTTTCCCCATGTAAGAGTATTGAGAGCTAGTGTGTAAGTTAGAACGCGCCCCACGCGCGCGAAGAGAGAGAGAGGAAAACAGTCGATTCGTGCGATCTCTCCCGGCCGAACGCCACCGGCCCTCCCGCCGTAGCGTTCCGGCCCGGGAGAGGATGTTGATATGGGTCTGCAGCGTGTTTCCTTGGCAAGTGGGAGACGAGTCATGCACGGCGTGGACAGATCGCTTCCGATCTGTCCTTCCTGGATCGGGGATGAGGGTAGGCGACGTACAGAACGGGACTGCGGCTTGTCGGCGTTGGAGATCGGTGTGGAGGTTGCGATCTCTTTCTTCTGACCGAGCTGTGGATGGTGAGGGCCGGGCTCCTTTTGAGATCCGGTTTGGGTTCTGGGGTGGCCTGGGAAGGGAGGCGGTGGTGCGACGACGCTTGGCTCCGGCACGGCGGCGTGGCGATCCTGGGAGGCAGTCGGTTGCCGGTGTTGTATCCCAGATGTCTGGGCATGGGCTCCCGTTGCCGAGTTTGCTGCAATCTCTGCCTGGGTTGTTATTGTTGGTTATAATTTTGTTGTTTGTAGGTTTTCATGTTTTTTGTTGTTGTCACCGATTTTCTACTTCTCTAGTCCAGGTCTACCTTCGAAACTGTCCATGTCCTCTTTGGATGGCATTTGTTGCTAGTGCTACTGGTTTTGCTTCGTTCTCCACCACCCTTAAACGAACTTACGCCCGTTGGTGTATTTTCGCTCCCAAACAGCGAGTGGATCGATTTCCGCAATCACACTCTGCTAGGTTACTTGGTGTTACTTGGGCATTCTTGAGCCCTGTGTGTTGTGTCCCAACCGGTGTTGAAGGAAGCAAGACGGTGCTTTGGTGGCTGATACTGTTCAAGCTTGGACATGGTGGCGGCGGGGGTAGTCTTGGGATGGAGCTGTTTTTCCCTTGGTGGCTGCTAGCATTTGTATTAGGGTTTTTCATTTTTATGGTTGGGCTTACAAATTGTATTTGGGCCAAGCCTATTAGAAGCTTTATTTCTATTTTGCTGGGCCTGTGTGCCTTATTTGCTGGGGCTATATGCCTCTTTTCGCTGGGGTCGTTTGTACCTCTTGTATTGTGGTGTATCTTTGGACACATCTAATACAAATTTTATTTTCTTCGACTAAAAAAAAAAAAAAAAAAAAAAAAAAAAAAAAAAAAGAGCTCGAAACTTCTCTGGAATAGAATAAAACGCGTTAATCAAAATGGACGCAAACCACACCCACTTTGTTTAGGGCGTCTTCATTTTGCTCATGTCTCCAATCGATTGAAACTGGGAACTGGTCGTTTGGGTCCTCCCATCTGCCAGACATGATAACTACATCAAGGCTCCAATCTCTGTCCGATTTAACGGCCTCCACGAACGGGTGAAGAGTCCATTTTCCAGTAGCATGAAAGGACAAGTATTGTCGGAGAGTGGTTTGACGAGTTACACGAAATAAGGCTCTGAATTCATTAAGTCCCATGCCAATATTGTACCAATTGTTCCAATCTCTCGAAGGCTAGAACAAGCCTATAGCTCTCTGGAGTCCACTGGCATGGTGCTTAATTGTAGAAGGATAAATATTCTCGCTGAAAATCAAAGAACGGAAAGGTAATACCCACTGAAAAGTAGAATGGGTGGAATTTGAAAGCTCTGGCAGGTGTAGTAACTAGTAACATCCTTTCTAGCGTTTTGAGCCTGGGTCCATCGAGCGAGCCGCAGTAGAATCCCTTTATATATTCTGAGAGTTTCTCATTAGTAGTCACGCGGGCCAGTGCACGCACATGATTGTTGGGCAATATATTCTGGGTTCCCTGTTTGTGAAATTGTCGAAAATTGAGAAGTTGGCGCAGGAGAATTGAGATGTGGCAGGCTTTGTTGTGGTTGGAATGGTGATTCCATGGGGGATGGATTTTGAGTCAATCGTGAAGCAGCCGGGGATAATCCCAGTTCTGCGCCAAAGACGACGGTGCTCTTGTTCTGCATGTTTGGCGTTGTGCTCGACGTCGGCTGTGAAGCAGACTCAGGGTCTCTTTGATTTTGTGTGGGAGGCGCTGACATCTTGAGTAGTTGATTGAGGGTTTAATTCAGTGATTAAAGACGACAGTGTGATTTTAGTTCAAGAATCAAGATGAGTTTGGAGGACTTTGAGTTTGAGTGTTAAAGGACCAGTAACGTTTTGGTATATATAGATATGGCTGAGAAATTACCTACGGAGGCTTTTGAATTGCGCCACTTTAGTATCATTGATACCGTTGATGATTAATGGCACCTTTCTTAGTTTGGGAATTGCCAGCAATTGGGACTGAAGAACTTGGTTGATGGAAAAGAGAGTTTTTGTCTGGTCGATCAACATTATGATGTCATTTAATAGTCATATGTAGAAAGTCCATGTATACTTTGTCCTTGAAGTACACTGGAACAATACAAGGCATAATTGATCACTACACCCAATCCTACATATGAGCCCGCCGGCGGGAGTGGGGCTATTGTACCGGCACAATTTAATCGCTTTCCGGATATGATAATATTACTCCAAGATATCAGCATTGTTTCTAAAGACAACTAAAGAGGTTCTAAGAGAGTCGGAGCGATGATAGTTATAAAGACACGTCAACATTAAATCCGAAGTTATTTGCTTCAAACCTAATGGGTTGATCCGTAATGACTCATATGAGTCATATCCACTATGAGACTGAGATACAAAACACAAATATGAACTGTAGGGCCATGACAATATGGAATTGGGCTTATGGTGCCCCATCATGCTGGCCTAATGTGAGAAAGCTCCTAGAAGTCTTTCTCCGTAAGAGCAAGTTCACCCGTTGGGTCACCAGGTCACGGTCACCAGGGCAGGAAACTATTCACTACCACTGGATCTTTGCTTCCACCCGTTGGGTCAGGGTCACCAGTCAGTTACTGTTCATCAAATATTTTATTATTATTTTTTTAGAAAATGAGAAATGTTTCTTTTTGAGGAAGATAGGAGGTGAGGTATTTATAGGAAATTTTGGTTATATTTTTTTTGTTACCGTTGTAAATGTAACCGTTAATAATTTTTTTTTTTTAAATCACCGTAGCAAATGATGTAAATATCTCCTTAATTATATACCATAGGATCCCTCATATAATTAGAACCAATGGTCCAGATCTGTGGACCATTGCATTTAAATTGCAAAGCACCCAACGGCTAATTGCCACGTCACTTCTCCACTTGCCACTAGCCGACAGCTTCTGGGCTTCCACGCGTGAGCAGCCTACACGACAAGAAACTGCAGCTCACCTCCATTGCCAGGCGCGTCTATCCTCAGTCACCATGCTGCCCGAGCTCTTGACTTGGCTCACCCACTGCTCTCTTGCCCCAGCCCCGGTGGAAGGAACAACAGTGGAATTATGGTGACTTGGGTCACCGTTTGACGTGGTGCCCGGGCACCAGGGCGCCCGGGCCTCCGCTGAACTTGCTCTAAGAGATAGGTAAACTGATTACTGTTTTACCTGTCATCCAAGAATTTAATGTCAATCTGGCACAACAATTCCTACCTTGCAAGGACCTTAGTTACACCTTATATAAATCAAGCTTCACGCCATGAGGAGGTAAGTCGTTCATACCGGTCTAAGTTATGTTGGGGAACAATCATATATATGATGTTTAATCATAACAAAAATTTCAATAAACATTGTAAGAAATAGATCAATCCTCAATGAATAAATACTGTTCGCAAACAACTATATATGTACGACAAGGATTGTAAGTAATGCTTCGATCCTCAAAAAACAAAAGTAGATTGTAGACAAATGAATGTACGATAAGAATTGCAAGTATGAGTGCAATCTTTAAAAAAATAAAAACAATATAAGAAAAGGAAATTTTTGACTTGATTTTCCGATGGAGGCTTGCAAAAAGCAATAGACTAAAGACATATTTTATTCGTCTTTGCTCTTATCTTATGCTTGCAATTCGGTGGGTGTCCATCTTCTAGAATACGACAATTGATAATCCAAAATTAAAGCACTTGTTGATTGGCATGATGTATACATGTATTAATTTGATTGGATGGGAGTTGCTGCATGGGCTGCAGCCCGGTTAGACTTTAACCATGCTCCGTCCTTGTTTCGTCCGAATTACTATAGTGAAAATGGAGCAAGAAGCATGCACCGCATGTTAACTTATATATATTATCTTCTTGATAACCACGACCGGACAGAAAGGCCGGCTGACGTTCTGACGATCAATCTCATTTCACTTGTTTTATTTTAGTAATTGACTTAACATGAAACATAATCCATCCATTCGTTATAGATTTCAAAATTAATTTCCTTGGCCCAGCTTGTAGTTAATTGGATTACATCTTCTTCTCTTCCAATCTCTCTTCGCCACATTATAATCAAGTGAGAAACAGTCGTTCATGACCCGAATGGTGATACTCCAGATTGGTCGGTGGAGTTAGGGTACGGTAAGTGAGAGCATTTGTCTACTTCTTTCATTTAGTTAATTATGTATACTCATATTCATAGGAATGTTACTAGGCAACTCTTTTAATTATTAGTTAGAACGTGCTTATGTATTTTACATTTCAAGTATGGTTGAGGATGGTTACAATAGCTATCTAAAATAGTTATCTGATGTAAATATCTCATATGCTGATATGCTCAATCTAGTACAATTTCTTTTAAAAAAAATGAAATAAAAACACTCAAAATATTTCTTATTTTGTTGGTTTCTGTCCATTTCTACCATTTTTTCATCTTCATAATAAGTAGGCATGCAACAAACTAGTTTTCTACCTTCACAATCAATTTTTTTTTTTAATTTGTGTCATTTTATGTCAATGAGCCTATTAACTAATTAGTAGTAAATTTCCACGTTGACATGCATCATGGTAGAAGTTCTACATAATCGACATAATTAAGCTTTGGATTAAATTATGTTTAGTCCCTGTACTCTGACCATTTTTTCGTTTCAGTCCCTGACATTCTCATTTAATCTGAAAAGTCCATGAGGTCATAATTTCCGTCTAATAGGTCCTCACCGTTAAGATTCCGTCAAGTTGGGCCGTTAAATTGCTGATGTGGCACTCAATTAAGGTTGTGTCACGTCAGCCTGTTAACGGAATAATTGGACGGCGAGGACCTATTAGACGGAAATTGTGACCTCAGGGACTTTTTAGATTAAATTAGAATGTCAGGGACTGAAACGATGACAGAGTCATAGTACAGGGACTAAACAAAATTTAATCCTTAAGCTTTTAACCTTTTGTTTAGTATATACGTCAGACTGTTGCACACAAAAATAGAATGACTCTACAATATGAGAGCCAATAAAGATAATCGTCTCAGACATTCGTTCATTATATAGTTAAGCATCAATAGTTAATTCATTCTTCTTTTAATTTTTCTTTTTGGCAACAGTAATAAGTTCGCAGAGCTCCTAATAAGAAACTATATGCATCAGAGAGCTCCATGCAGGTATCACCAATTCACCACTAACTACACAAATCACGAACTGCTTTCTACGGTAAACCAACGAAACAAAAACCTAGTAGTTTGACATTATACTTCAATACATCATCATTAGCATTTGTAATTATTTTACAAGATTGTTTGTGTTTGGTTCCCGGAATATGGCTAAGTGAAATTATTGCTGTATAGTTTTATAATTCTTTTACACTTTAGTCTTATAATACAGCCCGTGATATATAATAGAACGGAGAACCAATAATTTGCATTGACAGAGGGTCGTGACAGTACTACTTAATCTAGATGAGGAATAATTAACATGAAAACCATGACATGCCCACGTCTCAAGAAGAATCGTCATTATCTAATGATTCTAATCCCCTATACAACTACACGAAACTAAAGTAGACAAACATATTTATATATATTCACATGTGCTACTTTCTAGTATGCATAATAACTTTGAGGAAAAAGTTAGCTAGAGTAGAAATTAGGAAACAAAAGGAGAAGAGATGATGATCATGTAGAAAAATTTGCATCTTAATTAGCACATTTAACTTTTGTCTTCACCAAAGACATAAACATTTGTGTATAATGTGTTTCTTTGGCGTCTTTAGTCAACACTCATAGAGTATATGTGTTTGTTTCTATACATAATCGGTGTTGTTATTGACACAACTTAAATGGTATTTACACAGCTTTACATGCATTTAAAAAAATAATTTTTCTAAACAATGATTGGGTACGTCGGATAATTTATATAATAAAAATGAATTAAAAAAAAAAAAAAAAAAAAGGGTTATAACAACACCCTACATAATTTGTCTTCACCATCTCTGCATCCCCTACTTGCACCCTTGATCTATAAGCTTAAAAAAAAATTTGGTGTAGAAAGGTAATTCATTAGAAGTTCAAGGGTACATTAATATAAGGTTGCGAAAATGTCACGCCCCGAATTTCAAATAAAAAAATTCAAATTGGAAACGTGATCATTTAACAACTCGCCCAAAATACTTAGAATTTTTTTTCATTTAATCTCAACAACAAATCACACCGAGTCCACAAATGTCAATACAATTAATATGATTTTGTCACTGTGGTGAAACGTTTTATCCTTAAGAGGTAAGGATGTTGAGTTTTGAAAAGAAACATTTTGTGATTATTTTACTTGAGCATGAAGGGTAATTTTATGGGCTCGGTGTGTTTTGTTGCTTAGATTAAATGAAAAAAATATATAAGTATTTTGGGCGAGTTGTTGAGTTGTTGAGTTATCACGTTTCAGATTTAAATTTCTTTATTTGAAATTCAGGGCGTAACAAAAAATGAGTGCTTTAGCTTCCTTAAAATCTTGTCAAAAGAAAACTCATTAAAAATATCTTCAGAGTGCAATGTTAAAGAAGGATAGAGCACCAAAAACGAATATGTTCCTACAAGTCCATAATAATTTCTATTGAATACAGTTATAATCCTATATAATCAATTAAACAGAAAACCATCCCGTGATAGAATGTCGTAGAAGCTGGTGCATATATATTTGCAATAGTCATCACTAAGAGCATATTTAGCAGACTCTCTATTTTGGCTCATTAGCTATTTTGGAGAGCATGTTTAGCCTTTTATATATTTCAACAGTTGCACTAGACTCCTCAGTGGCTCTCCATTATAACTTTTAGCTATCTCGCTCCTAAATATAGAGAGCGAGATGAGGCTCTCTATAATTTATAACATTCATTTTGAGTTATTTTATGTAATTTTTAAATACATTTAAACTATTTAACCTTCCTTTAAAAAATAATATAAATTCAAAACTCACTATAATAGATAGCATTGATGCAGAAGTATTTCTAAAGTGGCTAGCCAAAATGACTTTTTAGCTACTTTGGCTAAAATTTGACTAAAAAATAGCTAGCATTGCTAAAGATGCTCTAAGGGGGGTGTATTCATTTAAGAGTCTACAAGATTTTTTTGTATATTAAAAGTCTATGGGTATTTAACTGAGATTTTAAACAATCCTTTAAAATCTTAGTGTATTCAATTAAGATTTAAAATTATCCATTCAAATCTGACGATATTCAAAAGCATACAGATTTTTAAGGATTTCATTAAATGATGGATTCTTGAGGTTTTATAGTGCTTTTTATATATATCAAAACTCAAAAACAATCCAGCCACTTCCCAAGAGATTTTGATGGATTCTTTCTCACTAAAAAAAAAAATGAAGCAGCAGCCGTCAATAGATGACACTCACCCATTTTGTCTTAGACCTATTTTCCCACTATCCTCCTCTGTCTTTGCTCTCATCTAATAATTTTTGTTATTTTTATCACTATAGCTCTAGAAGCCTTAATCCTCCTAGCTAATTAAGTTATGGTATTGTTAAGATGATACATACACACATGTTTCTTTTGTAAATTAGATATGAAATAAATTATGTCATTAGTTCACTACTTTAATTTTTGTGTAATATTTTGGCCGATTAGTTTTCTCTTATTGTTCTTATATCATTAGACACAACATAAACAATGGTAGTTTGCCATACTTTTTTGTCATTGATATAGCATTATAGTTGGATCCATACATCCATTGCTTAATTAAAGAAGAAGAAAAATTAACCTACCAAAAACATCATAACAACTTGTAAAATCTAAACAAATACTAGTAAATCAATCCACTATAATCAATCAGAGTAAATATGGAATTTAAACAATCCGTGGATTAAGTAAATCCATGGATTATAAAAACTCAAACAAAATCTTTTAAAATCTGAATTGAATACACCCCCCTAAATTTTGAAACGTGATTACAATTTTTATTTAGAAGACAGAATCTGATGGAAAATCTTCAAAATCATTAATACTATTTGAAATGACTATTTTTATTTAAGAGAAATACAAACTAGAGTTAGGATTGGCTTGACATAACCATCACAGGTGGTCGAGTTGGTAAGAACATCCAGGTGTGGAACCCCCACACTTGAGTTCAAATCCCGCCGACGCTTATTGGAGTTATATCTCAATATATTCTTGGTGGTCAGGGGGAGAAAGCGTTCTGACATGACCCTCCCGCACGGACTAGTTTTTGGGCCTAGAAAACTTTTGAGGAACCACGTGATCTCGATAAAAAAAAGAATTGGTTTGACATGACAAAATTAGTTAAAAATCCACTCGACAATGACATGACAACCATTCATTTTAAATGTCAAATCTTGAAATTTGGGACACACTCTTGAGTATTAAATAGGGGAAATGATCATTTACCCAATTTCAGCTTAACAATTGCCCACTTGCACAACGAAGAGTTTAAAAACCCCATTTACCCAAAACACTCTAAGGGATTATTTCCCCTTTACCCAATTAATTCTTTTTATTTATTTTTGAGACTTTTTTGCCATTTCCTTCTTCTCTCTAAGTGAGAAAAGTCATCCTCCACCTTTCTGTGCTCCGGTGATTAGTGGTCGGCAGCGGACTCCGGCGACCGGTGATCGGAATCAGGCGACCGGCGATCGGAATCCGGCGATCGATTACCGGAATCAGGCGATTGGTGACCGGAATCCCGAATCCGGCTACCGGACCGGTGACCGGATTCCGAAATCTGATTTTATTACCCCCCCAATAATACCTAGTAATCATATTATTGCCCCCCAATAAACATATTATTGCCTCCCCAATACTCTTATTATTGTCCCAATAAATATTTTATTACCCCTCAGTAATCTTATTATTGCCCCCTAATAATACCCGGTAACTATATTATTGCCCCCCAATAATCATATTATTGTCTTCAAATAATCATATTATTTCCTCTAATAATCATATTATTGCCATCCAATAATCATATTATTGCCCATCGGTGAATTGCATAAACTCCCAAAATCAAAATAAATACACTTCAGGCACAATTGATCCATTTATATGTTATATATATATATAATAATTAAAAAAATTTCTTCCCGGCGGCCTCCCCTTCACCGGAGTCATCTGCAGCACCGATCCCAACAGCCTGCATTCCGGCCTTCGATCCAGCCTCCTCACTGCAGCACCGCCTCCCCTTCACCGGAGTCATCTGCAGCACCGATCCCAACCGCCTGCAGCACCGATCCCAACCGCTTGCATTCCGGCCTTCGATCCAGTCTCCTCACCGGAGCCTCCCAGCGTCCTCCTACCCACGCGGCCAGCACACCAGCGCCGGCCAACCCGCGCAGCCCACAGCGCCGCCTGCCCAACACAGATCGCTGCAGAATTCGGCAACCCTGCCCCGCCGCCTGCGCAACACAGCACATCCACGTCTTGTGCAGTCCAACGCCTGCCCATCCCAGCACGCTGCCACAGAGAGGGAGAGAGAGAGAGAGATCGGAGAATGGGGATGAGAGAGAGAGAGAGAGCAGATCGGGAGAGAGAGAGAGAGGACTGAGAATGGGGGATGAGAGAGCAATACCAGATCGGGGGGAGAGAGAAATAGCAGATGCACATGTAATTAATTAATTGAGTTAAGGGCAAAACTGTCATCAAATATTAGATTGGGTAAATGAGGTTAAAAAACTCTTGGTGGAGCAAGTGGGCAATTGTTAGACTAAAATTGGGTAAGTGATCACGGCCCCTATTAAATATGCTAACACGATTACGATTATGATTGTTGACTAGCAGAGAACCATTCAAAAATTTCATCATTAATCCAAGATTTTGATACCAGTCTATTAAATAGTCTTAAGAAAATAAATTAATAATAATACATAAACAAATTGTGTCAAAATGTTATACTCGCCTCACTGTCCGGTAATGATCGATCGATCAAAACACATATACACCAAGTTATAGTAGTGTTAAAAACTTTTCACCCCCATGTGAAACTGTCAATCACCCTAGATTGTTCGTTATTCAATACCTCTCAATAGAGAGAAGTTTAGGGTTTATAGCTACCAATCAATTGCTAGCTGAAAAATCAAAACCTACCTCCGGCATGGAATCAAGTGGAGGTCGTGGGTCCGATCGAGGAGGGACCAAAGAAACAGCGCAAGGGGCCTTGTGGCTGATCACTCTTCAAGTCTGCAGGCTTTTTCGGTTAGCAAACCCAATGGACCCACCGCCCCATACGGCTGCTCCTCCGAGCACCGGCAACGCGTGCTTCCATGTCCACTCACCCACCCACCCAGACCCACCTTCTCTCTCTCTCTCTCGGATATTAAATAATTCCACATTTCCACGATGGATCACGAGATGACAACATAGTTTTGTATAAAATACCTAGAGCTGGAGATCGATGATCACGAAACTCCACACAAGCTAACACTAACTAAACACAACTACAGCAGCAGCCTAACAAGAACAAGAACAAGAAGCATGCACTGCATATATATATATATATATATATATATATATATATATATCATCTTCTTGATAACCACGACTGGACAGAAAGGCCGGCTGACGTACTGAACCATCAATCTCCTAGCACATGTTTTATTCTAGTAATTAACTTAACATGAAACCTAATCCATCCATTCATTTCTAGATTTCAAAACTAATTTCCATGGCGTAGCAAGCTAACTTGTATAGTTAATTTGAGGGTTAGATCTTCTTCTCTTCCCTTCTGTCTCCTCACCACATTTAAGGCTTAATTAAGCAAGTGAGAAACCCACTCCACCAAAAACAGGGAAAGCGTTTTATCTATATGACTATATAGCTTTGCACTTATACAGTTATATGTGGCTAAAATAATCACTGGTTAGGTCTTGCTTATAATTGGATAAAGTATTTAGATCTAATAACCTTGAAGTTAATGTATGTATTGCTACTTTAGATTGTCAATCTGAATCAGTATTTTAAGAAATATACCTTAAGCGTCTTTTAAATGCAATGTGAAGCGAAATGCTGTTAAAATATTCAGAGACATCATTTTGAAATTTATGTTACCAAAAGCATACATTAAGACTGATTTTGTAGCTGGTGCTTGTTGTCGTTGTGATAATGTGACTTCTCCTTATATGGTGGAGGCTTTGGTTGGTCGTTTGGCTTGCAAGATAGCTTTAGAGTTTTATTTGTGACCTATTACTATTGAGACTGATTGCTTACAGTTGGTCCAGACTATTCAAGCAGAGGTTGAGGATACTTCTGTGATTGGGAGAGTTATTGGTGATATATCTCTGGCTTTAACCTCTTTGGCGGGTTCTTTCTTTTGTCATGTTTATAGGGAATCTAATAAGATTGCTCATAGGCTAGCTAACAGTGCTCTTATTTCAGAGTTGCAAGTTTCTTAGAATGGGGATGTCCCTCCGGCACTTGATTGAAATCCTTTGTAACAATTAGTTTTCATTAATAAAGTTTGTCGTATTTCCTTTCAATGAAAAAAAAGAAGAAGCATACATTAAGGGTGAGGAAAGACAAATAGCTGAATGCATGACCTCCCGTCTCCTCCAACTTTTTTCATGTTTGTCAATGTATCACTTAACTATTTAATTTCGATAAATGGAATCCTATCTTTTCAAGTTCTACCGATTCACCTAATTTTAGTTTTGTTAGTTTTACTTTACTACTTAACTGTCTTTTGTTGGGATTTATTGGTCGGGAGTGTTACAGTTTCCCCGCTCCGGATCTTCATTTTTCTTTCTTGAGGAGGTCCCTATTAATTCAATACATTTTTACATACTATTAACAAACTTTATTAGAGATATAGTTGGATTCTCCCAACTATTTTTCTGTCTATTATTGTGAAACGAGCATTTTGAAAGAATATTAACAACTCATCACAACCCACCATGATCTAACATTACAATGTACGCATACAAAGAATGCGTGATTTCTTAAACTCTACTTCTTCAATTGAAATAAAGAAATGAGAAAATCTAGGATAACACTAAAGAGAGAAGATCCCAATTGATCCTCTGTAAGTCTGTATGTGTAATTGGATTTTTAGATCCTCTGGAATCTGGACAGTCTAGGCTTGTTTGATGCTGTTTCAAAGGTACCCACTTATTGTAACGTCCTGATCTATTTGTCGGCGGGCCAGGCCATGCCACTATATCTATCATTTTTTTTTTCGGCAAAAAGCTAATTTTCATATAATTACTTAATTAGCATGCCTCGTATGTACTGTTGTACAAATTATAGAAATCAATATCTAAAACCAAGACAACTGTTGTTAGGGATATATAATTCTTGGGTGCATGTGATTCACTAGGCTGTTATTCTAATCATTGTCTTGAGTTGAGCAATGTTCCTTGTGATCATCCTTAACAATTATACACTAATGCATACAGTTAAAATATAATCTTAATTAAGTTTCCTTAGTGCTTTAAATATATTGGCTTTGCTGGACTTGTCTGAGCTAGGCATCTCTTTCACAAACCTTGAATCACATTGGCTTAGAGCACTGGGATTTCAGAGTTGGTTTGGCATGCCCCAAACCTCCAAGTCAAACAGAAACAACATCAACAAACACTTCGGTTTCTGAGTGAAGGAGATATTCTTAAATTCTTCCAAGTTATATTATTTTATATCTATGATGTGTTGCTTGCAGTATATATACTGATGGGGAATGTGAAGGCAAGCTAGATCATATTCCATCAAACAAAGCTGTTGCCTATACTTGAAACACTACTTTCCTTTTTCTCTTTTTGGGTTTTTGCTTCTCCTCCTCCTCCTCCTCCTTCTTCTTCTTATTCAAAAGGAACACAAGCTGTAATCTTCTCAACAGCTCTGAAGACTTTGAATCTCTTACTTCAGGTCAGAAATTCAAACTTGAATGTTCTCTTTCTTTGTGACTTCATTGTTTAAATTCTACTTGTGTGTGTACTGTCTTGATTTTCAAGTTGAAGTCTTAGATATGCAAAATCATGCATTTCATTTGGGTTTTGAAAGTTTTGGAATTTGATTAGTTCTGAGATTTGGGTTTTGATCTATAAGCCTGTTTTTCGAAAGGTTTCAGTTTGCAGTTCTTTAATGACTACAGGAAATCTCTGTGTTAAAATTCTCAGATTTTGAAACCAGTATCTGCTATATCTATGCAGATAAGGCAATGACATGACAAGACAGTAATATTGTAGTTCTTTTCTTAATGAGAATGTGAGCTTACTTTGACAACAAAGGAAGGGACTATTTTTCTTCCAAGTTGACAATTAAGCTGCACAAATAAGACAAATTGACCTATACTGGAAATTGTGATCTCAATGTATGAGAAAAGGCTGTATAATAGTAAGACCAGGTTTAGAAACGTGGTTTCCAAATAATTATCAATCAATATATTTCTAACTGTACATGACACCATCTCCGGAAAGTAGGGGAATACAATCAGAAAAGAATGTTCAATTACTTGTTAAAATATTATCTAGGGGGGAAAGAAACAAAATGAATTTCCAAAATGGGTAGCGAGATGTAAGCAAGATCATAAGGACCTGAACAATACCACTAAGAATTAGCCACATATTATAGGGTAGTACTGTACTGGAAGATATTTTGTATAAGACATTATTACTGTGGTCCAGAACTGTTAGAAGCAGACAAGCTATCTGCTAAAAAGCAGTTTTCCATGTTAAATCATCCATTTGTAATGATCTGTTTCAAACTCATAGTGCCAGTATATATTACTCTCTGTCTCTCTTTGCTTCTAGGCAAGAATATAAACCAAAAAAAATATTGATGGTAAGCTGTCTTAAAGCTTTTCCTACTTTTCTTCATTTGGCAGCTGATAGACCATTGTCAGATAGAGTTCAGGTAGTACAGCAAGCCAAGTTAATTAAGCTTCAATGGAGAAGCTTCTTAATCCATATGATAAGGAGTGCATGAGAATGGCCATTTTAAAGCACGAAGAAACATTCAAGGAGCAGGTAATACATAATTCTCACTAGCTTTTCCACTGTTTATCATTTTTTTTCACTGTATATGTACAGTGGTTAATGAATATTGATTTTCTGTAGCATTCATGGTGTTGCAGGTATATGAACTTCATAGGCTATACCATATCCAGAAATTATTGATGAACAGTTCAATAGGTAAAAGCAGGCCTAAAGGAAACAAAAGAGAGAGTTGGGATTTACACAATGAAATCAGTTTCAGTCACCAACTGAAGTATGAGCTGCAAAGAAAGCTAGATTTAGAACAGCCTGCAGAAGCAGCAGCAGCAGAAGAGTTGGAGGTCATAGATGAGAGTGAGATTGAGTTGACTCTGGGACCCACAAGATACAACAAAAACAGAAGGAAGAAATCAGAAGCACAACTAACTTCAGATTCAGGGCCAAGTTTCTCTTCTTCTTCTACTGGATCAAGCCATGTGAACAGGACAGGTTCAGGGACTCATTATCAGAGGAGGAGTAAAGAGCAATTGGGTGGGTGTGAAGAGCAATTGAGACAGGATGAGAGGCTCAAACTGCCTCCTTGGCTTTTCCAAGTTTTGAGCTTGAACATGACTTGATCCAAAGTATCATGATCATATAGGTTGATATGATGTGATTTTAGACCTCTTCTTATTGACTAATTTGTGATGATGTTGTGGATTCTAAGTTAGTGGATTTCTAGTGTGATGATGGATGAAGTTTTGTATAAAGATTAGTAATTTGTCTCCCTTGCTTTGTTCTTGTTTCTAGAGGAGCGAAAGAGGGTTTTAGATTAAATTAATAGATTAAAAGTGTGTTTTCTGAGTTACGGAAGCACATCCACATATGCTACACTACATTATTCTCGTGTTCTTCTAACACTAGCATTACTCAAACAATAAGTGCTTCTTACATAAGCACTTTCAAAGAAGGCCTAGATGCAATAAAGTTGACAAGATAAACTAATAAAAAAAGATTGAAGAGAAGAATCTCATGCACAAACAAGTAGCAGTGGATGTCTATCATGACTCAAAGACAATTTCAGTTGTATACCAACAAGAAGTTTCATTGTCTCTTAAGATAAGAATCTTTTCATCTCAATGTGATGTGTGCAAACAGCTTATGATGACAAAATAAAATTGTCTTGTAGCTAAAGGCTGTCAAGTGTAAGAGAAGTTATCTCTTCATCAATATCTTGCTGTCAAAAGAAAATTATCTTGTAAAACTTTTTCATTTGCTATCAAGACACGAGGAACAACACCTTAAAACACAAGCTCATATATTTTGCAAGAACTTTGTTAACTTTCAATTCTGGTCCTAAGCGTTTCAGCTGTCCATATATCAACCACAACCGGCAACAATGTATATTAAGCTAGTATCATGGCTCATGAACATAGAGGGGAAGACATATAACGGTATATCTGAAGAGAAATAAAAGGTAGTGTTTAAGGAAAATATAATTTGCAGAGAGAATTGATGGGAGAATTGTAGTAGTATTATTGATAATAGGAGCCCTATATGGCTATATATAAGGATTTACAGAGTACACAAAAGGTAATAGAATCCGAACATAATTAGGAAATCTAGAACCTTCTCATATTACAACTCTAAGACTAAACCCTAGTTTGAAGAGGCACACATGATGTCGACTTCCTTCAACACTCCCCCTTGTGCCGCTCAAACTTGGTGATGACACTTTGATCGTTGTCTCACTAAAAACCTTGTCAGGTAACAAAAACCCTGTGGGACAAAAATAACCCTGGTCGAATGACAAAAAGAGCACAACACGTCATTCACTCCTCGAGATCGAACATGTAGACATCATACCTCCCCCTGATGTCAATATCTCCCCCTGATTGCTATAATCATAGGAGTTCGGATAACTTTCTCAATCTGATGATCTTCACATGTTTCTCGAAGGTGGATTTAGGTAACGACTTAGTAAATAAGTCCGCTACATTATCCTCAGATCGGATTTGATTCACTTCAATATTTAGAAGTGCTTGTTGTAGCTGATTGTAAAAGAACTTAGGCGATATATGCTTTGTGTTGTCGCCCTTGATGAAACCTAATTTCATTTGCTCAATACAAGCTGCATTATCTTCATAAATGCATGTAGGTTCATCTGTGGTAGACTCCAAACCACAAGTTCCTCGAATATGTCTAATTACAGACCTTAGCCATATGCATTCTCGCACGGCTTCATGTAGAGTAATAATCTCTGCATGATTTGAGGAAGTAGCAACAAGGGTCTGCTTTGTAGACCTCCAAGATATCGCAGTGCTTCCCATGGTAAAGACATAACCCGTTTGGGAGCGACCTTTGTGAGGGTCAAAGAGATACCCTACATCAGCAAAATCCATCAAAACATCATCATCGTTTTGATGTAAGGGAGGAGGATGGGTGGCCGGCGGCTTTGCCGATCACGGCGTCTTGGACGGTGCCACTTGGGCTAATGAGATCCGTTCTCATTCTTCTGTCATTCTTTTCTCTCTGCAGGGATAGAACAAGCTCATATCTATCGTACATTTTAAGTAACGAAAGATTGTCTTTATACCAGTCCAATGGCGTTGCGTTGGCGCATGGCTACATCTAGCCAACAAGTTCATAACAAATGAGGTGTCCGGTCTTGTATTGTGTTAAGTAAAATAATGCGCCTATTGCGCTTAGGTAAGACACTTCTGCCAATTAACACGTCTTCGTCATCATCCCTGGGACGAAACGTATCCCTCTTAGGGTCAAGACTACGGACGACCATGGGAGTGCATCTTTGACTTTATCAAAATGAAAAGCATTTATTGACACGGTATACAAGTTCTAAATCTAGACAAAACCGTGTTCTCCCAAGGTCCTTCATCTCAAACTCGGATTTCAGGTGTTCAGCGGTTTCCCTTAACTCTTAAGGGTTCCAATTATGTTTATCAACATAAACCGTGACAATTGCAAATCCAGAACTTATCATGAAAACGCAGGGGCATAGTTCATCATATCCCTTCCCAATCAAGTAGTCACTTTAGTGAGCGTTTCACCCTCATTGCAAAAGCGCTCCGTGGTCAAAAACCACTTGATTTGGGTAAATGAAGTCCACAAAAACCTTAATTATATTCCGTATCTAGATCCCCATAGAGATACGTAGTGACCACATTCGTAAGCTGCATGTTCAGTTATTTGGAAACTACCAAACTGACAAGGTAGTGGAGTGCAATGACATCCATTACGAGAGAATATGTCTTCTCGTAGTCGATTACAGGGCGTTTTGTGAGAAGCCTTGCGCCAAAAGGCGAGATTATCATCTCTTTTTCTCATCACGCTATCTAACGAAGACCTATTAATGTCAACATGTTTTATGTTAGGAGGTGTTGGCATCTCAGGCCCGAAATCCTTCCTCTTCGTTAGTGAATCCAATTCAACCTGGATCACATTTTTCTATTTAGGCCAATTTTCTCTACGTTGGCATTCTTCAACGGAGTAAGGTTCAATGTCATTGGTCTCAATAATTCCACATCCTCATGTACACTAGTGTAGTTCGTAGAGATCTCTATATTCTCAGGAATTGGTTCTAACATTGAGGCGTCCCCCAACGATGTCTCTTGGACATAACCACAATCCAGAATATTCTCATGAGACGGATTTTGAGTATCAATGATCAATGGATCAAGTTGTGCCAAACTCGCTCTCTTCCTAGGGCGAGAATCCATCGAACCTATGGGTCTCCTACGCTCTCTAGCGGAACCCATGGCCTATGACGCCATTATGCCACCTTGTGGCGTCACCATACCACCATCCATGTTAGTGGTGCCGTACCCAGGCCATCTCCTTTGGGTGGCACCATGTCCTCTTGTAGGGACATTAATCCTTGCAGACATGTTTGCAGCAGGTATATGTAATCTTGTCACTTTTAGGGGATCAAGATGAGACATAGTGGGGACAGACCATGACAATTCCTGTCGTTCCTGTTGAACGTTGACGTTCTAATCTCCCCCTAACGATGGGAAGACTGTCTTATCAAAGTGATGATCCGCAAATCCAGCGAAAAAAAGAGATCGCCTGTCAAGGGTTCTACATAGCGGACTTATAGTTGGAGACTCATGTCCAACACAAATATATATATATATATATATATATATATATATATATATATATATATATATATATATATATATGCATTCGTTGCAATGACTCATGTTGATGCGCTGTGGCGGCGCAATTGGCACATGAACCGCCCACTCAAATATGCATAAGTACGAGATAGTACACTCGAACTCAGTCACTAGCTGTAACGCAAATAAAAGTTGAGTAGCTGCTATGAGTCATAGACGAATTAGCATAGCTGCATGCGATATTGCATAACCCAAGCGGAAATACTGGTGCGCATTACCAATGTCCGGGCTACTATCGTAGTTGTTTAATGGTGGCTTTTCCGCGAGACCAATTGGGTGTGTACATGGGAATATGATACTTGATTCAATACCCAATGATATGCAATAGTCATCGAAAATTTTTGATGTAAACTCTCTAGCATTTTCAAGTCGAATTGACTGAACGGGATGATCCGGGTAGTGAGACCGTAGCCTTATGATTTGGGCTAGGAGTTCATCTTAAGTAGCATTACGAGTGGACGATAGTGCGACACGTGACCAGCGTGTCCGCATATCAACCAACAACATAAAACATCTAAGCAGTCCGCAAGTTGGTTGAGTCAATCCACAGAATCCCCTTGGATTCTTTGTAAAAATGAAACTATTTCTTTAGTGTCTTTTGCATAGGATGGTCGTGATCCTTAAAAAAACAGGCTTTACAGAACGAAAGATTGGCCTTATAATCAACCAATGAAGGTTTTGGTTGAGCCACAATATCACAATTTACTTTGAGAAGTAGAGAGAGGAGCCAAGTCTTCATACATGGCGTCAAAGCCATGATTTTTCCGTTAGGGGGATCACGGCGCCGGCGTTGGCCTGCCGGTGGTGCATGGCTGCGGCGCCCCAAGGAGCGGCGGCGGTGCAATGCTCTCTTTGAATCGACTTTTGATTCTTACTTCTCTTCGTTCTGAAGAAGAGATGTCCGTGTGAAGTCTTTAGTATCACGGATCATCATATCATGACCTAGGTGGCCCAAACGTTCGTGTCAAAGCCTATATGTGTCAAAATCCCATAAGTCGTTTCTCATGACATGGTTGGATTCAATAACTCGAATAGTGGTTGCATACAACCCACTAGAGCGACACATAAGTTTCTCTAATACTCGTTTATGTCCGTAGTCATTAGAGGTGATGCAAAGGAATTCTTGTCCATTCTCACAATGTGTTTCCACATGAAAACCATTGGGTCTTATATCTTTCAAAAATAAAGTTCGAATTAAGGTATGTCCAGGACATTAAGTAAAAGAATCGACACTTTATTAATAGCCAATGATTACATCAAATTTTCTTTAACCAAAGTCTAATCCAAAATGAAATCAAACTTAGACAGATTGTAGTCACTCAATCCGTTCGGTTACTCCAATCAAATATGACCAGGAAAGTAGGAAGAGAAGTCGGTGGAGCGAGGCTCTCTTAAGTACCACTAATCTCAATTACTTTCCTATACATCATACTTAATTAGGTGAGCCTAGAGAGAAAGAGTTAATACAAAATGTCATTACTGCCATTACATAATTCTTGGAAATAAAAGACTATAATAAAAATCTGCGGCATTTTTTTCTTCATCACCAGATTTAAAGTCTTCTTGAACTCGATGTCATGATCGCCATGAGGCGGCTACCTTCTTAGGTACATTGCAAACTCAGGTCTATTGATCAGACGTTCCATATCAGAAATAGACACCATGAAGAGGATTCTCCCTTGATTGAGGCCCATTGGCGCAATGTGCATGGTCCCTAGGACCGGAGGCGTTGGAAAATTATGACCATGGCCAATGTTGGCTCTATGGTTTCCAACCCTTCGTCCCTCAAAGTCACGGCTCCTACGGTGGCGTGATTGTCACATTTGGCGACTACCTTCATGAGCATTTCGATCATATGGATCATGACGTCTATGGCGACTTTTTCTAGCCATGGGACGATGCTCTGGATAGCTATCTCGAAGCCTATCAATTTCTCTTCTCACAAGCTCGTTGCCTTGTTCAGTAATTTCCATAGCTTCAATAAACTGTTGAAAGCTTGTGATCCGTCTTGCATTTATATGAGTCCGAAATAAATCACAAGACCTCATAGCATAGACAGGGAAGGTATTGAGAGTTTTCTCAATCAATTGTTCTTCTGTGATCGCCTTGCCACAGAAGCGCATCATTCCTGTGATGCGGAGAGCTTCCGAATAAAATTGTATGACTGTATCAAAGTCAGAGAAGCGAAGATCATTCCATTCTGCTTCTAAATTCGAAGGGATAGAGTCACGAACGTTGCCATAACGTTCACGAAGCGCTTGCCATAGCTTTATAGCGCTATCCTCATTCATGAACTCAAACCTGAGGTCCCTATCCATGCGACGCATCATTAGGGCAAGTACCCTAGAATTGTCGATCTCAGTTTGAGGGTCTGGAGCAGTTCCTTTATGACAAAGTTCTTGGATTATATGCAATAAGTCACGGGCAATAAGGTGGAGCTCAACATCTTGAGCCCACATTAGGTATCTTTTGCCTGCATAATCCAATGGAACAAAATCGAGTATGTTCGAGTTTGACATCCTGAAAAAGGGTGAAACAAGAACGAATTAGTTTCAGAGCTAAACTTCCACGAAAACTAATAATAATAAGATTTCCGAGCTATGCTACCAAGAAATCGATTTCCAATAATATTTGGATTAGACTGAAACATTGATGTTTAATATGGTCACAATTTGATGTTTGCGGACGCTCTTAGTCCGAATATTATGAACACTCTTAGTTCATTGATTACGAACGCTCTTAGTTCGAATATTATGAACACTTTTAGTTCATTGATTACAAACGCTCTTAGTTTGTTTAGCGTGAATCCCCACAATTCCGCTTATTAAATAATCGAACCCATGTTCGTATATTGCAAATCCGGCAGCAAATAAAGAAATTTAAAAGACAAGAAAGCAGGAACTTTAATCACAAAAACTTACTTGTTGAAATTCGGAGCAGATTCGCTTCTGAACAACTCCTACTTTGAATGGTGTACAGGTCTCAAAACGACTCCAATAGGGCTGAAATTTGGAGGTCAGATAGAAGAGACAGAGACGAACAACTTTGATGAAGAAAGGATTTTGATCAGAGATCCACTAGACTTTTCAGGGCATGCAAGCAGACTGATATGCACAGGAACGAGAGGAAAGGTGAGAGGAGGAGGATGCAACGTGCGTGCGGCGGTGCTGCAGGGGCAGCAGGCGGCACAAGGGTGCGCAGGGACTGCAGGGGCAGCGCACGGTATGGCTAGCTAGGGCTAGGAGCTTGCGGCAGTTGGTATTGGCCGAAATAGGAAAAACTGGGCAAAAAGTCGTTTCTGCCGGTTTTTCTACAAGAGGATCAATTGGTGTGACGGCCGGTTCAGGGACTTTTGGACTGGTTCTTGGCCTTCCGGTTCCGGTTCCTGAATCCTAGGATAGAGACGGTGCTGCTGACAAAATTTGGTGGCAATTGGGTGTCCGGAAGGTGGTGAACCGGTGGAGAGATCGCAGCGGATGGTTTGGGGCTTCCGGCGGCCGGTTCGGTAAGTTTCCGACTGGTTTTGATTGTGTTGCTGCCGGTTCCGGACTCCTTGGGTCGGGGGCTACTAGTTGGGAGGCGGAGGCAATTAGGGTTTGAGGGTTTCGACTTGTTTTAGGGTTTTTGTTATTTGTTTCAGGGTTAGGGCTCGTGCTGATAACGTGTTTAAGGAAAATATGATTTGCAGAGAGAATTGATGGGAGAATTGTAGTAGTATTATTGATAATAGGAGCCCTATATATAGGGATTTACAGAGTACACAAAAGGTAATAGAATCCGAACATAATTAGGAAATCTAGAACCTTCTCCTATTACAACTCTAAGACTAAACCCTAATTTGAAGAGGCACACATGATGTCGACTTCCTTCAACAGGTAGATAGATATGGGTGGAAAATTGTGAGTACCAACTTGGAGCTTGGAGGATTGAAACTCAATACCTTTGTGCAAACATTGGCCCCAAAAGCTTAAGCTTTCACGTAATTGTCGAATAACTAATGTATATTAAGCTAGCACTAATTATGCAAAAACTGTTCAGGTAAGAAAGGTTCTCAGAGGAATAGTCTTAAACATTCAATTCATTTCTGCAATGCAGTTATGATTTATACACAATGACAGCAAGCAGAGAACAAATGTAGTTTGTTCTGTTAGTAACTTTTCATGTTGTTGAGCTCAGAATCATCTATAGGAAAGTTGAAGTCTGAGGAATCTAGAGTCTGATGAAAGTCAGAAACTGATAAAGTCTGACTTATGAGTTATGAGTGATGTTACATCATGGATTTGAGTTATAGGTTCTAATTGACTAAAAAGTTTTATTGTGTTCAAATCAGATGTAGAGCATGAATAGGCATTTCAACCAATTAAGGCCTCTAAGCAAACAATAATGCCACGCTAATTTATATTCCAGAAAGATCATGATTACTTTCAAAGAGTCATCATATATATTTGAAACTGAAAGCATGTGCTTCATCTTTTGGATTCCCTGATATATAATATACCTCTGCCATTATCAACAGGCTACACTGCTAGTCTGTCTTTAGAGTTGGTCTTTAACTTTATCAAAGGAACTTGACAAAAAAAAAAACTTTATCCAAGGCCCTTTATCACAAAAGGTTTAATCATTTACATTCAGACCCCACAAACAGCTATAGACTACAATCTGGTATTGCAGCTCCTCTGGGCCTAGAATGTATAGTTTTACATTAAGCACTGCATATGAATTACAAGCAGAAGTAACTCTTTTAATTTTTTTGACAGAAGGGTGCCCAAATTATTTATCTCAGGGAAACTGGATCAACAACTCATGTATTTTATCATAGTAGCACTAAATCATAAATGTGCTTACCTGTTGTCTAGAAAGTAACATCAATGAAAAATAGAGCAATCCAAGTTTTATACTCAATGCTTTGGAATTATGTAATCTTATTCGAAAACATAGAGACATTGATATATACAAGGACATTACACAAGCAGAAACATGGTAAAAGAACAAAGTAAATAGATTGAAGGTAAGAAAGCAACTAAGGCACTGGATCCTCATGAAGTGTGATACTGCTCAGTGACAAAGCAATGGCTTCAAGAAATTGAATGCCGCCGATCTTTGGCAGGTCTTGCACGGGCTTTGGGATTGGGAGGTGTCACTCCAAATGGAGAAAGTTTCCCAAGTCTTTTTGAAACCGAGTTGATAAATGATTTTCGAGGCAGAGGAGGCTTATCACTAGATGTTGAAATGTTTCCCATTGGACTGCTTGTTACTGTCCTCATAGTAGATGTTTCAATTTCTTTCAGCTTCATTTTCACCTTCAGCAACTCTATTTTCAGCTCCTCATTTTGTCTACGCAACATGGAAAGCTCATCGGGAACATGGTGGTGGAGATCAGTGGAGTACAAGTTGTTTACTTTGGAAGGAAGTACGGATGATTCACCACCAATGAGACTACCATCCATGACATCTCGAAGGCGCTGCTGCTCGTAGTAGAGCACTTGGACAACAGTTTGAACAGGAAGCCGGTCATTCTGAGCAGCGTGAGCACAGGCCTCACGCGAAAGCTTCTGGCAATCCATCACGCTACAGACTTTCTTTTTCTCCATATCACTTAGACTAGGATGTGCCTGTAAAATGTAGACAGATGTATGAACTCAATGACAATTTCAATATCCTAAAGTAGGTTAAATGAACCTTTAACAACAGGATAACAAGGTTCAACAAAGCTGTTTTATGAGACGAAATTTCCCTTTCAAAAGTGACTGTTAAGAAAGTTATACACAAGAATGTGCACCTTTAGGTAGATATCAACTGCTCTGTACATCCCATCTTCGGTTATCCTTGACTGTTCTGGAATAAGTTCAGCAATGCCAATGAGCTTTGAAACAGATAAGTTCCGATCAGTTGCTATTTCGGCAAGGTAGTTCTCCATTAACTTTCCAACTCGTTCCAAGTCACTTAGTGGAGGAGAAACATACTCATCGTCTGCACTGAAGCTCAAATGGTTCCTATCCATATTATACTCTAGGTAATTCATCATAATCCTTTGCACAGTATCCACATCAAGCAATGTGTCCCCAGTAAAGGAATAAGAGGGAATCAAGAGATCATCCAAGACAGCCTGAGCCAATTGCAATCCCATTCTCTTCTCCAAATCTAGCTGACAAGCAACTGTTGTTTCTAGATTTTTTGCAGCACGAAGCAGCATAGAAAGAAAGCTAACTGACATTGTATTCTTCTCCCTTGGCAGAAGACTCACAATTGTTTCCAAGACAACTCTCTTCTCATGCTCCTGTCGTGGCTCGATTTTCTTCCTTCCCTTTCCAAATGTTTCCTATACCAGAAGAAATATCATTTAGATAGAAATTTTTTAATACTAATTAAACTGAAAAAAGTAGTATTCTGGAGTGAGATCTCACCAAACCTCTTAGAGATTTCTGTGCATAGAGCATGAGTATTGGTCCAAGAGCGTATTGCTTAAACCCTCTTGCCATCATTGCAATCAGAACTCTTTGGAAGGTATCAATTCTAAGGACAGTTAAATCTTCAGCCCACCAATCAACAACAGGTTTTGTTTGATACACCGCTGAAGAGCTTAGACTCTCATGGCCACTATCAGTCCTACCAGACAAACAGAACTGGCTGTCTTTGCAGGTAATGTAAGCAATTGCATCAATGCATCGGCTCACTAACTTCACTTTCTCTGCAATTGGGAGGAAGCTTTCTGACATGTGCAAAACTGAAACTGCGCCTGCAAGGCTTTTAAGTGCCACTTCATTCAGGTATGCATCAGTTCTTCCCACAAGGTTTCCAACTGCATACTCCTCAGTCATGAGAAGGTACTCTGACACGCAACGAAGCATTGCAATGTTTTCTGTGCTTATCTCAAAATTTATTCCATAGCAGAATTTAGCTGCAAGCTCAAATGCTTCTGCTCCTCCCGGAACATCAGGTAGTTCAATGACAGATATATCAGCATCAGTAGATTCAGACACCAGTTTCCTAATGTATCCACACTTTGAAACTAAAGGAAACTGCAATTGTGGTAGATTGTGTTAACATCCAATTCAAGTGACTTCAATTTTTATGCATGCAGTATATCAGAAATTCTTGATTTATTCAAAAATTAGATCAACAAAATTTGGTTAAAAACTAGCTGACATAGTTATTATGTCCATATTCACTAGATGTACTCCTAATTTGATAACTTGAAATGCAACTCAATAATTAAGTTACCTTGTGCAACGAGAAGGAAGCTTCTCCAACACGAACGCTAACATCACTGGGAATCTCCTGAGAAAAAATCCTGTAAGTTTCAAGATATCGTCAAACAATTGGAATTACAAGGGACAAATCTAAGGCATGTATATCTGATCAGATTTGTGAAAAGAAAAGACACGAAGCAAACCATTCACTGGTTCGCTTCAAGGCCGTAGAGAGAAGCTCCTTCTTCTTAGAGGACATATTGGCAGTGGCGGTGGGTGCAGTACTTTTCTCCCCATGATCAATATCAGCCATGGAAGTGTGTGTGAGATCTTTATCATGTTCAGTCCTCCATCATATAGTGAAAGAAAAATAATAGCAGAGAGAGAGATTGAGCTACAGTCTTACTAAACACTAGGCTCAGTAGCACGTACAGAATCCATGGTACGTTTTTGTTTCTATTTGCCTCTTATTCAAACCTCGAATTATATAAGCAGCTCAACTTGCTATCTAGCTCGACCATACCATCATTCCACAATAATGAAAGGAATGGGAACTGAAGCTAGCTCAAGCTCTCAATATTGCTCTAGTGACAGCATTATCTGTCTTCAGCCTCACAAGTAATCATCACATTTTAATCTGTTTACCGAAAATGACCTTGAGCATTAGAATGAATTCAAATTTCAAGGGTAAGCACAGAAGGGCATTTGTGATATTATTGGCAGGGGACATGGGAGAAGAAAAATACAAAAGGTGTAGTAGATTACTGGATTATAGTGTGTGGTGTGGGAAAGTTGGGTTGAGAGGTTGAGATTGTTGCATAATGTTATAAGTGGCGTCTAAAAGCCTAAAGGTTCAATCTCCACGTGGGAAGAAAGAAACATTCCCATCCACAAAAGGGTAAACCATCTTGTTCTTACATATATTCTATGAGTTTTTTTCACTCCCTAATCCTAGAACCAGAGCTGAGGCTAATATTCATGCCTTCCATAATATGAATCAAGGACCACTTGCCTAACATTTTGTCTCAGTTCTTTACTCGTTCTTTTGTAGGATCCAACACTGTCCAAGCTAAGCAAAGGCTTTGATTTGAGCCTCACTATCAAAGCCTGTAATTCCTGAACAAAACCATCTGAGAAACAATGGCAAGTTTTACCAATGCATCTGAGAAAAAATGACTCTGTCCCCCGAATTTTGGGGAGGAGTGAGTGCTTAATGTGCAAAAATAGACTGTGTAGCTGAACTGAGGAAAAGTCTTCCTTCATCTACATTGCAAATTACTTCTCTTTATATCTATCTCCACATTGTAATTTTGTATCCAAAAAAATAGAGAATCACCTACCTATAAGGGGCTAAAACCACGAAAACCGGGAGTTTTTTTAAATTATTTTTCATGAATTAAACAAACAAAGAGAATGACTTGACAGATTTCTCTGAAATAAATGATGCTTCAGAACTTAAAAAAACAGTAGCACCTGTAGACATCAAAGGGCTCCATGCAGAATGTGCCTTCACGTCAAGAAAAATGAAGGGCCCTTCACCATGGTGATGGATCATTAGGCAGAAACCGGTCACTTGATCTCATCACTATATGAAATAATTTTGTGACTTGTCATTCTTTGGATTCGATAAGATAAGAAATAATGCGAAAATAAAGTTCTTGGTGGCCCATCAATCAGACTATGCCCAGCTGCTACCCGCTTGTATTTGTTTGGCATTCTTAGTTATCAGACTATCAATCCCTGGCCTCTAGGCTCCTACCTTTCTTGTTTTCTTTTCTTTGTACTAGCCAGAAAATTTGAAATCATAATATCAGATTATCAGATAACAGTATGGTTACTGCATTTTAACGGTGGAACTTCTGATGCCTTAGAAAGATAAAAGGGTATGATCTACTAACAGAAGTATTCAATTTACATACTACGGAGCCAGGAATTTGTCAGTTGTCACCACTGAGGCATTTCACCGTTGTCATACAATTTTTCTCTTTGAAATTGGTCATGTCGACATATGGTTTGGCATGGGACAGTCGGGCACATGGAGAAGAAATAAAGGCTTTATTTTGCAGACTCAACATCTACCTAGCTAGCTAGCTATTAGCTAGTAAATTTGATCATTTGAATAGATAGTACTAACTAAGGCAATAATTTTCAGATAGCTTCACGGTTTATAAGATTCCTGCTGGGTTTTGATTTGTACCTTATGAACCAACCTGTCCTCCGACTATACTGTGCTGTGTCCTTAATCACTTGATTAGTTGAATATGCTTTACACGTTTAAGCCACAATGAGAAGGAACACCATTGAGTCCAAGGACTAAAATATCGAATAGAGTGCGGCTATTGTTACCCTACCATTTTCTTTGTTCACCCTACTTGCTCATTATACCATACATTTTAATTTTAATTATTAAATATACTTATCTAACTCATTTCTCCTTCCAATAATATCTTTATATGACATATCCAATTGAAAAGGAATTTTTTTAACAAAAATCTCTCATTTAATTTATACCAATAAAAGAACAAAAATATATTAAAGTTTCATAATAAAATCATAATCTGATTTACTTCCATTTTTTTTATTTTTCCATTTAGTTTCAATGTTCATCTATTTCAATCCATGTCAAAAGATTAGTAAGTTAACAACTATAAGCAATGAAGAAGAGATTGATTTTTTTGTTTTGTTTGTTTTTTGTGTTTTATACTTTTACGTCGGTGTTCACAAATGGTGTTGCAAAGATTTTGATGAAGTTAACACTAATGGTTTGCGAATTGAATAACACATGAACGATGAGGAGTCAATAATAAAAAGACTAAAAAAATAGTAAAAAAAATCGAGAAAAATTCACATTTGGATGGAGAAGATGAATATCAATGTTATCCAATGAGAAATTAAGTAGTCTTTATATTTAATTAATTGGTTATGTATTTAGTTGTCCTTACATATTTAGATTTTAGAAAATTAGTGTACTTATTAGTCATTTTGCATTTGGGTAATATATTCTTTCAATAATTCAAATGTTTGTAGGGTGAACTAAGAAAATGGTAGGGTGGCAATAGCTGCACCCTATCGAATATCGAGGAAATATTGATAGTCCAAAAAATGAAAATTTCGATGGAAATATCGAGGAAATTTCGATCTAAGTACATTTTTGAAAAAAAAAATGATGGAAATTTAGAAAGTAACATGGAAATCATTAATGAATTTTCATGAAATGTTTACATAATCAGTTATCTATAGTATTTCAAAAAAAGTGTTTGATAAACTTAATTTTCGAATATGCCAAGGGCGAAATAATATATTCATCACAAGTCAGAATAGGCCGTTACATACCCTTTCGCTGTCATTTAAGGGCATAGACAGACAAGAAGCTAGTGGTAGTACCCACAAGTGGTACGTACATATAGTCCTACTCATTACACAATCAATACGTAGAACTAGCGGATATCCTCATTCGGTACTAGTCCAGAGACGCTAAAGAGACATAGATTTCCTAATACAAGGAATTTATTGTAATTAGATAAAACTAAAAACATAGAGAGACTAGGCAAACAGCCCAGCCCAAATTGCCAGCCCACTAGGTCTAAGGGGAAAAGCTAAGAGCCAAAAATGATGGGCCCAAGCCCAATCACAGTTCACCACCTCCAGCAGAAGTGCAAACCCACCGCCGTCGTGCCCAGATGACCCGCCGCAGTGCCCAGATGACCCGCCGCCGCCCACGTCCCAAGACTGCAACCACACCGTCATGACCCATCGCACCAAAACATCACCCCAGCCGCGTGCAAGAGTCCAGATCCAACCATAGTTGGAAGAAAAACCCGAGCAAACGGAGCAAGAAAATATCTTCGTCGATATGATTTGCCGCTGCCGCCGCATTCTGGAGAAAATTAGTGTACTTATTAGTCATTTTGCATTTGGGTAATATATTCTTTCAATAATTCAAATGTTTGTAGGGTGAACTAAGAAAATAGTAGGGTGGCAATAGCTGCACCCTATCGAATATCGAGGAAATATTGATAGTCCAAAAAATGAAAATTTCGATGGAAATATCGAGGAAATTTCGATCTAAGTAAATTTTTGAAAAAAAAAATGATGGAAATTTAGAAAGTAACATGGAAATCATTAATGAATTTTCATGAAATGTTTACATAATCAGTTATCTATAGTATTTCAAAAAAAGTGTTTGATAAACTTAATTGTATAATGATTGTAGTAATTTAGATCATAATAAGATACACTGACATGACAAAAAAATAAAATTCTACGTGAGAAATCTCAAAATGACTTAAATAGGAGATTGTAGAGTTAATTATCAATTATAATAATATTTTACAATTAAATAGATATGTTAAAATGAATATCGGTTTTCAAACAAACAGGAAAAGAAGTTGAAAATGGTCTATAGAAATACATAGAAAAGCTTCTTTTTTTTAATAGAGCCAAATGTTTACTAGTTAGCAAATTAGATAATCAGAAGATTTATAAGCATGGAGGGAAAAGACTCAAATCGCGATACATGACCCTATAAATTTTTAAAGTTTTCCTCTTTAGATGTTATACAGTCTAGTCGGATTGGATAAGGACAAGGGCTAGTTTTCATGAGATATAGGTTCTCGAACCCCAACCTCGCGAACCTCATCAAAATTTTTAGTCAAAATACTTTCTGACCAACCCACATATCTCGAGAGGTGACAATAATTTCGGAATTTCGGGAGAATATCAGGAATTTCGCGAAAATTTCGAATATTTCTGGAAATATCTCGAAAATTTCGAATATTTCTGGAATTTCGAAAATTTCTCACGATATTCTCTTAGTAAGTCAAAGATATATCGAGACCCTAAAAAAACGGAAATTTCGAGGAAATTTCGAGGATATTATCGATTTTTCAGTCCTTGATTGAGTCTGAATAAGACCATATATAAATGACTGCCCCATCCCATGTGATGGTGTAAATGAAACCTTCAAATTCAGAAAAAGATCCGACTCAATTCACTCAATTATTGATTAGGAAAATGGATGAGATCTGCTACTAACTGATGCAGTAACATAAGGGCTCACCCTAGGAGCCACCAGAAGAGTTGAACGTTGGAGTCAATGAGCTAGAATGCGATGAATGCTCTGCTTTAACTGGCAGTATACGATCGACTCTGTCACAGACACATAGACAAATGTTTAGGCTGATCGGTTGCTATCTTCCTTCATCTTTTTTTCGAAAACAAATTCCTGAATTTGGAACTTCATGTATAAAGCCATTTGCAAATGAACAGCTAACAGAACCTTCATTGAGATATATCTTATAGGGTATTACATGAACTTCAAGAACATGGATCAAATATTCAATTTAAAAGGTGATAGTGAAGAGAGGATTAAAAAATAGATTGCCCTTCTTATATTCTGCTCACAGAAAAGAACAGAAAATAAGTGTAGTACATAAGTCACAGAAACCTAACATTCTCTTTACACTAATAGTTTGATTGCTTCCTTCAAAAAAAAATAGTTTGATTGCTTGATTAATACTATCCAATCCATGTAGTCCCTTCATGTTTTGAAACATTTCTGGATTCTAAAGCTGGTAAATGACAACGGTATATATCTTACATGCAAAATTAGGGATGACAAAAGAATATAGGCCCTTGAAAAAGGGTTAGACCGGTCTTGCAAGAAAACTGAGACAAGGAACAGCTTGGCGTACATATTAATTAGTCAATGGACCTAAATCAATAAAGCAAAGCAGGCAAACTGGACTTGAAGGCTAATGCCTAACTTTCTAAATCTCGCATCGTCGGCAAGAATGTAAACTGTCAAAAGAATTCACAGCGGTGGTAAGCAAGTCTCTTTTACTCTGTCCATCAAAGACACAACTGCGTACGTGAAAGGAAATAAGGCCATATTTCAGAGTTGAGCATCTCCCTAGCTAGCTATAGCTATCAGTAGATGTGATAATATGTACGAAATGTACCGAGGAATTTTCTGAAGCATCACCGTGTTTAAGGCTCCCGCTGCTGGGTTTTGATTTGTACCTCACATTAACAAATTTGTCCTCTGGCAGATGAAGACGATCCATATCTAAAGCAAAAACCATTAATTCTGAGTGAGACCATATATAGGAGACTGCCCCATTACACATGTGGGTGTGGATGAACCCTCCAAACAGAAAGAGATTGACTCAATAAATGATCAGGAAAATGATGAATTCATGTACTAATATTGGTACAGAAATATATTGGCACCAACCGAGCATCCACCAGAAAATTTAAGTCAGTATTCATCAAGTCGTAAACTCATAATGCATCAATGACATAGGGGTCAATTCGTGGAAGATTTCTGCATAATACCTAAAGGGTCACTAAAGCCAATTGATTTCTATCAAATTTAGGTCATTGCTCCGAGCTTTTTCAGTTTTTCTCTTTAAGAGGTTGAACAACATCTATTTGATAAAAGGCCTAACAGATGACCTAAAGCATAGGTGGTGAAATATTAAGTTGATATAGCGACATATAGCCATTCAAAATTTGGTAATAATTTCCGAATTTCCTACACTATACCTTTACAGAGACATGTTACCTGAAAGGATGAGACTTTGGCTCTGTTCAGCAGAAATAATCACTCCAAAACAAAAGTTCATCTACATGAATGTACTGATACATCAAATAAACATACTAATTCAATTTAGAAGTAGACAGACTCCATGTATTGTTAGACTAGTTTGAGACTACTCTATTTCTGTATCAAACTTTTGTTAGTTTGTATCAAATTAGTCTATCTCTATGTTGGGCTAAGTATACTCAATGTCTTGAAACTGAAAAATTGTTTTATGCACTGAGGTGTCGCAATATATATATATATATAAAAACGGGGTTGATGCGGCTGCCCTCAAGCCTTGATGAATGAAATTATATAATACAAAAGGGGGGGGGAGACGTAAAGCCTGAACCCTAGATTACAATGAGCATAAAGAGAACATCCTGAAATAATACCAGGATTCTCCACAAAACCTATGTATTCTAACAAGCACCAATTAGCAAAGAGCACAAATGACTACTTCATTTGCTTTGAGATAGCGGTGACATACCAGAAAAATAACTCTATCACGAAGAAGCATCATTACAAATAGCGCAGCTTTCCCACTATGTTACTGCACGAAAATAAATCTGGCAACACTCAATTTCATTCTGCCACTAGGAGGTTTCGTCCATTTGATCAAGTAAATAGCTCGCCGCCTCGCTAGGCCAGTCAAGGCACACAAAGTGTGCATACCAGGACAAAGCCCACTTCGCCTTATCTAAAAGTGGTAGGGAATTATTACTGGCATAGAGCCGTAGCTTACTAAAATAAAAGTAAATAATAATAAAGCAAAATAGAAAAATAAGTTGGGTCAAGGGTCAAAGCCCAGACCAACAAAGAGTCAAGGGTCAAAGCCCAGACCCAACTCTTAAACGGCCCAAGCCGAGATCGGGTGCAGAAATCATGACGCGCTGGCGCCTCCCCTGTCGTCCATCCTCCGGCAGCAACACCACCATCACCTACCACCTACCGCCTAGCCACACCGCCCTTCCTGAGATCGGAGCCAGAACACCCAACCCAGTGATCGATCTGATCTGATAAGATCGGGTCCAATCAGTCTAATTTGACACCAGTGATTCGCAGCGACGCTGCCATCCAGTTATCACTTATCACCCTCAGGCGATCTCCGGTCCTACAACACCACCGCACAACACCCCCCCAGCTCGTCCGCGCTCCTTCCTCTGGTCAGGCGACATCGGCCCCGACTCCAATCCATCAGCTCGTCGCTGCCCTTCGCCGTTAAATCCCCTAGACACCCTAGACAATAACGCTGCTGCCCATCACATAGGCAATATTTTTTCTTTTAATAATAAAAAAATGTACTTAATGTTGTTCAGCCGTTGATTCTTATTGGTGAAAGTGCATGTCAGTGCACTAAATACTCTCTCGATCCGGGTATACAAACGATACCGGAAATCTCTATACGACAGAATGTCTGCATCAGAAAAGAAAAATATCCAACAAAGAACGAACAGGAAAGTCTCAAACGCCTTATCCAAACTCCAAAACCCTGCAAAAATCTCATCTCCCCAAAAACCCTCTATCAATGGCGGACCTCATTCAATCTCAAACCCACAACTAATCAAACCCCTCTTGTTGGCTCTTAATGCTCATAACCTTCCATACCCAAAACCCACTATCACTCATGGAACTCTCTTCAACCTTCACACAGGTCTCAACCCCATCCTCCTCCTACAACACTTACTCCTTCTCTTCTTCCTTGTCACCTTTCCCAACCCAAATCCGCCTCATAACCCCCAATTCCCGCAACCCCAATTCTCGAAACTTCCGAGTTCTCGCCGTCGCAGTCGACCCACAAGAGCTCCCCAAGAACAGTCCCCAGAGGCTCCTCAAGGAGCTCTCAGAGCGCAAAAGAGTCACTTCTCCCAAGAAAAAAGTACCCCCGAAACGTTTCATACTCCGGCCACCGTTAGATGACAACAGACTAGCTCAGAGGTTCCTCAACAGCCCACAACTCTCACTCAAATCCTTTCCTTTGCTCAGTTCTTGTTTACCCTCTTCGAGACTCAACAATGCCGATAAGGCGTGGATAGATGAGTACTTACTTGAGGCTAAGCAAGCTCTTGGGTACCCACTTGAGCCCTCTGAGAGGTTAGGGGATGATAACCCAGCTAAGCAGTTTGATACATTGCTGTACATGGCGTTTCAGCATCCCAGTTGTGAGAGGACTAATGCCCGGCACGTGCGGTCTGCGCATTCGAGGCTGTGGTTTCTGGGGCAGTATGTGCTTGAGTTGGGTTTGGCTGAGTTTTTCTTGCAGAGGTATCCGAGGGAGAGCCCTGGTCCTATGAGGGAGAGGGTGTTTGCGTTGATTGGGAAGAGGTACTTGCCCAGGTGGATTAAGGCTGCTAGCTTGCAGAACTTGGTGTTTCCTTTTGATGATATGGATAAGTTGCAGAGGAAGGAGAGAGAGCCGCCTGTCAAGTGAGTTCAATGCTTTTCGTTTTCGATTATTTTTGTGTCTGTGGAGGTTCTTTGATGGGATTGTTTTGAGTATGATTGCATGTTCTTTGATCTTTGGAACTTATGGTACTTAGTGGAATACTTTATGCTGTTCATGCTTAGGACTTGAGCATTGTTAGTGTACACTATATGTTTTAATGGAAGTTGAAGTCATTGAATTGGTGTATTAAGAGAGGCATATGAGGCTTACACCTGATGAACGTAGCTAAAGTTATGCTTCTTCAATGGAGTCTTGTATGTTTTGTTGCATACTGTTTGATACGTGAATCTTAAGATACTAGTTGAATAGAACTTCTACGTTGAGCTTATCAGTGAACTCTATGTGTTTCAATGGAAGTTGAAGTCACTAAGTTAATGTATTAGAATGAGCACATAAGGCCTACACTTGAAAGACTCAGCTCAGTATTAGGCACAACCATAATGTTGTGCAGTGCCATATTTGTGGTGCTCGGTTCCACTGAAGCTTGTATCTTATATTAGTCACTTTATATGTTGTGAGATCCTAGGGTTGGTCTGAGGCATGTAGTTAGCAGGACATTAGTGGAGGTAATGGCATTTGAAAATAAATTACGTGCATTTGAGATAGCAATTCATCAGTTATGCTGATGATAGATCATGAAGCGTATACATGATGGAGAGTCTTCCCAAAGGAATGGATGGCAGGATAGGGC
Source organism: Rosa rugosa (assembly GCF_958449725.1). Lineage (NCBI taxonomy): Eukaryota > Viridiplantae > Streptophyta > Magnoliopsida > Rosales > Rosaceae > Rosa > Rosa rugosa. The sequence goes on along the minus strand of NC_084820.1, from coordinate 17,186,421 downwards.
TTGGGGCTGGCTTATTTGGTGACAAATTTCTTCATGTTTTTTGCATGCCTATGTTTTTCGCTAAATAGTATATACATTTTACACATAGAGAAGCATTTCTTGGGTTAAGAATGGAAGTTCAAAACATACCAACTGTATGGCACTTTCTTATCTCGAATTCAGGGTCTTGTACGTAACTTCAATTTTTCGCAGTGAAGTTATTTATATATATTACTATTAGCTTATCTCCTGCTTCCCAATGAACTTTTAGATCTTATCACCTTCCCAACCAGACCATAGATTCATTGGCAATACATAATTGTCTTTTTATTTTATTTATTATTTATTTTTTTTAATCATGCAATTTAAGGGTTTCTTGGTGTTGTAAATTAATCAAATTATATGAGCTTCATTCTTTGTTTTACTTTTTTGGGCAGGTGTGTATTCTGGGCATTGTTTGGGGCGATATATTTGTGTTTTGGTATGCCAGAAGTATATCGTGTTCTTTTTGAAGTATTTGGAATGGACCCAGAAGCTGAGGACTGCCAGCCAAGATTACGGAGACAACTAGAAGATGTTGATTATGTTTCAGTAGAATTTGAAGACAAAAAGCTCAGCTGGCAAGATGTTGCAGTTTACAGGGCAAGCTCTATATCTTCGTTCTTTTTTCTGTTAATAATTTATGTTGATAGACAAGAAAAACAAAGTGAAAACACAGTCCAAACATTGGGATCTTGTCTCAGACGGTCGGGAAAGAAAAAAAAAATCTGTTTTTGAAGTGCACTTTTGTATGCAAGTGCTTTGCATAACCCTGAGGGTACCGAATATAAGACTAGATAATTTAGAGCTCATGAAAAGCACTAGCTTTTAAGATTGTATATTAAAGCAATTGTTAAACTTCTAGTGATGAATATATATTGAAGCAATTCTAGGATGCTCTTGTTAGATAGATTTTTCATGTCATATCTTATTTCAAAGTGACTATTTCAGTTTTCATTGCTTCATTTTTATTGCCATATGATAAATATGGACCCAGATGTATTTATCTTCTCAATGTTGCTTGGTTCCGGCAAATAACGTGTATACTCCTCTGCAGCCCCCAGAAGATGCTCTGTTTGCACATCCGAGGCTCTTTAGGGCTTGTGTTCCACCAGGTATGCATCGGTTTAGAGGAAATATATGGGATTATGAGAGCAGACCACAAGTTATGCGAGCATTGGGATATCCCTTAAAGATGACAGATAGAATTCCAGACATTACAGAGGCAAGGAACATCGAACTTGGACTTGGGCTACAGGTGATCCCTTGCTACACTCCATCTCTATACATATATTTTCCCAAAGATTGAAATTTTATTTGAACTGACAGTAATGTAATAGATAAATCTGAGGACAAAAAAAAAAAAAAGCCAAGTTAATACAAGCATATGAAGGAAGCCGACTCTGCTACAATTTCTATATATATTGCGTGTTCACATGTCTAGCTAGCTAGCATTTTGTTTCTGCTTAGACTCGGAGTTTACTAGGGTTCACTTGGCTACATCAGAGCACAGATCATTCCTTCCAAATGTTTAAAACCATCCAAAGATGTAGTTTGTGCATAAATTTGTTATTCAAGACAACTCTATTTATGCATACCCATATTTATAGGTCCTGTATCTTGATGTATTGTTTGATTTCTGATTTGCATACAGCTTGCTTTCTTGCATCCATCGAAGCACAAATTTGAGCACCCTCGTTTCTGTTATGAGCGATTAGAATATGTTGGCCAAAAAATCCAGGTACCAAGTTACATTTCATCAATGAAATTGATTTGACCTCAATGGTTTAGCAAAGTCCATATTTTCCTTTCACATACTACTTAAATATAGTTGTTGACAGTTCTGTGATTGTCGGTTTATTTCTTGCTTAGGACCTTGTGATGGCTGAAAGATTGCTGATGAAACATTTAGATGCTCCTGGAAAGTGGTTGGCAGAGAGACACCGCCGACTTCTTATGAACAAATTCTGTGGAAGGTATTTGAGGGAGAAGCGCCTCCATCAGTTTATCATCTATTCCGAACAGGTTATGGATGCCTACGAGCACAACCGAAGACTAAGGAATCCTGCCACAACTGCTATTCAGCAAGCCATTCATGGCCTCTCATACACTGTATATGGGAAGCCAGATGTAAGACGCCTCATGTTTGAGGTTTTCGATTTTGAGCAAACACAACCTAAAGCTGTTAATGTGTGAAGACACAAGTATTGTTACTGCAATCCCAATACATGGTGGAAACCATTCTTTTTCATTATATTCTTAATAGGAATGTCAGGTGGAAGTATATGAGTGAACATGAACAAACAATATAAACGTGTAACAGTGCTAATTGCTTTTCATATGAAAACAAAGTTGCCTTCTCAAAAATGAAAAGGCAAGAAGACCTTTTTATCAGTTGCAGAATTTGTCAGGATTTAAATATATCGTCTTTCTTTAAGATTTACCGTTACGGTAAACCTTTCCGATCTGTGATTAACGAATTTTGACCTTACGCTTTCGGCTAAAAGGTGCCCACCGTGTTTCTTGCGTGTATCGTATCCAATACGTTTGGCAACACGGTTAAGACTAGGAAAGGAAACGAACCCTAAATACCCATCTTCAGCTGAAGAAAGCTTCGTTCTTTGTAAGCGGCTGGGCGCTAGAGCAGCAAGTTTACACAAATCCAGATCTTGGTTCACCATTTCAGTTGTTGGAGGTCACTCTTTTGGCCAGTTTACAGAGATCTAGATCAATACTAAATGAACTACTTGGAGGTAAGTTCAATTCTTTGTTCTGACACTAAGTTGCTGATTTGCCTCCAAAAATGAGCTTGTCAGATGGCTTGGATGTGCCATAGGCTATCATCAGGGAATGTTTTATAGACCCGGATTCAACTATATATTGATGTTCAAAAAATGAATCCAGGTCTAAGAAACATTCCTTGATGATGGTCAAATCTCATCAGAGGCATCTTAAGCTCTGTGAACTCAGTAATTCAGTCTCAGAATCAAGAACAGAAGAACCTTTGCGGTGTTCAATTAGTATCACATCTCTGTACATTGTCCACAAAGTGATCTTCCCACCCACTGTAATGGTTATTTGTTTGCAGATCCAAAATTACTGTTTGATATGTTCTCATTTTAGTTTTAATTCACAATTAAGATTGAATGCATGGAGATATTGATGCATGTGTGAGCATTATTGTTTTTGGTATCCTTTTTTGTAAGGCATTGTTAAGATATATATGTTGAGCATTGCAAATAAGAACCCACATTTCTTGAAAGATACTAAGGAAAATGATGGATCTTGTATCCCAAGCATGTTAAATTAATGATAAGAAACAAAAAAAAAAAAGCTGCAAAAGTTTTATTGGATTGTTATCTGAGCTCTAGTATGCAAAAAGGCTCATCGGAGAGCTTTGGGGTCTAGAATTGTCGCCTCTGTTAGTGTGATTGGCATGAGCCTGTGATGTTTTGGACTTGCAGAATGTGGTATTTCCTTTTTATGAGAAGTTGGCAGTTTAAGGACTTTGAGTTCCCTTTTAGGAGAAGTTGCAGTTAATGTGCTTGCTGTGATGGTGTGATTTGGTTTTCATTATAGCTTCTTGAATGGGATAGTTTCTGAGTTCTACTGCATTGTCTTTTATGAGTTTATCCACGAAATGCATGGTACTTAGTTGGATCTTCAATGTTTATGAAGTGTTATGACCTAATATTTGTGAAGTGTAAAATCATCCGGTAGGACTGGTATTAGGTATACTTTATATTAGTTTCCTCATCCTTCTTTCCAAATTAACTAGCATGATGCTGCATTCTACAACTGATATCAGTTAATCATTACAATAAAAATGAATAAAACTCTCCAAACATTGCTCCAGGGATCTTGTCTCGGAAGGTCATAAAATTTATAAAAATGCAGTGTATGCACACCCTTTGCATAACCCTGAATGTAAGAGTAGATGACTGAAAGCTTATGGAAGGCACTGGTCTTGTTCTGACTGTTAATGCTTTTACAATTACAAAAATTAAATTTACCGTTACATGTTAATGTGCAAGTCCTGGATATTCAATTATAGAAGACTAGAAGGGCAGTGACTTTTTGGATAGACTGTTCATGTCATATTCGTACATTATCGTGACTATAAGTCTTCAGGACTTCAATTTACTCATCCTATATTAAGTAAATATAGTCTTGTTTGATCTTATAGATTTTTAAAGATTCCTGCAAATAATTATTCATCTGCAGTCCCCAGAAGATGCTCTTTTGCTCTTTTGGTGCTTCTGTTTCACCAGGTGTGTATTGGTTCAGAGGAAATATTTGGGAGTGAAAGCAGACATCAAGTCATGTTAGCAAATGACTGGTAGAATTCTGGATATTGCTCAATGCTCAGAGTAATAATGTATTTGAACTGATGACAATGTAATCCACTGATACATCTAAGAAGGTAAAAACACAACAATACACCATGTAGCTAGCTTGTGCTTCTCTTTATTGTATAAGTTTACTAGGTTAAGCCCAAACTATCCTGTTACCATATTCTTATTACCACCAAAAGATAAAGTTTGGGGGAAGGATATGTCAACTCTCTTTGATTCATGTACAGTTATTTGTTGATGTTTTATAACCTGTTGAGGCCCTGCATCTTGGTGTATTGTTTAGTATCTGATTTGCACATAGCTTTCTTCCTTGCAGCCATCAAACTTCTGAAATCCGTGAGAGCGATTCTTTCATATCTTTGCCACAAGATCCAGGTGACAAAATACAGTGCATCAATGTGATTTCATCTCTACTCAATATAGCAAAGTCCAATCCTGTTTCCCCATAGTAATTACTAGTTATGAGTTATTATTTGTGTGTTTATATCTTATTGAGGACCTTGTGATGGCTGAAATATTGCTGATGCATGTCAAACAAAGGACCGACTTACAGAGCGAAGAAAGCAGAAGAGAGAATATTCAAAAGAAGCATCAGACCAAAACCAGCAGGTGGAGAGTGAGCTCCATCATACGACATGATGTATAAGTCTGCTGAAGCCAGTTGGCCAGGCAAATCCTCCATCTAGTGAACAATGCGGTGCAGTCGGCGGCTTTATTTAGAATTCCTGATAACAATGCGGCACAGTGGTATGGCTTTATTCTAGAATTACACAACAGGAGTGGAGGCCTGCGCAAAGGAGCAGAGGCGAGAGACTAATGGTTGTGAAGACCAATCCACTGGGAGGTGGTGATCTTGAATACTTTGGTGGAAAGGATTCATATTCCAATCCAATACATGGTGGAACACATTCGTTTTCACTTTCTTCAACCTTTTTTCTTTCTAGTCTAAAGAGAGAAAAGTACTTGCATTGTGCTAGCTGACAATAACAACACTGATCCATGATAAATATGTAATTGGAGCACAATGGTGCCGGGTGGAGCACAATGTTACTTTTACAGTCGTATTGGTGCCACTCACTAGAAGTGTTTTTGCATGATCATTGTCATGACGCTGCAACTCATCCTGGATCATGTTAAGTTACTGTGGGTGGTAATTTGCGGATGGATTGTTTTCGTGTCGCATCATTTGTCATGTGTGTGAAAGATTTGTAAACTACACTTGATTTTGTATATCTATCAGAGATTCGTAAACCATTTGATCTGAACAGTCTTCCATTGGCACGTCATTTCTATGGAGCAACGTTCAATTCAAACTCATAATTCTAAGCACGTCTTTTGATAAAGATAACAGCGTCGAAAACGTGATTGGTGCTTGAAGAGTAAAGATGCAAATACGAGAATCGCGTATAAATCGAGCAATCATAATAAATGTATAAAACGTTTCTTTCACGTGACCGACACATAAAGACTAAAGAAGCAAACACGAGACTTGTGTATATGTTCGGACAAAAATAACAAGTGCGCAGAACGTTTCTCTTACGTAAATTCTGTCCCGACAAAAATAATAAGTATAAAAAAGGTTTCTTTCACGTGATCGACTGATCGGTGCATAAAGATTCAACAGGTAAAACAAATGTTTCCGGAAGGTAATAAGTCTCTAGAAAATAACTCCCTAGTCAATTAACCACTACCTAAAGAGGTTAAGAATTAGACCTAAAGTGCCGTTGTAAAATTTGTTGGTAAAACAATTTCAACGTCACATGGGAACATCATCCCCTATATTTAAATCGTTGTGTTGCTTTTTCCTTTTCCCCCCGGGTGCCGATCCTGTAGGGAAGGCGAGATAAACAACGAAACCAGAAGACCAAAACCACCACTCACATCTCTCCACGTCACCAAACCCCCCACCACAGCCAACCGAAAACTCCCCCCGCCAGCCAAATAAAGCAAAACCAACCGACCCATGGAGCGTCGTCGTTTCGCTTTAACGGTGTCGTCGTTTGGCCCTTGTGATATATGCGCACGATAACAATAGTCCACCACCACCACCAATATTACCTCGGTTTCCTGCTACTGTGCACCCTCTTCACCTTGCGTGCGCCGGTTGCGCACCTGCCTAACCTGCGCACCCCTCCTCGCCTTACAGAGCAGCAGCCCAAACCCAAGCCTACTCAGATCTCGCCTCCCAATCTCGCAGCAGCCATGTCCAAAGCTCGCGTCTACGCCGACATCAACGTCCTCCGCCCCAAGGAGTACTGGGACTACGAGTCCCTCACCGTCCAATGGGGGTAAGAGTAAACCCTAATTCTCTGAACCCTAATTTGATTCCTCGATTTTTTTTTTTTCAATCCGATTTTGTGAGCTGAGCTAGATTAGGGATTTATTGTACTGTTGGTTTTTGCAGTGATCAAGATGATTATGAGGTTGTGAGGAAAGTAGGGAGAGGGAAATACAGCGAGGTCTTTGAAGGTATCAATGTCAATACCAATGAGCGATGCATAATCAAAATCCTCAAGCCTGTGAAGAAGAAGAAGGTAAAAGATTAGGGTTTTGGGTTCTGCTTCTTTATTGATTCAATTGCTAAAGTTCGATTCTTTATGGTCGGTGGAGTTTTTATCTGGATATTGGTGTTTGTGCAGATTAAGAGGGAGATTAAGATTCTGCAGAACCTCTGTGGGGGCCCAAATGTGGTCAAGCTTCTTGATATTGTTCGAGATCAGCACTCGAAAACTCCAAGCTTGATTTTCGAGTATGTTAATAGTACAGATTTCAAAGTTCTGTACCCCACACTGACTGATTATGACATTCGCTACTACATATATGAGCTCCTCAAGGTAATCTTATTGCATGTGGTTTATGCTTCTTGAATGGCTATTGCTTTCTCTTGAGGAGGGAGTATTAAAGATGGTAGTTTGTATTAAGGTCCAATACATGAGAAATTTTCAAATTTATGACTATATCAAGAACACATGGTTTTGAACGATATGTTCCGTTACGATTACTATATGGTTATCTCAAATAAATTAAATCTACTTGTTTATTAAGTTTCTGATAATCTGGTTTTGTGGTGAAATCAAGACTTTTCCTTGAAAATCATCTTGTCCAAATGTACCTTAAAGTGCTGTCATTCCATGTGAAGGTTTTTTTAACCACTCTAATATGCTCTTGGTCCATTTTTCTGTTATGAATTTATTGGGGGTTTGGTGCTTCTTGGGAGTTCACACCTGTGCTACCTTGATTAACTTAATTGCTTGGTACAATCTTATTCTAAACAAAAGGAAAAAAAAATTGTCAGCTCAACCTTAATTCCTTGTTTCAAAGGAGTTGTCTTTGATTTCTGTTATGTATGCTTACAATGTTTGATCAGCATATTTGTCTGGACCTATTTTGCATAAGAACTTGAGGATTTTAATAGCGCAATTATCTTTTGTTGCAGGCATTGGACTACTGCCATTCACAAGGAATAATGCATAGAGATGTTAAGCCTCACAATGTTATGATAGACCATGAGTTGCGAAAGCTTCGCTTGATAGATTGGGGTCTTGCCGAATTTTACCATCCAGGCAAGGAGTATAATGTCCGTGTGGCATCAAGGTAATATTTTTAGAGCATTCTAGAACCAGTCTATTCTGGGCAGGGCCCACACCGAAGCATGTTAGTGGATGAAAATTGAAACATGAATTGCTTGAGTGGAAAATTTTTGAAATTTTCTTGCATAAAAACCATGGATTGGATCCCCATAATCATAATACTTTGTGCATGCTAGTTTGCATCTGCAATTCAGAGGGTAGTCAAGTGTTAACTTTTAGAAATGCTAGAGTACAGATGGCAAAGTACCCAGTATCTATAAGTCATCATCCATCTTCAATGCTGTTCGATTTTAAGCTTTTCATTTAGTTCTATTGCCTCCTTCAATTGTAAATTCATCTTTGTAGAATGATTTAAAACTGTTTACTTGTTTTGTAGATACTTTAAAGGTCCTGAACTTCTAGTTGATCTGCAAGATTACGACTATTCCTTGGACATGTGGAGCCTTGGTTGTATGTTTGCTGGAATGGTGACGATTTTCCTGCTTAGAGTTCTTTGTTGTTCTTGATTACATAAACTCCGATTTGTAATGTGTTTGTATTTACTATTTAGAGAAGATTGTAATCAGGTTCTTTTGTTATATGTTTAGATATTTCGCAAGGAGCCTTTCTTTTATGGTCACGACAACCATGATCAGCTGGTCAAAATTGCCAAGGTAATGCTAGTAACTCTTTTTTGGGTGAAATAACAAAATATGCTTATAGCTATTGGATAAGATTGCTGCATGAGCAAAATAGGATGTACGGTGAACCGAATAATGGTTTCAGTTTATATTTTTAGTACTTCTACATGGATGTTCAGATTCTATACATCTTGGAGAGAAACTTAAGGATTCCCTCGCTGCTACTATTTCTTATTTACATTCCCATGGGTCACTTGAGTGTGTAATGTATATCATATGGGGTAGTTTCTCCTCACCTATGCATACACATATATCTATGGTCTGGTGGCGTCTTACAAATATACTGTTCTACTCGATACCATTTGGTTTAATGAGTTTCATTTCATATGCACTTCAGGTACTTGGGACTGATGAGTTGAATGCGTATCTGAACAAATATCATTTAGAGCTTGATCCTCAACTGGATGCACTGGTTGGGAGGTATGTTCAACATTAATCTTTTCTTCTAAGTACATCACTTTCTCTGTCATCTTGTAAAATGTCAATTTCATTATAATGAATGCTTCATGGACATATCTTAGCATGCCAAAGTAAGTGCTGCTAGTGCTGGTTAACTTATTTAACAGAAAAATACTAAATACTGCAGTTTATAATCAAAATCCTGCCAAGTGATAAGTTGGGTCTTTGAAAGTGTATTGATATGTTGGTACATTGTACTGCAGGCACAGCAGGAAGCCGTGGTCAAAGTTTATTAATGCAGACAATCAGCATCTAGTTTCTCCAGAGGTCACTTATCTATGAGCATTTACTCTTAAAGTTGTTTTAGTTTGTTCACATTTATTTTCAGTTGACACATCTACACTTGAAAGAAATTTATATATCACAACACATCAGAACTCCTACAACTGCTATTACTTATTCAAAGGTATCTGACATGCAGGCCATTGATTTTCTGGATAAACTCCTTCGATATGATCATCAAGACAGGTTAACTGCAAAAGAAGCCATGGTAATTCTACATCTTTAGTGTTAAATGTGTTATAGTCAAGCTACTATTTTAAGTGTTTACTCATGTTAAAGTCAAGCTGGATTTAAGGGTTCTTGTGACACCCTAACATCAGTTTAACTTTAAGCTTTATTTTGAGGTTGATAATTCTGCTGTTATTGTATCTGAGGATGACAAAGTCGTTTCATGCTGGACTTATCTGCAGGGCCATCCGTATTTCTCCCAAGTGAGGGCAGCAGAAAGCAGCAGGATGCGGACACAATAGCTTTGATAATATGAAGTCCCATGTACGGACTAGAGTTTGTGCTACTTGGGAGTGTATTGTATACTTGATAATCACTGGTTGCATTTATCAATTGTTGGCAGTTAAGTTAATGAGATTGTTGAATGGGATTTTACTGTATGATCTTCCAGTTACTGGCTTTGTTTCATAGATTATTAAATGAAGTATCTAAAGCATGTTTTCCCTATATATATATTATTGTTGATGGTCTTTTAAAAGTATGAAGAAGGCAGTTTGAATGTGACCAATATAGACCCAATCACTGTCATCTTTTAGTTCTGGGAAATATTGGGGTCCCTTTCAATTTCTGGTGCTGGTGCTCTTTGCACCCTATCGAAATTTAATCAGGTAAAAATACTGCTGCAGCCTGCAGTCTAGTAATTCTTGTCATCCAACCACTGTTAATGAAGAAGTTGCACCTAGAGATGAATCTGATCTGTGTATAATTCACTTACCATTGTTTCAATTTTCAAAACATAAAAAGAGAATCTTATACCGCCATACATGGCTGACACTCTCCTAACAATGCAAGTAAGTGGCACCAGAAACACAAAGATGCAGAAAGGCAAAAATAGAGAAACCAAACCATGAATTCATGTAAAGAGTGGCTTTTTGAAGATTAACACCAACAGTCACGATCATTAAGACCAAGCTTCATGATCATTAACACCAACAAGGAGATACCTCTCCCAAACACTCCCACAACACATGAACACTTCCTTAAATAGCTATTGATCTAGAACAACTCAGGAGAATCATTCTAGAAAATATACATAGAGCAGAATAACATTTATAATAGTCTGTTCCAGCAACTGCTTCTCCAGCCAGATGTTTGTTCCTTCACGGCTTGAGATGAGGGAAACAGGCATACACATCAGACTTCGGATGCTTTGCTTCAGCATGCTCCCTGCACTTCACCTCCGAGGTAGTGCACATGAATGTTTGCATACACACCTTGCACTGCATTGAAAATTCTCCACTCGTAAGATTATGATGGACAAAATGCATTTCATAACCAGGTTCTGTTACTTAGAGCTTAGCTAATGCATTATAACTAGCACAGGGTAGCTGATTATCGAAACTTACGTGCCCAAAAATTGGCTGCAACTACATAAATCTTAAATTCTTTGATTACCCAAATTCAATTCTTCCATTTCGACATTAAGCATAAAAGTAGTTATTTCAAACTCAACCTCATAACACCTCAACTCACACTAGCTTTCTGTGAAACATAACACCCACAAGGCCACAATTAGTCATCAACTAGTTTACATAATATAAAAAAGCCTCAAGGGAAAAATCACCTGGATTGACATGGCTTTCTTGTTTTTTTCAAGCTGGCTTCCTGTGAAAATCAAACAATTGACCAAATTGTATTAGTTGACCAACCAAAAAAAATCAAATTACCCAGCAGCAGCAGCAGCTAGATCTATGCCATAATCTCCCTAGAAACTAAAAAACCGACCTTCTAAGCATAAAGGATCAATCTTTTTCCTCCAGTTTCAGCTAAACAAGAAATTTGATCTGTAAAAACATGAAAGGCCGCGAAACTTTTACCCTTTCCAGCGGCTTTTTGCTTCTCCAAGTTCTTCTCACGCGCCATCTTGGCCTTTTGACCGTTGCCTCCTCCCATGGCTGGAAATCGAACAAGGAACAAGAGGACCTGAAAACCCTAATTTCCCAATCAGCTGTGTGTGCCTTTGGGTAAGAAGGGGAGGGGCAATTATAACGCGGTGTATTTATAGCCGAGGTTAAATTTATTACGTCAGCCTTGGAAAAGTTCCAGATGGGTAGTTGAAACGACACTGTTTAGAATTTATTGCATCTTGGACTCTCGGCCCAACGCCGGGTACAACAAAGCCATAAATATGTTCATACCCATTGCGTGTGGACTTTTGTTTTTTCCTTTTTTTCTTTTATAAATCTCATTTTGCGTGAGATTGAGATTTATAAAAGAAAAAAAGAATCTCACTTGCCGTCCCAAAAAAATATTAACCGTAGTTAATTTAGCGTATTTCATATTTGTTATTCACTGACGTAACACAAAATTAAAGAAATCTCAATCAATCACTTAGGGACCGGCTTTATCAATACAGCTCTTTTTTTACCAAGCATGTGGAAACCAAACTCATGACGTGGCCCTAAACGCAGGATCACCCCACCAATTTCTATCTTGTGTTGTGTGAATGGCTGATCAGATCAACTCGTGGTGTTTGGTGGGGTGATCGTAGTCTTTGGGGGAGTTTTGTGAACTTGGTCACTGTAAAATGGTTCTTTAAGGCCTGACTAACACCCACTCTCACAAACTCTAGATGCAAAGGCCATAGATATTCATAAATATTAAGCATTCGTACAGTAATGCATTCGATTCTCGCACCTATTTCATTGTCTCTCGTTTGGGACTTGCACTAATACAAAAACTTCCCTCACAATACACATTAGATTATGGTATTGTGAATCTCAAGTTCTGTACTTTTTATTAGATCGACCAATCTTGTTAACATGTCGCTTTGAAATCTCCATACCCCTATGACTAATGTTTACAGCAAATTCGTACACACAAAGGAAAGGAGAATAGATGAAGACAGACAGAACGTCTTTTGTAAACACATTATTAAAGTCCCCCCTTTAATGAGATTTAATCATGTTAGGTGGTTCCGTGGTTAGTTGGTATGACACTGTTGTAACAAAGACATGCCTATTAGCACAACTCGCACAATTGGGTCCTCCTTTTTAATTCAAATTGGCCTATCATACAACATGGTCACGCACAATTGGGTTCATATCATTTTTTTTTTTTTTTTTGAAATAGAAGTTGATTGCATTAGATCAACAGCCAAAGGCTAAAGTCTACAAAGTTTACATAAGCCATCCGGCAAGAAAATCCGAACTACCTATCTAAACCAAAGCAAACTCTTAAGGATCACTGGGACGCTCACATTTAAGCGAGCCTATACAAGAAACGAACAAACCTCGCCCTCTACGGAAAGGAAATCATTCAACTAGCCCTAGCTTGCCAATCACGCAATTGTGGTACAAACTAAAAACTAGAAACGTCATAGAAGACTCATAGAAGCTTGTCCCTGCTCACATAGGCTCATACCCAACAGAATTAAACTAGTAAATAACTAGCTCCTTCCCTTTCGAGTTGGAGCTCATACCATCAGATGCTTTCTTCACTTTCTCCTTCTTGGAGGCTGTCTTCTCTTTCACAACCCCACCAAGTGTTGCACCTTTTTTCTTCTCCCCATAAGGCATTTTGTTCTTACTGCCCAGAGGACGACCTCGCTGCCGCTTGCTACTACCTGAGCTACCGTCCTCCAGCATAGGAACCAAACCAAGATTTTCCGGTTCCAATCTCAGGTTGTGTTTGCCCACAGCCAAACTAAGTTTCAGTTTCTTTGGAGATATGGTCACTCCATTATCCGAGCGACCTCTACGTTTCCCCGTAACCCTTTCTGGTGTCGTGGCATCGTCCTGCAATTCTCGAATCATGACTTGACGTCGAGGTTTAGTCAAGAAAGGACCTAAAGCCGGTTCCGGTATTACGCTTGGAATAGGAGTCTTGAAAACCAGGGTTTGCCCATGAGCCAAACCCCTAGCTTGCAAACCCGAAACACCAGCAGCAGACGTCCCCGAACTGGAAATCCCCGATTGCAGTTGCACACCGCCAACCATCACCGACGCTGCAGCTGTACGTTGTGCCCCCAAGACAGTTCGCTCCGCTCCCTCATCATCCTCCTCCAGCGCCGGCCCCGAGCAAGGTAGGCCAACGTGAGTCACCAATCCACAAATAGAGCAACGACCAAACGATTTGTCATATTTGAACTTACACTGGAACTCAACCTCATCCTCCACCCAATACCACCGTTTGAAAGGCAGCGGCTTGTTCAGAGGAATCTCCACTCGGATGCGAAGCTTGCCGGCCTTCTTCCCAACCTTGTCGATCTCCTGAAAATTCCCAAGGGTGTAACCAATCATAGTCATCACCCTTTCGGATCTGAAAGCAGGAGGGATGCCCTGGAGAGTTATCCAATATGAAGCCATTGTCAGAGGGACCTTCTCCATAGGTATGACGCCGTCATAGCAAGCCAGCGCCACCGGCGCATGATTATACCCCCATGGAGCACCCTTCCAGATACGAACCCGATCTGAAGGATCCGACAGTGTGAACAAAACCCTTTGCCCCTCTGCCTCCTCCACCCTCAGAGATCCATTAGTCCGCCAAGCATTGCGGAACATCCCTAGGAAGGAGCGGAGTTTGAAATCCCGAGCAGTGAGTAGCTTCCCCACCATAAAGACCTCTGGTTGCCGCAGACCTTGGCCTTGCGTAGGCCGAAGATCCACCTGTTTCTTCCCCTCAGCGAGAGCAAGAGAGGATGCTAGCCGAGCAGCCATGGCATCAACGGAGCTCATGGTTGCGTTGAAAATAGATAGCAAAGAAATCCTAACCCTAACCCTAGCAGAGAGAGAGAGAGACGGCTCTTCTTGAAATCTAGTCTTAATTATCCTTGAACTCTGAATTTTTGTTTTTGTTTTTGCTAATTGGGTTCATATCATACTCAATCATATCACAAAATCTATTTTCACTGAAAAAAATTGTCATAAAATCTATTTAATATAAGGTGCCCCTTTGTTCTTTATAAATTATTATTATTTATCCCCCATGGTAAAAATAAAAAATAAAAAAACGTTTTGCACACTATATATTATGTATCAAAATCATAACGTGGAACTTTAGTTTTTGGGTTGAATATTCAACCTCTATTGAAGACTCTGGAGTCATTTGTCAACTATATAATGTGATTAAAATCTAGGGATGGAACTACTATTTTGGTAAACTTCTTTTCCATAAAATTCTATATGGCACCACCCCACCAAACATATTTAAATTTTTCGTACGAATAATTAAGTTAGGTTAGAAATTGTCACGAATATGAGGGCCAAAGCTTAGTCAAGTATACCTCACCTTGTCTTTGAGCTTATCTAATGAGGATGAATTGACTTCTAGTGGAGATTATGATCACTATTTTTGTAAAATTGGATATCCACTAAATCAAGGTATCATTCACATGATTCGCACATTAACCCATGAGACCAAAAACCCTTTAAATGGTTATGACCACAAGCAAAAACGTAATTACTAATTAGCTAAAAATCATTGTGATCGATTGTGTATGTGTGTTTGTTACCACAATTGAAATTATTTTTTGTAATTGATTATATGAACTAGTATTCTCAAATATATCATGAGATACGATAATAATTCTCTATTTTAGACGTGCAAACCAAATACCATCTAAAAACAATCTCTCCTCAATTAAACATAATTGGTGATAATTCAATCACAATTATAATTCTTTTATGGTAATTAGCTAGAGGGAACGCGCCCCACGCGTTGGAATAGAGAGGACGCCGTCGTCAGCCTTTGTTCCTGTCCGGCTGCGCCACTGCGCTGGTGATGGCTTCTGGCCTAGCTGGCGCACGACGGATGTGGCCGGACGGGTGATCTGTTTCGTGGGCGTGGCTCAAGCTCGAGATCTGGGATCGGGAGATGGTGGTTTTCTCTTTCTTCCTCGGTCGATTGGCGTGGCTGTGTCGTGGCGGTGGGCCGAGATCCCATTGGGATCGGAGTGGAAGCAGGCCGGAGCGGGGTTTGGTGGTTGTAGGTGGCCGACAAGCTGGGCTCGGTGGCTGGCTGATGTAGATCGAAGGTTGGCTGGTCGGGATCGGTGGCTTTGTGGTCTGTCTGCCGGTGTGGTTTCGACACCAGATGCGGGCTTTCCATTCTCCGGTTGGGGACAGGTGGGGTTTGCAATGGTTGGAGCGGCCCTCCGATGGCCGGACGATGAAGGTGGGGTAACGGTGGCCCAACGCCAGTGGAGGGGAGGAAGGATTGGGGGCGGTGCGATGCAGCAACACAGTTGGGCCGGGTTGGTGGGTAACGACCCATCTGCTGGTTTGGATTCCTGGGCTGGGACTCTGCCTATGGGCCTGTTATGGGCTGCAGTTTGGGGCTGGGTTCACTTAGTGGGCTCTGCGTCAAGTTTTATTTTATTTATAGTTTTTATTTGCTTCTGTTGCTTAGTTTGTTTGCGATTATCGCGAGTAATAAGACCCAACACTTGTTGTGCGGGGCTAGTCGGGTTGTGTACCCGTGTGTGCACTCAAAGTGCCTTGTCTGCTCTTGGTAGGCGGCGAGTTCCTTGCTTGGTCAAATGGTCGCTGCCTCCTAGTGGCAGGGTGAGACTACGTGCCACTGGATGTAGAGTCCAGTGGCAACATGATAGGAAAGCTGGTAGAATGGAAATTACGCTTTGCTGCATTAAAGTTGCTGATCGAGTAATCTTTCCGTTGTGTCACCGCTGGGAAGTAAATAGAACCGTCTGTAGCGCGTTCTTTGCTAGTTGGTGTGGATTGGAATACAAGTATTTAGTAGAGTCGTCTCATGATTTATTTTCTGGATGTACTCTAGTTGCAGATTGTAATCTGGGGTTTAGGCTCAATGTCCCCCCCTTGTATTCGTCGGTTTCATTTATGAAGGCTTGAGGGCAGCCGCACCGGCCCTTGTTCAAAAAAAAAAAAAAAAAAAAAAAAAAAAAACATAATTGGTGATCCCTTGAGTATGCTAATCCCATGCACAAGCATATATATCACTCAAAGCATTTTTGGAGCTTTGATATCACTCCAAGTATATATAAAACCTTTTTAATCGCTTCTAGGTAAACAAAAAGTCCTTTTCCAAACACCTCACTTTTACCAAAACCAACCAAAAAAAAAAAAATATTGACAAAGAGAAAAGAAAGAGCCTTTACTTTATAAATGGGACCGACACTCAACTGTAGCTGTAGCTGTAGCAGTAGCAGCGGAGCAAAAATTGCGGAATATACTTTGCTCTGTTCTGCAAAATCCTCCTTACTCTCTCTGTTTCTGTGCCTCATCATCACCACCGAAATCAAGCTCTTCAATTTTCTTCTGGGTCTCACTCTCTCTGTGCAAAAAGCTATGGACTTTATTTCAGATTTTGTATTGACGATTGCTCTGTGTTTCCTGGTACCTTTCTTGCTTTGCTTCCTTTTGCCTGTGATTGTTGCTTTGTGTCCGAGCAGGGATGACCATGCGGGAAAAAGACGGGTTCTTTATGAGTGCAAGCCCAAAACTCATGAGTGGGAGAGTGAGGTAGGTAGTGGGTTTGTTGAGAAAGCTGCGGAAGGTGATGAGTTTTTGGGTGAGCCCAAAAAGGAAAGTTTGGTTCTTGAGGAGTTTGTGGATGAGGGTTTGGATGAAAATGAAGTTTTGAGAGGTGATGGAGTTGGTTGTTGGAAGGAGAAGAGTGTTGAGGAAGAAAGGTTTGATGGTTTGTGTGAGAGTGAATGTGAATGTGAATGTGTAGAGAACGTTTTTGATGAAAGTTCAGAGAGGTGTGAATTTGGGGGAGTTGAGTTTGATTTGGGGAAAAATGAAGTGGGGGTTGTTTGTTTGCCGGAGAAGAATGTTGAAGAAGAAAACTTTGATGGGCATGGTGGTGTAGAGAACTTGTTTGATGAAAGTTGTGAGAGGCGTGAGTTTGGTTTGGGGAGAAATGAAGTGGGGGTTGTTTGTTTGCCGGAGAAGAATGTTGAAGAAGAAAACTTTGATGGGCGTGTTGGGGTATGTGGGTATGTAGATTACTTGGTTGATGAAAGTTCTGAGAGGCATGAAAATGAAAATGAAAATGGCGGGCTTGAGTTTGATTTGGACCAAGCAGGAGTTGTTACTTTGCCTGAGAAGAATGTTGAACAAGAAAGCTGTGATGGGGATGGTGGTGTGTGTGGGTGTGGAGAGAACTTGGTTGATGAAAGTTCCGAGAGGCATGAATTTGGAGAAATTGAGTCTGATTTGGCAAGAAATGAAGTGGGGGTTGTTTGTTTGCCGGAGAAGTATGTTGAGGAAGAATGCTCTGCTGGGGATGTTGGTATATGTGGCTGCGTGGAGAACTTGGTTGGTGCAAGTTCCGAGAAGCATGAATTTGGCGAAATTGAGTTTGGTTTGGCAAGAAACCAAGTGGGAATTCCGGAAAGTGAAGAGATCATCGTGTCAAAGTGTGATGGAAATGATGGAACTGATGAAGCCAAGAACAATGTAGTTGATGGTGAAGTTAATGAGGGGTTCTTCAGTGAGGATAATGATTGGGAGGATATAGAAAGAACTGAATTGGAGAGGCTCTTTGGTGCTGCAGTGGTGTTTGTCGGGTCTAAGAGTAATGCTGATAGAGTTTCAAGTCTTGGGAGTGATGTGAAGATGAGGTTGGATGGGCTTCACAAGATTGCTACTCGAGGGCCTTGCTTGGAACGCCAGCCTATGGCATTCAAGGTCTCGGCAAGAGCAAAATGGTAGCTTTTCAATTCTCTTGTGCCTTTGTTAGTGCTGTGATTATCCATCGTGCTATCTGAATTGTTTTTGTGCTTTTGCTCATTGATTTCTCTAAATGAAGCTCTGTATGTCCACTGATAGTAATTCTTTCATGCGTCAGTTTATTTGATTTAGGACTTTTAATTGGTGATTTTCCTATGACTCCTCAAGTAACACATGATAATATTACTGAAGATTCTGATATGTTAAAGTAGGATATAATGGTTTGAATTACATGAGTTAATTTGAAATTATTGATTGTGTCGGGGGTTAGTACTTTGTAGTATCTATTATTCGTTCGTTGGCACATGAAGAAGTATGACAAGGGGGAGGAATAGAAAGACACCAGTTGTTCTGTTTCTGTATCGTATGCATATATGCCTGTTATAGTTCTTGTTGGTTTAATTTCACCTTCCAAGTTCCAACTGTTGCACCTTATTAAGCAGAGTAAATGGAGAACTTATTTTGTGTAACTTACTGACATTTTTTAATGCTCATATGCGTAGAAACTTAAGGTACATATACATTTTGTCCGGTAAGCATATGAGAACATAGTTGAATGGTATCACACCAAGGCTTTCACCTCCGCAATAAAGTTTAATAGCGAATAGTAATGATTGACATTTGCTTCTTCATGAAGTTGAGGAAACTGGTTACCTTGTCCCAGGAATGCTTGGCATCAGCTTGGCAACATGAGTGCAGAGGTAGCAATGGAGCAGTACATCACCCTTCTTTCAGAAAGTATTCCTGGGTGGATGCAAGATGTTCATGGTGTAAGCATTTAACTTTTGAATCCTTAGTGCTAGTGCTTCAGTGGTTGTTTTTACCGAGCAATATAAGGTCATATTCCTTGCCTATTTCATTGGAGCAGGACTTTGCAGATCCCCAAGTACATGAGACGGTAACTGCTGATCTGAACACATTGATTCAAAACCAATCAGAAGCTGCAGGTGTAAGGTGCTGAGTGTTTCCTTAACTACTAACCATAAGCACTTTCAAGATTTGGAAAACTTTCCCTAACAAATAAAAAAACCTTTTCTGACTTTGCAGAAAAGTAGAAGAACTAAAGCCTGATGTTAAAGGTTTAGATGAGATTGGGGTGGGGGTCGTAACTCATTGAGCAAGGTATCCATTCAGTTAGTGGTGTTATGGTGTATGTAAGTGTCCCATAGTTAATTTCTCTGTGTTCTGCTACATGGAAAATTTGGGTTGGCAAATTTTGATTCTGTTATTCCATAACTGGTAGTTGTATTTTGCAAATTATAAATAGAATTGCCATGGTCTCTGTGCGCATTGATATGAAATTTTTTGTAATATAAACTGAGTTTTCAGTCATGGCTTGGAACCAGTATTTGGTTCAGCAACTCAAGATTCCATGACTAGTTTATTTTTTTGGTTAAGCATAGTTACTTGTCACATATTATCATTAAGTCTGTCTAACATTTGCTGATTTTATTTGACTATTAAGATTTGGAATTCTTATGGAGTTGTTTAACCAATTTGGGAGTTTACCATAATATTGCTTTCAGTATCTTGGTTTGTTTCAAATCCAGGTTTTTGCCAATTGTTCATAAACAAGGTTGTTCATAAACAAGGTAGGCATCTTCAGGATAGCAGAGGTTGCCAACTACCAAGGCCAAAAGCTCGCATCAACAATTGGAAACTCTCAACTATGATTTGTACATATTGCATTGGTGTTGATCATAAAGATTTCAACCTTGTGTTCATGGTTTTAGATGTATCCCATTCATCCTTTGTTTCCATCAGCAAGTGAATTGTATTTTTTTGTTTTTTGGCTTTTAACTGTGAAGAAAAATTTATAGTGTAAACATCTCGACACAACTGATGGTATTGGTACAACCAAACAAGCCAAAGAGGTTCCTTTAATGGGGTTCGTCGGTTCGAATGTTCGATAGTGTTGAAACTGCATTTCATGCTAGGTTAATTTCAACAGTACCGGGATTATGTGAAGAGATTGTTAGTAAGAAAAGATTATACCAAAAAGAAAATATACCCTTGGTAAGAAAAGATTATTATTATTATTATTATTATTATTTTTTTTTTTTTTTTGTCAAGGGGAACCCAAAAGCTTCCTAGGCTCAAGAAAAATAATCTTGTCGCAATCGTTGTGACGAGCATGCACTCCTGAGCCTTAGCTTGGCCTCCTATAATCTATATTATGTACCAATAAAAGATGTAATAATGAACGTTAAATGATCTTTCCACAGGTTCTTGGCACGACGAATCTTTTTTAATTGATGGGAACCAAGGGTGAGATAAACTCATAATGAAATTTGATTAACAATCGGAACAATTTACAAAATCACATTATGAGGTTCTTAGCAATTATCAACAATTTAATCACACAAATGACTTCTATTAGTTGTGTGATCCATAAAAGAAAATATACCCAAAAAAAAAAATTTTCGATAGTGTGTACATCTCAATCTAACAAATGGTAAGCTCCCCCTCATGAGTGTTTTCACAATGGACATTTGCATAGAAAAAGAGAGTGGGATGGGGGAGGCTAGGGGAGTGTGTTAATTTGTAAAATACTAAAAAAGTGTGTCAGTTAGACCCAGTTGAATTAACATCCTCCTCAATAAAACAAGCACAAGCCAACCCAATTTTTCATTCTAATCTCCACTAATTAGCAAGTATCAGTGTAGCATTAGAATTTAGAAGCATCGTCTGCAAATGCAGGGACTGAGAGATGCTTGGTTCTTCTACTCATTCATTCTATGACATAGCTTTTCCCAAATCCCCATAAAATAGAGCGCCAGATACATAAAGGAGCTTGCCCTCCCTTTCATAGCCTCAAAAGTATTTGTGTTGGGATAGTATCATACTATCATAGCAATGCGCTTTTAGCATTTTGAAATGTTGTTATGCGTCCGATTTTTAGTAGTTTTACTAAATTATTTGTCCTCACGGGGAGTGCTAGGCTCATACTCAAGTGAGTGCGTGTGATCCACACTCAGACAAGTGTCAGTTTTCCATTGCCTTTCACTATAAAATTAAACAATAACAATAAAAGCTACTTTAAATATATTTTTTTTCATCTCTACCCTTGAGCTATTTAGTTTCCAGTGTCCCACTAACCTTATTTCTCCCTCCACTCTCTACTTTCCCGCCACTACCCATCTATCTAGTGCTACATTCAGTTTTTCTTTTTAGCCCCATCAAGGGTGGGAATGGGGTGAGTTTTTTTTAAAAAAAAAAAAACAGTGCTACATTCATTAGCAATAGCAGCTAGGGAGCTTATTATTTTTCAATGAAAAACATCTAGCAAACTGGGTCAATAACTTTTGCAAAATAATCAGCAAAAAGAAAAAATAGGGATCCTTCTTTCTTCAACCATTTTCAACAAAAAATAAGATCAGCAAAATAAGATCATTCTTTCCTTTAATGTTTTGCAAAATAAGATGGATTTCAAAACACATTACTTGCACACCTTAAAAGGGATTCCAGAACATGGAATTAGGCCCCGTTTGGGATTGCTTCACTTTTAAAAAAATCAGCTTTTTTTCAAAATTTTAGATTTTATTATGTTTGGTAAATAAATAAAAAGCTGTTTTAATTTAAAGTTATAGATCACTGGCAGCAGATTTTAGAAGCAGCCTAGAGGTTGCTTTTGGAAGCTGTTGTGGATCAAAACACACTCTGCAGTTGTTTTATGTACTGACAGCACTTTTAAAAATATTATTTACCAAACACGAAACTATTTTAATTCACAGTTGATTATTCTCACAACATAGCAGCAGCCGTTTTTTTTAAAAGTCACAGCAATCCCAAACTAGCCCTTAATATGGTTTGCTTGATTCCCACTACTTTCCATATTCATAAGGTCGTAGGCTTGATTAGCATCGAAACTCGAATCCAAAGACACATGAGTGACGTGACCATTGTAGCCTGAGTGATTTTGAGTTTCAATATTCGTAAGGCCATAGTTTCGAAAAGCATTCAAATCAGAATCCAAAAACATGGTATTATAACCAGATGTGTGCGAGTCGCAACGCTGATACCCCCCTGTACCTAAACTCAAAATAAAATTCCTAACCTTAGTTACTCTAAAGTCTAAGGACTTGAATATATATATGAGATAGTAATGAATTTTGTAATTTATATATTACCTTTTTCTGTTGGTAGTTGTGTTAATAGACCCAAACGACCATAATTTGTTTCTGATGCTTGTAGGCCTTGAAGAGGGAGACCAACAGTTGATGCAACTGGATGCGACTCTGTATCAGATAGAGGTGCTCTAGTTGATGATTTTGAGTGTACCTATAACATCAGAAAAATCATTTTAGAGTTATTTTGAAGTAGTTGACATGTGTACTAAGAAAAAATAACTCATAATAAGCTTGTCAAGTGATGAAAATTGATAGTATTTTAGAACATATTGGCCATTCTTTGTGATGATCTTTCTACTTGATCGATCAGTACGTTGTCACTTCCTCATTCATTTGAACCTACAAAATTTCAAAGATACTATTTGTAAGCAAGATAATTGCAAAAGACAACAACACTAAATACTGCAAGCACAAAATATAGAGAAATAAAGGTCCTAGCTGCACAAACAGGGACCTATAAATGAAGAACCAGGGAAGGGAAATTTTATCTTTTCCTGTGTTTGGCACACCCAAGGAAAGGAACAACTTTCCTGCATGAAGGGAAAATATGAGGGAAAATGAATCCTCCCACACGGCCACACCCCATGGGATTCATTTTCCCTCATACTTTTCCTCCATTAATTGCTTAATCTAAATACTATTTTAATAGTTGTTATTACCAAATTATTCAAGAAACTTTTGAATCTTCAATTGTTTATGTAACGCCCCAAGCTGCACCTCACCAGCTTAAGCACGTCACAGTGCCACGAGTCTCTAAAACATAAACCGAACGCTCGATTTACATCCTAGAGAACCGCTAGGCATTTTGTTTGAAAAACTTTTTGTACAAACACAGCGGAAGCTACAAATATTTTTGTGGTGAAAAACTTGAGTTGCTGAAATCTATTTCATTCATCCAGAACTTGGATGAAGGCTCACACAAGGTTTGCATTTCACTTGAAGAGAATTCAACTAAATGATGACACAAGACTAGATAACAACAAGTTCGAGAAATAGAATTTAGAATAAGGTTCACACGGTAATTTACCGAACTTGTTCTGCACACCCAGCTCCATCTGCTATTGTCCCGTCACCAGTGCACAGTACCTGCATTCATACTGTTGTAGGGGTGAGCTTTCGTCATCGCTGCTCAACAGGAACTCTAACTCGACTAGGTTTGAAAATCAACCGATAAATGTTTGGAGCTCCAGTATGAAAAGATGCTTAAACCAAATATTGAAAGGAACGACAAACTTTAAAACCAGATGCATGATTAGAAAACTACGTGCCCCTTACCTGATGGCCTGGTTCCGTAGAAACCAATATCTGACCTTACCAGTCACAGAGCGCCAAACTTAACACACTAGCTACACACACGGAACCGTGTTGTCATTGCGATTTCGCACCGTCCGACCGGTGTAGCTAACCCTCCGGAGGTTTAGGGGTGGCTAATCCCCAAGGAAGTCATCGACCACCTTTCCGCTCTCACACACCACCATCAACAATCTTATACGCACGTTAACTTAAAAACATTTCAAATTTGAACTAACAGTGTACTTTCATCATGCATCACGTAGATAAGAAAATATATAAGAAATCACCAATCAAGGAGAGTCCTGAATCCCTACCTGGATTCCGATGCTTTCTCTCACGTACACCAAGAGTCGCCGAACCTTTCGTTCCTCGGGTAATTGGAGTCCTAGATTCCGACATTTCAACCGTTAATATCATATTAAACAATTATATGAAATATTGACGATTAATAAGTCGTCTAAACCAACTGTTCCTGGTTGGACCAGGAGTTGACCAAGGTTTGACCAACCTTTCCTGGTTTGACCAGGATTAACCGTTTTGACCAACGTTTGACCAATTGTAATAGGTTCGATAATTAACCCAAATTACCGAATATTTTACTTTAATCACGATATCGACCATATATATTAGGTGCACCCAAATTTTATCAAGGCCGCCCAATAGATACACATTTCTTTTCTTTACTCACTAATATTTTTACAAAATGCTTATGCAAACCAATGTTATAACAAATTCCCAACTTCATGAACAAATAAATTCGAGTATCCTTTAACAATTTCGTCACATAGTAATCGAAATTACTATGGACACCCAACCAATCTTATTCCAATTATTTCACCACCATTTCAAATGACCTGCTTTCGCACACTAACAAAACCTTAAATTTCACAACCAGAAACAATCACAAATTAGTCTATTCTCCAGCCAAACAAACAGAAACATTTCAATCAACAACCTCAATAATCACCTCCCGTACTACACTCTGCAGCGAAATCCACAAACCACCAAACTACACAACTCGATCAAACCACACATAACACCATGATTGAACCAACTCTCCAAAACAGAAATAAATCAAAAGTACTTCAGTCCACTGTTTCGAACTCAACCCAAGAGCAACCTTTTATTTCAAGGTTTGGGATTATACCTTCTCAAGTCCACGTTGATTGAGCTCGGCCTCACCAAACTACTTGCCGGAACCGGAATGGTGATGAACTGGTGATTTCTCGTGCTACAACTCAGAAAACTTCACACCATCTCGCCTAGTTCTGCAATCGAGCAAGAAACGAAGCCCAGAAGGCCGGAGAAGTCGCCGGCAGCGAGGAAACGCGACGGAGGCAGAAACAACCCAGAAACCAAAGTGTCAAAACTCGATCTAATTGGAAAACTAATCATACTGGGGTGTAGAGCATGTCGAGGAGGTGAGGTTTCATACCACAGGTGGCCTAAATGGTAGCCGGAATGTGCAGAAACTCGCCGGAGCAGTCGGACATTCTCACCGTTGATTCTTCTTTCTCGTCGGGTGCATGGACGATCTGAGGCCACAGGCGTGACGACGACGATGAGAGGAAGAGAATGGTGGTCTTGCGTCGTCGATCGGTGGCCGGAGGTGAGAGTTCCGGTCTGGTTTCCCTTCCCGGTCGTCTCTCTCTCTTTCGGGTCAGAAGCTCCAGTCTCTCTCTCGAGATTTCTAGATCACTCCTCTGATCCCAGGCCCATTTATAAACTCCTTCAATTGTTGTTGGACGGTTGTGATCAAGCGGTGGCTAATGGACGGCCTTGATTGCACCGTTGATTTTCTTAATTAATTCCCAAAACCTCAAAACCTCCAAAATTCGTAAAAACTAACTCGGGTATCTGAAAAATCTCCCGAAAATTTCCATGAACTCGTCGTGTCGTGTATTTTATTATCCAACTCCTAGATTAAGGATTTCACTTTATGAAAATTTCTGAAATTTTCCTCGAGCATCTTGACATTTATCGAGATCGTTGAATAATTTCTCGTACGATCTCCGCTAAGCTCGATATATTTTTCCGGGGCTCACAGTTTATGTTTTGATAATAAGGATATTATTGGAAAATTGATGTTACCTACTTTTCTATTCAAGCACAAACCAAGCATTTAAAAAGAAAGTAAAATGCATTTTCCGATTACTTAATTTCCCGAAGTTTCCAAACATTGGTAGGGAAACTAGTGGGAAAATTATTTTCGCATGCTCATAGGAAAAACCAAGGAACCAATTTCTTTTCTGGCAACCAAATGAGGTGTAGAGACATCAGAATATGAAATTGAAAAGAAAAAAAATTCTTCATTCATATTCAAGAAATGATTATATGTACAAGTTACAACAATAGTAAAACAAAGAAAAAAATGCTACAGGCTTTTAATCCGCTCAAACGTTTTCATCCTCCCTTTGTTCCAGTTGTGTCTTCGCAGCTTGATTTTTCTTCTTGTTCCAGTGTGTGAACGCTGCCCCTACTACACCGAGAAACACCAACGCAGCGAGAATCCCCATGTAGGCATACCTCCACGACTTTGGCGGTTCCAATATATCAAACCCTTTGAAGATGTTTACTGTGCCAAGGACAATTTCAGTGTAACCAAGGGCATAGTGAAACAAATTCCAGAACCGCCTATACTTGTGATCCGGTTTAGGCCGCAAAAGGAACCCAGCTAGCACCTGGACTGTGGCAAGACTCATCAGCGTGATGCCTATGCATTTGTGACCTTTGTATTCGATCCCTGAAGACTTGTGACCCAGCATAAGTCCGGTGACTGAGCCAGCAATTCCACCAAGAGAACCCAAGATTTGGCAAGAAACGTGAACGTAGAACCATGCTGGACCAAACCCTTTGAAGTTCAGAGCCACGATAGCTCCGATTGGCATGAGTATACCCCAACTAATGGTGTTCATTATCCCATGGGCAATTATCATGCTGGACACCGCAGAGTGATGTGTACCGGTTGCTTCGACTTTGCCGGAAAGAAAATCCAAGGTGCCATAGGATTTAAGGTTAGGGCCTGACATCGAGTACATACCTGGTGTGTTACCATGCAGAGGTCCTTGTTGCCATAGTTGATTCACAGTTGTAACATTGTTTGGGAGCCCTAGGGTGCAAAGATAGTGATTTCTTTGTTTTCGTAAACCGCGGACAAGGTGTAGACAGGAAAGGAGAGGTTCCCTTGCTCCAAGTGCGTGTCGTAGCTTTTTAAAAGCGACCAAGGCTTGCGAGCCCACCATACCCTTGGAACTAGGGTTTATCGCCCACGCCGCCCATCTAGAATCGCCAACTAGGGTTTCTCTGAATGCAAGGTCTACTGTTCCGTTTGATGGGAAATAATTCCAGTAAATAGTGGAGTTTAGGACTGGTAGATCATTACATGCTGCGGTTTTTTGGTTAGGGAACTGGTGGGTTGAGCAGGTTTGTGCGGTTAGGGTTGAGAATGAAGAAGTGAATAAGAGGGAGAGAAGGAAGAGTGAAGGAACAATCTTAGCCATGGCGCAAAAAGAAGGAAGAAATAAGCCTCGTGTTCACGTTTTTGAGAATACGAAGGGAGTGATCAAGCAGAGATCAAGAAGAAGGAAGTGAGATAATTGGAAACCTAGCAATAGGCCCTCTTAAATATAAGGTTCTTTAATTACCAAACGCAATACGGATTAGGATTTCCCTAATTACTAGGCGCATGGAAAAGTTTTTAGAGAAGGGTTTTTGTCCATTTACCCCATTTTTAGAGATTTTTTTCCCACTTAGCCCATTAAGTTTTTTTAATTTTCTCTTACCCAAAACACTCTAAGGAGGTCTTCCCTAATACCCTATTAAGATTTTTTTTGTTTTTTAATTTTTTTTAATACCATTTTACCCTCAACCCTTTGAAACTTAGAGAGAGAGAGAAACCATAGGAGACTTCGCCAGAGCCCGGTCACCGGCCGCCGCCCACCGGAATTTGCTGAAATCTCACCGGAAAGGTTTTTTTGCCCCCAATAGACATCTATTGCCCCCTAATAGAGGGGCAATAGACCTCTATTATTGGGGGGCAATAGAGGTCTATTGCCCCCCAATAGACGTCTATTGCCCTCCAATAGACGACTATCAATCATGTATTGCCCCCCAATAGACGACTATCAGCCATGTATTGCCCCCTAATAGACGTCTATTGCCCCTCAATATGACTTTCAGTCGCCATAATGGGAACTAATCTCCCTAAATTTAGACAAATAAAACTTTGATTACAGAAAAAAAACAAGAAGATTACATCAATTCAAAACGTCTATTGTCTCCCAATAGACGTCTATTGTCCCCAATAAAACCCTTTTTTTTTCTTTCTTTCTGGGCTTCTGCCATATTTTACCACAAAAAAAAAAAAAAAAAAAAAAAAATAGACTGATTTGGGTCAAGCACCAACAGACTCGACCCAATCAAGGACCCGGTCGGAGTCGCTGCAGGTATAGTGGTGGAGAGAGAGAGGCCGAAAAGCTCTTATCCATCTCTCTCTTCGGAATCGGAACCGGAAGCCTCCGGTGTTGTGCTGGACGTCGAACTCAGTGGCTCCATTTTCGATCTTTGGTTGTCGAAGGTGAAACCATCTGAAACCGGACTGGAAGAAAGCTTCGATCTCATCCTCCGGGTCTGGAGCCTCCATGGCGCGACAGTGCAGGCGTCGTGCTGTGGGGGAGGGAGGAAGAGAGAGAGAGAGAGACTGAGTGTTTTCCGATCTGCATCGGAGGATGAGAGATAATGTGCAGATTGAAGGGATGAGAGAGACAGAGAAGATGACGGAGGCAAGTGACGGAGACGACGATGGAGGCAAACTGGCCAGTGACGTCGTTTGTTCGTTTCCGACGAGGAAGGAGCGACGAGGAGAGAGAGAGAGACGACGTCTGGTGTGAGAGAGAGACCTGATCTGAGGGAGGAGAGAGATTAGAGTGGCATCATGTAGTTTTTTTAATTAGGTGATCGAAGGGTAAAGTTGTCATTTCTCTTTAAATTAGGTTAGTGGGAATAAAAATATGTTGCTGGAGTAAGTGGGATAACTTTGGCTCATTTTGGGGCTTTTGGTCAAGGACCTTTTAGAGAAATATTTCTCTTATATATAAGGTTCTTTTACCAAACCAAATACGGATTAGTATTTCTTTAACTACTTTTTTGAGAGGAAATACGTCAATATTTATTAGCTATCAATAATTAGAGCATGCAATGTGAGGCAACAAACCCCCTTAATTATCTCTATAGGGATAGAGCCAAACCAAGAAACATTAACTTGACTAAAAAGAGCTAGTCTAGCAAGCTTATCTGCAGCAGAATTGGACTCCTTATATACATGGGAGAATGAAGAGCCAGTAGCTGGTTTAAATAGAACAGAGAGTCATCGATTAAACGACCCCAAATAGATGTGTCCTCCTCTCTAGCAATTATAGCTTGAATGACCTGCAAACAATCCCTTTCAAAACTGATAGGAGCAAGCTGAAATTGCACAGCCAAAGCACAAGCTGCTCTAGCAGCCAAGGCTTCGATTTCAATCGGTGAAGAAGCAGAAGCAACATGCATACAAACCCCTCCAACGATGTCACCATTAGTGTCTCTCACCACCACACCAATACCACCCGTGCCCGAAAGACCATTGAAAGCACCATCAAAGTTTGCTTTCAACCAACCGAATTTCTTTAACTACTTGATGGAAAGTTCAGAGAAATTCGATTAAATGATTGGCCCAAAACAAAAACAAAAATTCTTTCTTTAACTTATCTAATTAAACTAATTAAACTTATCAGAGTCGTTCGTTTTTCCCCTAAAAAAAGACTTATCGATCAGAGTCATCCAGCAGCCAAGCATAGATGTTTCCTTTTTTTTTTTTTTTTCACGCAAAGCTGGACAATGGGCAAAACAGCAGAACCATTAATGGTTTAGAAGTTATTAATTTTGCAAAATGCCGAAACCGGTTTCATAACAAGAAACCAAACCTCTTTTCATTTAGGGAAAGTGAAATTCAAACTTCTCATTTTACAATCTACACTCCATGTTTTTTTTTTTTTGGTATATTAAGTTTTGTCCTATTATTGTGTGAATTGTAAACATGTGAATATTAAGATACTAAAAAATAAAACTTGGAGTGTGAATTGTAAAATGGGGATCAGAGTGTAGATTTTAGTTCCCTTCATTTACCCAACAACAAAAATAAACAATAGTATTGAGTAAAAAATCGGTGAATTGTGATCTGTTAGTTATTTGAAATAACGTTAAGGTCACATGTTTAAATAATCTTACTGGCATAATCATGGAATCGGGTGGGATAATGCATTTTTGACCTATGAGTAGATGAGTTGAGGGTTTAGCTATGTCACGCCCCTGATTTTTCACACAATTAAAAAATCGATATATAACCCCATAATTATACATGCGTGAACGTTCAGCCATCAATACCAAATACCTGGAAAACTTTTTCCCCTTATACAACATACATATTGATGCCCTGAACCCACTATGTCAATATTGACCCGCCCACAGAGTCATATATTACATAAGCTTACGAATTAAATTGTCAACAACAAGATAAAACGCAAAAGCTCCTCAGAGTTTACTACATAGCGGAAGTCATAACAATGGCAAAACCAAACAAGTTTGCTTCCTACCAGTTCTGCTGCCAACAAGCTACCTCAGCTTCAGCCCCGATTATCCTACCCTGCAGGATTAACCCCTACACCGTTGGAATGGTGCACCGGGTTGTCACACAACAAACCGGTAAGCTTTTGCAAGCCCGTATGAGTAACTCGAAACAACTCACACCAAATCACAACCACAACCACACTTAAAAAAAATCAAATTAAGCAAAATCAATAATCCCTGCATTGAAACTTAGTTCAGGAGATCACATCAGAACAACAATCCAAAAAGCAGTAATCCCTGCATATAACTTAGTTCAGGAGATCACATCAGAACAACAATCCAAAAAGCAGTAATCCCTGCATATAACTTAGTTCAGGAGATTACATTAAAACAATCGATAAAATCATAGTAATCCCTGCATAGAAATTTAGTTCAAGAGATTACATTAAAACAAACAATCTCAGTTTAAACATTATTCTCAAAACAACTCACACTTGAATTCTATCAAAATAACATAGAAAGCAACTCACACCTTGATTTCTATCAATCGTACCAAAACGTACCATAGAAAACAACTCACACTTGAATTCTATCAAAATAACATAGAAAGCAACTCACACTTTGATTTCTATCAATCGTACCAAAACGTACCATAGAAAACAACTCACACTTGAATTCTATCAAAATAGCATAGAAAGCAACTCACACCTTGATTTCTATCAATCGTACCATAACGTACCAAAACGTACCAATTCGTACCAAGTCGTTAGTAAGGAAAACAACTTACACCTTGTCCCCTTAAAAACCGTTAATAAGGAAGCAACTCACACTTTATTCCCTAAAAACACGTAATGTCATGAGTTATCAATAACCAATTCCCGTTACCCCATGAATTACCTAGATGGCAGATAGACTAGAGCTCTAACTGAACGTAACCACTCGTCCGGCCAAAGACGTGATTACCTGATATTCTGCCCAAGGTCATAGACCTTCGTTCCTCGGGCCGCACAGTCCCTTGGAGCAAATCATTAAAACAGTCACACAGGACTCAAAAACATTACACAAATCTCACGCTTTTCAAAACAATCGAAATCGACATTTCCATAATCATTGTTTTCCGAAAAGCCACAAAACAATAAAAAGCATCATTTCATGCATATTGTTTTCATACACAAATCTCAACGCTTTTCAAAACAAATCGAATCAACAATTCCAAGTCATTTGTTTTCCAAAAGCCACAACCCAAAACAATAAAACGCATCATTCATGCCTATTGTTTTCATAAATCCACAACCCACTAAAACATATAATTTGCAGTTAAATCAATAACTCACAAAACGATAAGGTGTTCCGTTCCAAAATGAACCTTGTGAGATTACTCACCTCGAAACTCCCGCTGCGTCTTCAATACAGAACAAAGCAGCCAATCACAATAGCTGTCCAAAGAATACTTCGTCAAGTACCTAAGGAAACACAACTTTGATTCAGTTAACGAATCACAAGGAATAACGTTCGAAACCCTAAATCGAACCAAAATTCCCAAGGTGACGCCAATCAAGGCGAAACCACATCCGAGACCTCCCAAAGTCTCCGGAACACTTCCACGATCGATGTGTCCAAGCCACAAGTCGATCCGATGCTTAAATCCTCACGGATCGAAACATCGAACGGTCCGAAACCGTAAAAATCACAACATGCTCATACGATCTCCAAAAATTACAAACAACATATCGAAATGCTCGTATCGACGAGTAGATCGAACTCAGGAACAGAAACTATCCCTGAGGTGGCCGGAAACCGCCGGAAAACACCACCACAGTGGCGGCACCGCCGCCAAACCAAACTCGGAATTTGACAAAACTTCCAACACCAAAGTTCTTCATCTCAACCCCAATTTCAACTTTCATAACTACAACAAAGTCCAATTATAAACCAATCGATCGAATTTTACCTTAGAACAAACCGGACCGATTGAAACCCTAGAATTTCAATTCCAAAATTCGGCCTCCACGAGTTGAATCAATGCAAGCCACCTTGTGGGAAGCATCAACGTCCTCCAAGCTCCAAAAGCCCTCAAGAACCACCGGCAAAGGTGGCCGGAATCTCCGACTCCGATCAAGGCGATTTCATCCCCGAAGCGGCTTCTTCTCGGCCTTGCAGCGCCGCCTATGGTGCTTCCCACGACGAACTACCACCACAGACGTGTAGAGGGGACTGAGGCGAGCGGGATTCCCTTTGGAATCGCGTCGATTGGTGGCCGGAGGAGGGAGAACGACGCCGGCGAATTGGAGGGGCGAAACCGGGCTCGGGAGAGCTGGGTTTCCCAAAATGGAAACCTGGCCTTCTTTGCAATTTCCGGAAATTTCGTCCTTTTATACCAAAATGGAAAGTTTTTCCGAAGCCCATAACTTCTTCATACGAACTCCGATTCTCGCGTTCCGCATGTCCACGAACTCGTATCGATGCGCTCTACAACTTTCGTGAAGGAAGTTTTTGGAGAATCTCAACACTTCAAAAGTCAACCTTTGCAAACCCCCCAAAAGTCATACTTTCCGAATAAAAATTCGTCCGAAATACTTCCACTCCATCCACGAGCCACGAAACCGTCCGATAACCACAATTTAATTTCCGGAAAATCCTCGGAAAATAAATACGAAATTCCGGGGCATCACAAGCTAGATCATCCTAATCAGGCCACCTCCATTCCCACCAACAAAATCATGGTATTGCATGTACAATTAAACAACCAAAGAGGTTAATTCTTTCGATGGAGTTTGATAGGGTTGAAACTACATGCATTTCATGCTAGGTTAATTTCAACAGTACTTAATTACACCCATTGTATGCATTTCCGTTCCTCACATATCTTTCGGGAATGTAACAGAGTTGCTGACATCTTGGCAAATCATGGTACTACTTTAACAAGTTTAGTTTGGTGGGCGTGAGATGTGATTCCTCCTTTCATTGTTTCGACTTGCAATAGTGACTGTTTAGGTCTTCCTCAATTTCATTGTCCATTTCATTTTTATTAGCTAGTTTTGTTTAATGTATGTTGTATTCTACTATGGAGATTTTAGCTTTGTCTCCCTCTTTTTGTATCTATTTTTTCTTTAATAACAAGGGATGGTAAGGAAGTTTTTTTTGCCTCTTTTGCCCCTCTTTTTGAGTGAAAAAAAAAAAATCAACAATGCTTGATTATGCAAAGAGATTCTTAGTATGCGTGTTATTTTTTTTTTTCCTTCTATTTGATGGCGGGAACCAAGTGTTGGGGAACAATTATATAGATATAATCTCCATTAAAGGAAATTTTTAATAACAATCCCCGACAAATGACTCACTCTGAAGATCGGTACATTTTCTTTCAAACAGATCAAAACGGTACATGACTTTTAAAACCTGACCCACTTTTAGTACATTGTGTCAATAAAACCGTTAACCTTATGCAATTATTCATTTTTAAAGGGTAATTTAGTATTTTCACATCTCTCTCTCTCTCTGTGATTCGGATGCCCAAATCTGAGTACCCCTTCTCCTTCTTTTTCCCTCCATCCCTCCCCGATATCAAGGTTTGATTTGGACACCCAAATCTGGTCATCTTCTCCTCCTCCTTATTCTTCTTCTTCCTCCTTCCCTCCCTGATATCAAGGTTTGATTTGGACACCCAAATCTAATTTTCTTCTCCTCCTCCTCCTTCTTCTCCTCCCTCCCTCCCTCCCTCCCTGATATCACAGTTTGATTTGGACACCCAAATCTGATTTTCTTCTCCTCCTTTCTTTTTCTTTTTTTTATTTTTTTATTTTTTTATTTTTTTATTTTTTTATTTTTTTATTTTTTTATTTTTTTATTTTTATCAATTCTTGAAGAGACGGATTTGCCCTTACAAAATTGACCAAAATCATACTGACTAACGGTGGATGTAATGACATGTACATATTTTCGGTCAAGATTACAAGTTCATGTACCGTTTTGATTTTTTTGAAAGATGATGTACCGAACTCCGGAGTAACCCATTTATCGAGGACTACTGTTAAAAATTTTCTTTCAATTAATGCACCTCCTTTCCTATTTTTTGGTACAACAATTTCTGTGTGTGATGAAGGAACTCTGCACCATGAATAAGTTGGTAAGTCATTATTATGTACAGACTACATATGCCAAACAACAGAAAACTGAAACTAACGGAATCAAGATCCTTAAACTAGCTAGGTAAGTAGATAGCTAGAAGATGAACGTAGACGAGTTGAACAAGAATTATATCTCCATCTCATATATACTATCAAATTCTGCAAAGATAGAATAACATCCTAAAGTAAGAGGAAACTCAATTAATAGCCCTTAATAGGGAAATAAAATCTTCTGCTTTAAAAGCATGCACGTAACTCTGGAGTGATCATTCACATTGGATCAAAAAATTATGTGTTTGGTATTAAAAATATGAAGGGAAGCTCAACACGGCATTTGTACGGTTATGTTCTAGCTCTTCCTTGCATTAGCCTTTGGGCAAAGCAGCAACACCCATTCTCATAAATCTAATTCAGAGTAAGGATATTGATTTACACCCTTTAGGGACTCTGATTTTGAACTGCAGATCATTGATGAATCACTTTGAGTCCTGCTCCATCAAGCATATTCATAGAGAAAGAAATATGGTGGCAGACATCTTAGCGAAGCATAGCTTGGACAACGAACTAGGAGTTTGCAGAATGGACACAAACCCTCCCTTTGTGAATCAAGTTTTGATGGATGATATTGATGGCCTGGTGAGGCCTAGGATGGTTGTAACAGCTTCGGTTGAGTAGTAGTAGTAGTTTCTTTTCCTCTTTTTCTGGGCTTAATGCCCCCATGTAACCAAAAAAAAAAAAAAAGCAGCAACACCCAACCCATCGTTGGGCACAAGTATCTTGTTCGTTTTATTAACAATATCAACCACAAAGATGTATTCAACTTTAGGTGTTGGTCGGATCCTGATACTATTGGTCCCCGTGAGCTTGCTCCCAATCAATAATGGGAATTAAGATTCCGACTAACCTACGGAACATTGTTCCAATGCACGACGTGGTACCAGAGTAGCAGCGGGCCGGGGGTCAGAAACATTCAGCTTACTTTAACGGGTTTCAAGCTGAGGATGTTCCTTTATATAATGAAGTCCCTGCGATATGCAGCGCACGAGAAACCGGAATTTGGTTGATGAACGACCAGATTGGTCAATATACACTATAAAGTGTCCTTGGTAAGAAATTTTTTTATAGCTTGGTGTAGTTGTTCAGACGACTTATTTATATTTATGTAGTTGAATTGAAGTTATAATAATGAAAAATAAAATTCTATCTTGGTTTTTGTTTTGATGGAGATTGATGGATAAGGTTGAACCAGCATATATTTCTTTTTTTGGTTACAGAACCAGCATATATTTCAACAGTACTGAGACATCACATGTTCATCATTAAATAAAAAGAAATACATATTTCACATCAAGGGAACCTACACTCAGGCCCGGCCCTGGCCCAGGGCAGGCAGGGCGATAGCCCATGGCCCAAATATTGAGGCAGTATGAAAAAAAAAAAAAAAAACTGAATCTCTAAAATACCTTGACTGTAGTTTATTACCAAAAAACAAAAGAAATCAAAGTTTAATCATATTTTGCATTGATGACCCCTCATGGGCGATTATTTAGAATATATTAAAGGTGCATCACAAAAGAATTCTTCAGCAGCATGCCCATTCTTGAGACGTGTGGGAAGTGGGAACATATAGGGGTTGCTGCACATTGACAACATTATATGGAAGAAACAAATGTGCTTGAAAGTGAGAATATTGAAATAAATCGTGTGATTTTGCATCTAAAAAAGCAAGAAGAAGTCATTTTAGATGAGATTTGATTTTTTTTTTAAAAGAAGCGGAATAAGAGCGAGCTCTTTGCTCTTACCCGAATTTATTGATGTAGGAAAAAAGAAGTAAGATTTGATTGATATAAAGCGATGTAATCTTTATTTTTTGGGGTATTGGTTTTATGTCCCCCCGGTTATATCATATTTTTTTTCATCAATATAAAATATTTTTGAATTTTTTTTTATATAAAGGGCCCAATTTTATTTTTCGCCCCGAGCCTTGAATTTCTCAGGGCCGGGCCTGCCTACACTAAAATCTCAATTCATCCGTCTTAGTCGACACAGCAACACTAGGGACAAGTTTGTTTCTTGGTCAACTTTATTTTTTTGGCTAGGTACCAAAAGAAAGAAAAAAAACAAATCTTTGCATTGTGAAAAGAGGTTCTTCGCCTGAAATACAATTAATGGGAATTAAGAATTGCATGTGAGTCAATCTCAAAACCTAATTTACCAATTGGAACAAGGTCATCATGGGTCGACCCTACCCTAAATTTTAGGACTTAGGGCCGGACTTAGTCAAAGTCAACAAAATTTAGGGCCGGACCTGTGCTTAAATATGCTAACCATTATCCGCCTATTAGGGCTGGGACACTAGGGTCGAAAGGATCGGCCTTCCGAATAGGGCCAAATAGGGCCGAAATTGGCCGAAAATGACCTTATTTTGTATAACAAAAAGAAATAAATTATATTTTTTTTTTTCTCAAAATGTGGCTCAATGGTTATATAGGTAATCTAAGACTATTTTCTTTTTTGTTGATCATATTTAATATATACTGGCCGGGCGGGCTTGTGGCGAGCTTGGGTCAAAGGGCCAAATGATGACCCCTAGAACAAGATCATCTATAAGAGAAGAGGGTTTGTTTGCTAAAGAAGAGAGTTTGTTTGCCAAAACAGATTTTTTTTTTCTTTCACTAAAATAGCCCTCAAATATTAAAAAAGTTAAAGAAAGTTTAAATGTGCAAGGATAAAGCTGTAAATTACAAAAAGAAAAAAGATAAAGAAAAATATAAAAATAAGCATTATCCATCTACTCTCAAATTGTCACCCACTAACTTCAACTGTTCCCAACCACCTGTGTGGTAAGGTTGGTCGAGCTACCTAGTATGGAACCCTCATGTCTAGGGTACGAATCAAAACTCCCACCAGTTTGTGGCTAGCAGGTTTGAGGGACATTCGGGTTCTTGCGCCTGCGGCGGGAGATTAGTCTGGCTTTGCTAGGTTACTCTCGTGGTCTTCGATTCGAATACTGACTGTATGAGTGTGTTATTAACTCGCTAACATAACCGAAGTGGCTTGCTACCTTACTCCCGATAAAAAAAAAAAACTTCAACTGTTCCCCTTATTCAACTGCTAAAAATTGGTTTCATTATTTTAAAATGTTTTTTTTTTCTTTTCAAACTTAAATGCAGACACATAGAGTGTGTGTTTTCCTTCTAATTTTTACAAATCACATTATGAAGTCACTAGTAATTTCTTTAGTTTTAAAATTAATTACTAATGATTTGGTCAAGGGGTAAACAGGTTACCAACCTTTTAAATATTCAAGGCTATTGGATATATTATTAATCCAACGGTCTAAAATATTCAAAAAAATGGTTGTATAGCAAACGGCCCAGCACCTTAGAATTTTCCAAAGGGTATAAGCCTAGAATGATCATTCATAGTGGATTGAAATTGTGTTGGGAGTTAGAAAATTGAAGGGAAGCTCAACATGGCATTTCTATTGTTTTGTGCTCTTCCTTGCATTAGCCTTTGGGCAAAGCAACAGCTCCTATGCCATCATTGGGCACAAGTATTTTGTTCGTATTGTTAACAATATCAATGACAGAGATGTACTCAACTTGAAATGTTGATCGGCTTCTGATACTACTGGCCCCCGTGAGCTTGCTCCCAATCAACAATGGGAATTCGGATTCCGGCTATCCTCCGGAACATTCTTCCGTTGCGTGACGTGGTTCCAGAGTAGCACCATGGATCTGAATCTCTCCTCTAACTTTGACGGGTTTAGACCTGCTGATGTTCCTTCATATGGTAGAGTCCATGCGATATGGAGCGCACGAAACACCGGAATGTGGTTGTATAACAGCGACAGTGGTCAATATACCTTTAAGTCTTCTTGGTGAACAAGATTGGCTTGGTGTAGTCGTTTTATTTCTTAATCACAAAGAGACTCCTGAGTCTTATCTGCCTCCTACTATATATATTTGACTGAAGAAAAGTTATAAGGGCCTGCTATTATATTTACTAGCCTTCTCACACGCGCAAGGACTGTGCTCTCACGTGCGAACCGTCTTTTTTATCGTTTAAGTGTGTTAGATATAATTTTATGACAATTTATACACTCACACTTGTATTCGTTTATTTTGATATTTGTTAATTTTGATAAAAAAATAAAATAAAATAAAAAACTTTGCTTGATATAATCTTATTGCGTGCAATTTTTTTTTCTCATGGTGAAATAAAAACGTATAAGCAAAATTACTGTATTTTTTTTTAATGTCATCTCTAATTCTTTCGGTGGTTTTTTCTTTAAAATTTGTTCAAAATTAACAAAATAATGACCCTAGCAACAAAATTTCTTTGGTGTGTGATGGTCTGTTGGGCAAGAAAATTGGCTATAGGCAATTTGAGAATTTTAAAAAAGATACCAAAAGTAATGTATTAAGAAGAGATCATCATACTAAAACTCTTTTAAAATAATAATAATAAAAGGCCAGATGATTTGTTGGGCATTAATCAAATTGTCTAAGGGCAAAATAGGAAGTTCAAAAATTTGACCAACTATAAACAGTACTTTGGCCTTCGCTTTATATATAAAGATGTACCTGAAGAGGACTTATAATAATGAAAAATGCCTCCTGAGTCTTATCTTGGCCTACTATCTTGGTTTTTGTTTTGAAGGAGATTGATAATTAAGGTTAAACCGACATATACTTCCTATTAGGTTAAGTTTAACAGAGACATCAGACATCACATGTTCTTCATTAAATCACAAAAATACATATTCGATATTGAAGGAGCTCACACTAAAATCTCAATTCATCAATAGCACATACAACAACACTTGGAACAATTCTGATTCTTGATCCCTATTAGGACACTTGGGGCCTAACCGGGGCAAAGAGAAAATTAAAGAAAAAGAAAATTTGGTGAATTGAAAATATTATGGTCCGAATCAATTAAGATAACCAATTCCAACAATATAGATATAGAATTGAGTCAATTTACTTGATTATTCATTAGTCACTTCCGAGTTCAAGGTATGATATCTTGTATGTATTTGTTTCAATTAACTCAATTATAAGGATAGTTAAGATTTTATTCGAGCGCCCCTCATAGCGGTGGCAAGACACGCGTTAAGTTGAGGTATAAAAGACTCTATGTATTGCTCCACAATAGAAAAGATCTGGAAATCTAAATTGGTCAAACCAGTCAATAAGAAGATGAGCCGAGCACAAATACAGTTTCTTATTTATTACTTATCCACGTGGCCATGTAACATTGGCTAGTCATTAATCTCAAAAGCTCAAAGTTTCATAACAAATCTCCCTATTACACCGATCGCGCGGCACTAATGTTCAGTTGAAGCCCAGAAGAAGCAAAACCCCAACAGAACGGCGGCGTTTCGGAGTTGTGAGCTACAGTGTTCACTGTGCATATACGTATATAAACAGAAGAGACGGTTAATTGTGATAGTTACAGGCGTAGAGCTCAAAATCTCGAAATCCTTCTTCTCCTTCCATATTTTTGAGATCTGAAACCAGAAATCAAATCCGCGCTCTGACAATGGTGGCTCCCAATCTCTGAGAGAGAGAGAGAGAGAGAGAGAGAGATTGGAAGGGCTCTCTCTGGTTTTGATTTCGGAATCGGAATCGGAATCAATGGCGGTGGTGATTGAGAGCTCCGTTTGGGAACCGAGCCCCGCGCTTTACATCTTCATCTTCTTCGCCTGCCTCTTCTCGATTCTCTTCTTCCCTTACGCCTCCGGCAGCACCTCCGCCGCGAAAGCTGCTCCGTCTCTGTTCGACCATGGAGTCTCCCCCACCGCTTCGTCTCAGAGGAACTTCCTGCTTCTCTATTCTCTCGCCTCAGGTAAAACGACGTCGTTTCGAGATCTTGATTTGTTTCATCTGGAAATTTTTCCAATGGTTTTGTGTAGTGTGGGGGGTGGTGATTAGGTTTTGATGACTGATCGGCGGTTTTGGTTTCAGTTATGGAAGGACTGTGGTCGGTGTTCGGTGAAGTTGAGCTAGCTTACTACGGATTAAGCAAAGAGAAAATGGTGCTTTATCTCTGTGTAGGACTTGCGGCTTCGATTTCTATCGGTTCTTTCTTAGGACTACTTTCTGATTTAATGTGAGTGCCAGTGCCTCCTCCTGAGCTGAAATGCTAGTCTTGTTTTTGAATCGCCTACTGTTGGAACCCCCCTAAACTGATTTCGTTGTGTTTTTCGTGTAGAGGTCCAAAGAAAGTTTGCTTCTTCTTTTGCTTTCTACACCTCCTTGTTGGCTTGTTGAAGAGAATCGTCCCTCATTCGAGTGTTTGGGTGGCGAGCATTTGTTTGTCAATCACAAGTTCAGTTTTTTCGTTCGGTTTCGAGACGTGGATGGTAGTTCAACATGAAGAGGTTCAGATTCTGTTTTCCGTTTATATGTAGGATCAAATTTGTCTAGAAATGTAAAATGATCATGTGTTGGATGGGCGATAGTGCTAATTATGATGAACTTCACATATGTTTGCAGCAAGGGCACAGGCAAGATATGCTGAGTGAGACATTTTGGTTAATGAGTTTCTTCGAGTCAGCATGTCTTATTGGTAGCCAGGTTTTTTCAAATTGGCTCATCGCTAATAATGCAGAGACAAGTATGGCGTCTCATTCTACTGCAGCTATCTTCTTGGCAGTAATAAGCTTAGTCTGTCTCACCAAGGGATGGAAAGAAATCCCACATAAAGTAGCTCTTAAGGAGTATAGGGCATCTTTTCGTGCATACATTGTTGGCGGTAAGAGTGGCAATCCCAATCTGTTTTTAGCTTTTATCTTACTTCTGTTTTTTGCTTGCTTAAGCATACTATACTGCTCGAATACATGAAAAATAATGAGTTTGAGTCCAGAAACAGTGAAGCATGTGTATTCTACTCCCTCTGTCCTAGGACATGCAATTTTCATTTCTATAACCTTCTTGAATAGTTCAATCACTTATGTCACCTTTCCAGTAATGAGATGAGTACCTGTAGCTGTAGAGCATCTTCACACTCTTTAGTTGGAAGTGTCTTGTACAATATTCACCGAGCCATCAAATTATTATTGGTAGTTCGGTGGATTGATGTATATATGGTGTCAGCTTATGATGCTTAAGCTGCCCTTCTGCATAGTGCTTTACAAAATTACAAGGCATGATGTGAGCATCCTTACCTTTAAATTTGGTATTTATTCTTAATGGTGCAACTTTATATGATTAACAGATAAAAGAGTATGGCTTTTGGCATGGGCACAAGCTTGCCTTCACTTCTCTGTTGCAGTATTCTGGATACTATGGGCCCCAACAATAGTGG
Organism: Rosa rugosa; assembly: GCF_958449725.1. Lineage (NCBI taxonomy): Eukaryota > Viridiplantae > Streptophyta > Magnoliopsida > Rosales > Rosaceae > Rosa > Rosa rugosa. The sequence continues at coordinate 17,144,688 of NC_084820.1, read as the reverse complement.
TAAGGGATCTATATTTTAAAGCAAAATTCTTATTGAATCAAAGATTAGGTTGCTTAATATGTTAATGGCTATATGTTAATGATATTCTTCTTGTTGTTCTCCACTAATTGGACCAATAAAATTCTAGAGTTAGTCAAGACCGCAACAATAGGGGTAAGGGATCTATATTCTAAAGCAAGATTCTTATTGAATCAAAGGTTAGGTTGTTTAATATGTTACTGTTATTCTTCTTCTTGTTCTCCACCTATTGGACCGATAAAATTCTATGGTTAGTCAAGACCTTCAATCTGGTGGACAATGCAAATTCTTTATCTGCATACGATTTAATTTCTTCTGTAAGTTTTAACATGATATGATTTTAGGCTGATGGACGAGAAGTGCACCTAGGGTTGATATATCCATGTTTTCTTGGATCAAGAATGCTTGGAAGCACAGTATTCCCATGGCTCATTAGTGGACTGTCATCCCTTAGAACTGATGATTGCCTAGTATATGCATTCATTGTACTGGGGCTAGTAATGTCCATAACAGCTTATGATTATCAGGTAAGGATTTGTTATGTCTTTGGAAATATGAAAAATGTAGTCATCAGCTCTGTTTGATGCTAGATATTTAAAAGCTTAAACTTTTAATTGATGATGCAGGAAGTTGGGATGCTAGTGACACTATTTTGCATATTTCATGCCGGCCTTGGCGTGGTTTTGCCTTCACTTGCCAGATTGAGAACCATGTAAACTAAACTAGTCGTTCTTTTCAATGAGCTGATATCTCTTCTAACACACATCAGATTCAACTTTTGTTACATGGATGTCAATCTGATAATTTTCCTACTTCTTGGTTCACAGGTATGTGCCTAATGCACTGCGTGGAGGGATGATAAGCCTTTCTCAAGCCCCCGCAAATGCAGCAATTCTGCTTTTTCTGGTGCAAGTAAGTGTTTCATTCTAGGGTCACTTCGTCATACAAAACAAACAATCAAGTGTCTCTCCTTCCCGTGGGATATTGTGGACTACAAATGGTGGCGGCCAGCCTTTATAACAAAAATTTATGATTTCCATATGATTTATTGATTAAACTGCCATCTACTGACTTTCATTGCTCCCCAATACAGGGAAAGTACCACAATAACATTGGAAACTCAACGATCATAGCATTTGCTGCCCTTGGGTTATTCACAGCAGCCGGTTGCATGCATGTCTTGAAGCGATGGGGGAAGCAACCATATCAGAACTGGCACAAATTATGAACTGGTACTAAATCATCAGCGTATTGGCTGAGTCAGACATCATTAAACAATCATTGACTAACAGAAGAAATCATGTGCCTAACACTTAACTGAGGTATACCACTCTTGAAGTATGGAAGATGAATATGGAAAAAACAACATATTGTTTTAAGAATTTTGATTGATATGGTCTTTGTATAGTCTGTAGGAATTAACTGAAAGTCTTGCCCAAGGCGGAAGTCAGCTATCGATTCTTGGCCAGTGTGTCCAATTCAAGTTTCCCAACCCATCTCAGCCTCCTAAGTTTCTGTGCACATATGCAGGTTAGTCGGGATAAGAGAAGGGACGTACATGCTTACTACCAGCTGTGTAAACTACTAGTTGGAGTTTAGGGATCGGTTGATTAGCAGTAGGCGAGAACTGCAAGTCTCTGTCATCCCCATTTTGACGATTTTTTAAATAGATATATTCTTTTTGGTTCTTTTTAATTTGGGTTGTAATTCTTCCACTTATAGTGGCATAATGACAAGTATAGTTTGTCAAAACCTTGTACTCAATAGATGGTAAACGAAAACAAGGAGCCTTCTCTGAAAAGTATGGTCATGTGTAGGAGTCTAACACCATTAGGCTGAACCCAATATATAATTGCACTATTTCAATATATGGCTAACCATTATTTTTTTTTTTTTTTTTTTTTTTTGGGAATCAATATTCACATAGCAGCGTACCGTTCCACGACATCAATTACCAGCATCATTCTGAAGCCCCAGGTAGAGGATCAAATTGACACAAACAAAAATGAAAATGAGGTCTCTAAGACATATAAGAGATGGCCATTTAAGATATTCCAACCACCAAGAACACAAGAGTCTTACGAACTTCTGAACCAAGAGATAACCACTCTTCTTCATCGCCTTCCTCTTTCGAAAGGTTAGCGTCGTCTTTGTCCCATACTCTGGTCCAATTTTCAAATATTGCCTTGCAATTGACCAACTCCAACTCGATAGATGACCTTGAAATCGGTTCTTCTCCAGTTGATATCAGTTGGGCGCTGAAGGCTTGATGAATGATGACTAGTAGTGGTAGTGCTCCCCATAAGATCATCGTCATCATCACTGGAACTGTGGGATATATTACGAATTTGGATCATTGAAGCTTACAATGTTTTTTTTTTTTCCTTTTTTTTTCTTCAAATATGGATTCATTGTAAGCTTCATAGACTGCAGAAAATGGTTCCCTAAAAGACGTTGATTTCGAAACGAAAGCCGACTTTGGTACTGATCCTGCATTCCTATTTGGACCAGGAAACCTCGGGGCACTTCAAAATAGCCATCATCGTCAAGGCCATGAAGTGGGGTGGGGAGCCAGTCACGACGCTCAATAGGGATCCACCATCTCTTCAAAGTCGGGAGTTTTGTTTTCTGCTTTTTGTTTTTTTTGTTTTAATTTTTTTTTTTTTATGTACCAAAAAAAAGTCGGGAGCTCCATAGGCAAACACGTAGCGGTTGTCAAAAAGGCAACCTCCCCGGCTGAGAAAAGAAAAGAAACACACTTTCGCAGTCAAACCCTTTGTTGGCATAATAAAGAGATAAAAAGAAAGAAGGATTGAAAATCAAGGAATGGTCCTATAATACTTTTGCATTTTTCACTCAAATGTTTAACGTGACTTGATGATTGGTTAAGAATGCTAGGAATATGTCACACATGACACGTTGGTGAATTAAGTCTTCTGTTAGTTCAATGGGACTAATTTGCATAGTAGTAAACAGTGTAAAAGAGGTAAAATTAGACGAGATTATACCAGACTTTAATTTTCCGGGTTGGTTACTTTCTTGTATCTTTGAATTCACCAAATAAAATTTTGTAAAAAATAGGAATCCAGTGAATTGCTCATTTGCTAGGTAACAATGATCAAAGATTTCTTCTTTTCTGTTGTGAACTTGTGATAGAAGATAGTGTAGGACTCCAATAAGTGTTTAGTCTTTGCCAAGAAAAAAAAAAAACAAATGATTTTAGTCGAATGAATTAGTTTGTGAAGCTCTTAGCTAAACAAGACACATTAGCTGGTATATGATGAACTTTCTTTATTTAATTGAATGGGACCAGATATCAACACTCAGAGATTTCTCAAAACTCCGATCATAACCAAGGGGAAGTTGGGGTGGGGATTGTGTCAATGCTCAGGTGAAGATGAAAATTTGAGCATTGCACTCACAATACTCTGTGTTCACTGTGTTGACAACTACAACTATTCATTCCTCTTGTACTTGATCCCTCATCCACTTTGTAGCCACCCATTTTTCGCCTTTGATTACAGGACAACTCCCATGTATTGATAACTGCAGAGTAAGCCAACCAATAGTGAAATCAGAATGCAGTAAGGAGGAAAGCAACTTGTTTCACGATGAATGTATAGCACAACCATTATGCAATATCAGTAATGGCGAGTAACTAAAATGTGATAAAACCCTTATCGACATATGATCTCTATAATTCCATGTTTCACAGAATGACAATGATGGGATGAAAGACTAACCGGATCAATGGAACCGTTAGGGAACAATGAATAAAACAGAAGGCCATCTCCTCTGCGCGGCTTCACTCTCAAACCCATACATTCCTGAGAATCATGTTTTCCATCCAGGTTCAAGCCACTCTGCAGCTAAAAAGAAAAAAGGATGATCACCAAGGAACCAAAAAGAGCCATTGAAAGAAAGAAAGAAAGAGAAAATAAGAATCTTGCCTCGTATGGAAACATTGTTTCCCCACCTTCTTCAACATCAGTTAAATACAACAGGAATGATGCAACCTGCACAAGGTCAATTAGGACTAATATAAGGATTCTTTACAACCTTTTGGTACCATTACAATTTCTTAATGGTTATATGAAGTGTTTAATCATTGAAGAGGCAAATTGACCACTAACGGAGAAACAAATAATAACCAAATGAAAAACTGAATTTTATACTGAAGATGTACCCTTTGGCTTGTCTGTGGACCATATTCCTCCGGGTGGAATGCATCATAATGAGAATTATACTTCTGCCCAATCTCATAACGCAAGACGTTGAATGCCTGAAACATGATGATATCCTCACAGCTCAGACAATGTTACAAATTGGCCTGAAATAAAAGGTTAACTAATTCAACAAAAGATAAGTCATCATTGTGATTAAGACAAAAGTTTATATTGTAATGAGTTCATATCACTTTGAATTACTTTGGTGGGTAGAGGCACACGCATATAAACTCATAAACAGGGTCAAACATAGTTATTAGCATAAGAGAAATGCCATCACTGTGATTAACACAGCATCTGATCATTACTTGGAATATTTACCACTAACAACCAGATTAAACCCGCGATGCAATATCTACATATTTATGTAAAATTGTCAACACTACCAGCTAAACAACTTTTCAACCAGCATGTCAAAAAACAGAACCTGAAACCATTGGCCATTAAAAAAAAAAAAAAAAAAATTGTGCATGTAGTACATTCTTATGTGTATTTGAGGTATATAAATCACTTTGGCAATGCAACAGACCGATATTTCTTATGATTTTGTGAGTTGATAAGCTCCAGGCTATTAAAGAAACACTAAATAGTACCTCTCCATGGGTCCTGGGAATCATAGTTGCTCTTGCAATCTTTTCCTCAATGACACCCAAAGTCCCAGACTTGTCTCGATAAGCCGAAAGAAACATCCCAGAACTGATCGAAAAAGAGAGAACCGAATTTTAGAATACTAACACTCATCAGATTCTAGTTACTTAATCGTAAGCTCAAATCAACAATCACACTATCAGGCCAGTCTTCAAGTTTCTGATGCATATATAAAAAAGGGTATGCACAACAAACACAAACACCAATGATCAAAACCATGAAAAGGGTTTTATTGTACTACCTTGTTCTAATTCCCTTTGTGTTCTCCTCAGTCTCTCCCTCTCTCAAAGCCAAGGTCGAGGGTTTAAGGTCCGGCTTTGCCAAATCGATTATAGTCTCACATTGCTCCGCAGAAGCAAAATTAGGAAAATATAATGCTCGCGGATACCAGCTCAACACCTTTAATCAAAACCATTTTCGTTAGCCAATAAAAATCCAATCTTTTTTTTAATCAGAATAAAAACCCAATCTTTGATTCAATAAGTACCAACACAACTCTAAGTTGATCAAGTTGATACCTGGAAGGGAATTGAAGTTAAAGACTCGTCTCCTGTCTCCCCAAACGGCAGCGTTTCGTACTCTGTTTCCAGCAACCTCGTTCTGGGTGTATTGCCACCACCATCTACATCCTGCCAAGATATAAAAGGTATTAAATTCAACTCGGAAAAAACCAAAACCAAAACCAAAACCAAAACAAACAAACAAAAAATGAAACCCATGATGATATAAAAAAGGGAACTTTATTTGCCTGAGAGAAAAGAGAGGAGATGAAGAAACCGGCGAGGAAGAAGAAAGAGCAGAAAACGAGGACGGTGGGTAATCGGAGCTTGGCCTTGAACTTCAACCTGGAGCTCCAATTCCCTTTCAGGGATTTGGGTCTCATTATTGGGTCGATTCTCATCAAAATGCTTACCGGGTTTTGGTGATTTCTATTGGGATTCTTGTCCCCCGTGTTTTCTTCTGTATTTTCTTGACGAATGTAAGTGAGTCAGGGAAAGACTAATGGAGGGAGTGTGCTTTAAAAGGTTGAATTTTTTGGTTTCAGAATTTGATATGGTAAAATTTGGAATCCAATGGTAGTAGTGTACTAGCAACATTGGTCATTTTGGCATTTTGGGTGTGAGAAATTATTTGGTTACCTTTTGTGCAGAGAATAGTCAGATCCTAAAAGTCTTTACTCAGAGAAGTAAGTCTTTACTCAGAGAAGTATGTCTTTGACCAGATTCATCGATAGCATTGGGTATGCAGAATAGGAACCTTTACGGCTTTACCAGTTTTTCATATTATCATTTCCCACTTGCGAGTGCCATGCCACTTCTGGTAATGATCTCACTCTTTGGATCATTGCTACAACAAAATTAAGAAATTTCCATATTTGTGTAATTCTGTGGTAATTGTCCAAGTGGTTGATATATGATTTTGGTAATAGTTATCATTATCAAGGCTAATTATCTATTGGCTTTTATTTTGGTTACCTTGTAGTATCAATTTGTTAAACTTTAAAGGTTAGAGATTGGCTTCCAATAATACACTAGAGAGTAAAATATTCTACAATTTCAGTGCATGATGAGAAAGTTAAAGGTTAGAGATTGGCTTCCAATAATGCACTAGAGAGTAAAATAACTAAAATTGCAGAAATCAATGCATGATGAGAAAGAGAACGGACAAGTTTGGTAGGAGCATTTGTCCTTCAACATAATCAGCACTTCTATCTGCGCTTCTAAGTGTCATTTAAATTCTTTTTTTTTTTCTTTCAAAAATAACTAAAAAGAATCGAGAAAATTTGGATGAGTAATCGATAGCAACGCAGTTGACGTATCGGTAAGACAAACTCAGCCGATCACAAAATCTATTGTTCTGCTGTTGACTTGATCAAGTGACCAATTCGTGTTAACTTCCTAACTAGCTAACGTGCAAGCTGGGGATTACGATCTAGGAATACTGAATTTGAGGAAATGTGAACCGAGGAGAAGTTTACGAAAAATGATGTCGAAATAGTTGTATTCTTTTACATAGTTGTTAAACCAAAAAGATTATACGTAAAGAATACTAATCTGTGATGTTTTGAGCTATATGCGCACAACTGTAAGTTTGCTTTTGAAAACTTTCACGTCACAGCTACCACTCTTGACTAATGCGCTTAAATTGATGGTGGTATCTCAGACCTTTTGTCATCTGTACTGGAAAACAGTAAAGCATCATCTTTCATGTTGGAAGAGTACGGCAAAGAGTAATATGCCGGACAAGAAATATACATGAAGATCTGAGGGCCACATAGGACAGATTCTTTGCCACATCTCCATTGACAACTTTAGCCATGACTGTTTCACTCTAATCCGACCGGTCGGGTCGGGTTCTCGGGTCGAACCTTAGCCCCTTCAAAGCATGAGGAATACACAAAGAGCTGCGTGGAAGGTAACAATTTCGCACAATTGACACAGTGTCAGACACGAAAAATTAGTTTTCCAGAAGCCCCAGATGTTTGGATAATGTTGCTTGCAAGCCCAGATAATTGACGGTCCAAAATAGAAGCCACAAAAGAAAGGCTTGCACACATGTCCAACTAAGCGGGCCCACCATGCAACACCAGTCGGTACTTATCACACTCCAGATTCTGAATCAGATGTTTTCCTCCACGTAAATAATGCATGGTCCCTGAAAAAACACAATCATCCCTTTCAGCTCAACAAGGTCCTTCCTCATTTCACAGCCAATTGAACATTCTTTGTTCATCTTACTTTCAGCAGCTCAAGGTTCAGTTCAAAACTTTTAGGAAATAGATGCTCCGGGTAGATGTGTATTGCTCTCTACTTTCTAGTCCCCGACAAGTCAAGTTGGTAAATGTCGGCAGCAGAAGTTTAGGGCCATGGCAGATCCAGCAGCGTAGCGCTCAAAGACTACCCAAGGGGATTTCTGTCAAGGCCGTGAATGATGGGACGGGAGGGGGAACAAGCGGATTTCGGGGTCAGAGCTGGGAGCCTGGGTCAGAAATTGAGGTTCCTTTTGAACAAAGACCGGTATGTTTTCAGTTTCTCTATAAACTTATGCAGCACCGGGTGTTTTCCTCGTTCAATACAAATAACAGAGGAATATATCCACTCGAATGATAATCTAGAAGGCATAGGTTGTCCTTACCTTGGTGAAGTTGGCAACGGTTGTTGTGGCTCACTACCCCTGATGAAGATGTGATATGGCTTTCAGGACAACAAATCTATATTAATCTGAAAAATAGGAAACACAAGGACAACTATGTATGAAAAATGAGTGAAATGTTCATATTCTGTGGGAATAAATCATTCAAAACTGCTCTTATAGCCTGTTGTACACTTGTAACCCCCTTTAATTGATGTGATTAAATCTATGAAGGTACTTGAATCCCTAGGTGATTGAATCTTAAATGGTGATAGGTTTTGAGGGAAAGATAGGAAAATCCCTTATACTGCATCCCAGATATCAGCGAAAGCAAAACATTAATAAGGAAAAGGGAAACAAATTTAACTAGATCCACCCATATTAGGGCTTTTATGCAACATGACATTACACTTTCGTACTAACCGTTATTTGATTCAATCTTCAATTATAGGTGAATGAGTACTCATCTTTGAAGGAAGGAACCTTGTACTCGTGGGGCGATCTGGGACCGGGGCCTTTTTTCCTTCGTCTTGGAGGTTTGTGGTTGGTAACATTCACAGTTTTAGGAGCGCCCATAGCAGCTGCAAGCTTTAATCCATCAAGGGTAAGACTAAGATTTCAAATCAACATTGAAATATACGATATGTAAACATAAAGAAATATCATGTATATAGTAGACTAGACAGAAAGGATGTCTTAGGAACAGGTTTTGCAAAACCTAGCTAGAAGAATTTTATGTCTCTATACTGGAATTATACTCAAATGGCAAACCAAAATAACACAAAGGAATCAATGACATGTTATGACACAATAATAGGTAGAATGATTCTTAGAGTGCATGACTATTTCATTTTTCTTTACTCTCCATCCGTTCCAACTTTGCAGGACCCTCTACGATTTGTTCTAGCAGCTGGAACCGGAACTCTTTTCCTTGTATCGTTGATCGTCTTAAGAATTTATCTGGTAGTTTCTTCCAGCTTACCCTATCTTACAATCATTTCTAGGAGGTTTAACATTGAGAACTAACAAGAACCATATGAATTACAAATATTTCAGGGATGGAGTTACGTTGGCGATAGACTACTATCAGCAGTCATACCTTACGAAGAGACTGGATGGTATGATGGACAAATGTGGGTGAAACCACCTGAGGTAAGCACCTTTCCCATATTCTTTCTTATTGTGTTCCCTGTTCAATTCATTTTTTGTTCTTCTTGGAGAGCAAAGGTATTAATGAGGGAGAGGACAGTGAATCCCCTGTTGTTCCTTTAGAACGGAAATCAGGAACAAAGATGATCCTCCAACTCCCACCAGAAAAGTTAACCTTCTTATTTAAGTAGTCTACTGTAGCAGACCAAATAGAATAACCAGAAAATGATGGATTCGTGAAAGGAATTAAAAAATCACATAGGCTAGCTGATTATTATTGCCTTTATAGCCAAAAGTTCAAATTTTAGATTATGAGGAAAGGTATCCTGCCTACACCAGAGACTAATAATTGACCAAGGTTAAATTGTTTCTGTGCCTCGAGTATTATATGATAAAGCAGGGATTGGAACAGTGCAAAACTGCAAATCTCGAGTAAATGTCATACGTACTAAAAGTAGAGACGAAAAAAGAAGAACAAATCAAATTAGAAATATATCTGATGGGAAGAAGTATTGAATACATAGGCTGTTTTGATTCTGCTATGATTGCATATCAGTTTTGATTATAGCTGTAAATAGAGTTTAATTGTTGAATTGTAACAGCCGTACCTTATTGCTATATATGTGTACATTTGTAAACATCAATCTATCAAAATATCATTTTCTACAAAAACCAAAAATACAAACTGCCTATTGTGGCAACTTGATTGAGGCAAAAGTATCAGCGAACCATAATCACATCAAGTTTCATTGTTTGATTGCGTAGAGAAATAAAATAGATCGTATTGTACCAATAAGAATATGCTGAAGAGAGTGGAAACAAAGGGAAAGTAATTTATGATACCTGTTCTGCCAGAGGCATGTTACCAAATTTGCTAGAACGGAACCACTACATCTCGTTGCCAACAACTCCTGAATAAATGATATAGCAGACTAATGTGAAGCATCGGGATTTAATTTTTTGAGATTTTGAAAGGCAGATAGAATATAGCAAGGGGGGTGATCGTCCATCATTCTGTACCTCAGACAGATAATGCAGAAAACATGTGTCAAATTTTGCAATTGAAAACTAACCACTCTTTATTTTCCCTGTAGGTCCTGGCTCGTGACAGACTTTTGGGCTCTTACAAGGTACTAACAACTTGATATCCATCCAATTTGAAGAGAGTGCAACCTATCATAATATCCTAGAGACTACTGCATGCTAAAGAAAGTTACTTGAGATAAGAGATAAATAAAATGCACACACAATACATAACATAAGAACAACATGGATATACATGCAGCATAGACATTTCTGTTTTTTCTGTCCTTCCTAACGCGCACTACAAAAGATGTGAGCTAGTAATGATACTGTTGTGTAGAATAAGAGATTCATATGGAAAAGTGAAATTTATGTCTGTAGGTTAAACCAGTCATCAAGTTGCTGAAACAGACTCTAGTCGGAACAGGGGTATTGCTTGTTTCAGCAGTGATGCTATTCATCTTTGCTACACCAGTGGAGGATTTCGTTCAAACCACATTTTCTACAAAAGAAAACTCATCAAATGTTTCTGTCTCAAAACTGAGGTTCAACCTAACATTCAATAGACAGATAGAGATTCCAAACCTCTAATTAATTCTATATATAATATTGCTTTCTATTCTGGTTACTCAATACCAATTATTAATCTTGTAGAAGAGAAGAATTGCTTAAATTGCCTACGGAAGTAAAATCTGATGATGACCTAGCAGCAGCCGCTGCTGAGGCGGCAGACGGAAGACCAGTCTACTGCAGAGATAGGTTTTATCGTGCACTAGCAGGAGGACAATACTGCAAGTCAGATGATCTACTGATGAAGTGATGGGTGAAACACAAAAGCATAGTTATTCTTATGAAAATCCATATTATAACTGGAGGATTATAACTGGAGGTGATGCTAGAGGCACAATAGATGTTATACAACTGTTTTCACAAACTAAGCAGGGACCTGCTGGCAACCCACATCAACTAAGGAAAATCCACTAGCAGCCCCAAATACACAGGGCGACATGGGTATGACACAAGGGAATGCCATCTTAGTCACCCCATCATTTTGTAAAACAGTCTTTTGTACAAGTCTTTGAACAAATAGCATTTGTGTTGTAACTATGCTTTGTAATTTGTAACAGTTAAACAACACAACTTAATGGTCTTATGACGTAATTGAAGAGGAACTATCATTAGAAAATTAGAAATAAACAAAGCAGATATTATTGAATTAATGAGGGCATATATATAAAAAAGGTGATGTGATAAACATTGACCACATCATGTTATTTTACAACTTGCTGTACATTATGCTATTTTTTTTTATAGGGTACATTATGCTATTTATGGGAGAATAAAATTAGAAAGATGACTAACTTTGCAGAGCTTATAATAGGAAACATACATGATAAACATGTGAAACCAGTAAAAAAAAAATGTGTATAATAAATACCTATCTGGGCCAACATCAAACTGCCATTGGTGTGCTCCCATGAATTCTACCACCTCAATGCTTTCAGCCAAATGAACTACCTGAAAAAAGATTTGACTCTTCGATGGAGATCTATATGATATGGCACTCTCCATGTGAAAAACAGCATTTCCGGAAATAGTGTTCAAAAAAATGGCTGCAGAAGCAACTTGGCAGCTATGCCCCTTGCATAGCCAAATGATAGTTTTTATAGAAAATCTTGGTGGCAGGATGAGATGTCATATCCATCAACAATAATAGGAGTATAGAAATGATCTGGAAAATCATACTTGGAGTCCTTGCAACCTTGAAAACTGATGTTTGCATGAAGACAAAACCAGAGCCTCCGATCACAAATATCAAGCATTCTACCATGGCAGATCACTCGACAAAGTAGAGTAAAGCCAGAAGCATATCCCCTTCCAAAAAGTTTCTACCACCAATTGTCAGCTCTAAACAGTTGACTTCAATCATACGCCAAGATCATCTTTCTGAGCTATATTACCTGAACCAAATTAGTGTAAGAGAGGCCAAACTGGTATCCCTCCCAAACATGCATACTCTAGACCAGTTTCTTCAATCACATGCTAACAGGAATCTTTACTATGGTGAAAACTAATAGCAGGAGATTCTTTATCACTCTTGCATTACTTGATGCTTTCTGAAACCCTGATTAGAGTGAAGCAAAATCAATAATCATTTTTGGTTCTCAGATACAATGACTTTTCCATGCAAGAGCTTACGCATCCAAGGTGTGCAAAACCCAAACTAGTATACCTGTTAGTCTTAAACAAGTCTTTTGCACCAATTGAGTATTTTAAAGAGCTTTCTGTCGACAACATCCCTGAATGTATGTTTCCTTCTTTTTGCATCTTCAAGATCTAAAGTTCTATATCCCATAGCAAGAAGGTACATCGCAGGATGGAGTCTCCTGCAGATAGCATAAATGGGAGAGTAAGTATACTGCATCAGGTATGTGATACCATTAAAGTCCATTGGGGGATAGCGTACTAAAGATCTCTCTGAACAATTTCCAGTTTTTAACAATAAACATATATATATATATATATATATATATATATATATATAGCAGTGTTGACTTGGTGTTTATGGCTTTTGATTAGAACAGATTTTGATTGAAATCCCTGCTCTATTTATTAATGTAACTAAACCACTAGACTTGGGAAAAATGAGAATTATGAGAAGACCTCAAGCTGTGAGGCTACATAACATTACTTACTTCTCAGATTGTTCCCTTGCATCAAAGCCATCCCAATATCTCTGTGATGGTGATAACCGTCCTTTCTTATCTTTGCCAAATGTTTCAACATACCAACCGCCTATGTCATGCATGCCACAACGAGGCTCAAACAACCAAAATCTGTTAGCATCAGCAAGTCAAGACTTGTGGGACTAATTTTGAAACAGGATGAAATTATGCATCAAATAACCATAGCATGTTCTTGCAAGGCAGAAGGAACATGGAGACATTCACTTGAAAATCAAGTATCAGAATGAATTATTCACCAGTAAACCCTTCATAGATATGTCGCAGCTTACTTGCTTGGTGGTAATTGTGCTCTTGTGCATCTACACTCACATACAGAAACATTGTCTCCCAATCCATACCAATGCATGTGTTTCACCTGCAAAAGTTTTAAATATATATATTATGAACAAATACCACTTAAAACACACAGCCTACACATTTCAAAGCACCTACAGCATGCATATAACTGTAAAAACAAATATATACATATATCACTGACAGACAAGAATGGAAAATTCAGGAAAACAGTTATGGCAACGAGTAATGGTTCTTAACAAGATACTTCATGCAAACCATAAAGTCAACCCATCTTAGCATGCGCCAACAATGTATGATATCCATGAAACTGCTCAAAATCATGCAGAACCTGAAACCTACAGAATTTCCCTCTAATCAAGTACACTGTGTTGAATAATTATACAAACTCTACGAGAGAAACTGTACATTTCAAGCAAGAATTTAAGGGAACCAGGTTCACAAACCAGAAGTGTTCTATGCTTCATAATCACATGGGTTTTGGTACCACTGCTATTGTAGACAAGGCAAGACCCTTCTTCTGAGCTAGACCGCAATCCAGTTATAGTTCCCAATAGAATCCTTGATCCCACAGCACTGCCTGAAGAGGAAGCTTCAGTAAACCCTTTGCTGGTATGCACAGGATTATCATCAGAGCTCAGAAAAACGTGAATGTGATCGGTGTCTTCATTCTGTATCCGGTCACGATGGCTTTTGGGAGGGACTCTTGTGGCTGTAGCAACCACCCTTCCAGATATATGCAATTCTAAATCTCTATAAGGATCAGATGTGTGGGTTGAGACATCCGCAGCTTGCATATGGGCATATCCATCATTATAAACACCACCCGAGCTCATAGAGATTCTCAAATCCTCACCAGATTGGCAAATACCTAAACCCGCTGATGTGGAATACTTTAACCTCTTATTGCTATAATATGGCAGCTCTGGAACTTTATCTACTAGGCAGACCATCCCAAAAATATCACGCCCCGAAACCAAATGCAGCACCTCCGGAGTTTCATACACAGACCTCTCTTCAGCTTCAAAGCAGTCGGGAAGAAAGTCGATAGACTCAATATCAGGACCATAATACGCCGCATGTATAGCTGAATAAAAATCTCTCTCAAGCCCATCAAAATAACCTGTTCCAACAACCACCTTCCTCTCCGCCAACACATCACTTATAGCAATTCTATACCATTTCAGCCACTCAACAACTTCCATCCCCCTATATGTACTATGAAACTTATACAAGTGCAATGCACCACCTCCCCCGGATTGCTTCTGCATAAGCTTTCGCTGAGATAACAGGTCCCTGTCATAATGCGCCCTCCTTTTGCAATCCGAAAGAATCTGCATTTCATTATCGATTACGCATTCAGGTCATAACATCCCTCAATCCTTATCAATTATTCTACTCTTCAAATTATACTATCTGCCTAGTGTGATTTTTGTAGATAACTTTTTCACCTCTATTGTACTTAATTCCATTTTTATGCTAAACCTTTTCTTCAAATCCTAACCACAAGGTTAATTAAGGGCAAAGTTCCACAGCTAAACTGAAAATTACAACTAGAAAAATGCGGTAAAATTAGATTAACTGAAATTAGAAATCCGAGCGGCGGGGATAGAACCTCATAGGCGGCGAGGATTTGAACGAATCGGCGAGAAACGTCGGAATCGTTACCGGACTGAACGAGGTCCGGGTGAGTCTGTTTCGCCAATTTATGAAACGACGCTTTGATTTCGGCGAATGAGCTCGTCTCCGAAACGCCTAAGAGCTCGTAGGCGTTCTCTTCAGTGAACTCGGTCCGAGTTGACTCGGCGGTGCTGGTGCCGAACCACCGAGTTCCGGCGGTCCGGTAATAGAATAGTAAGAGATAACGCCTTGGAAACGGTTGAATTGGACGGCGGCGATAGAGAGACTGGTCGCAGGAGAGAGAAGCCATTCTTTTGATATTGATTTTATGATTTGGATTATTTGGGTATCGGAGAATTTTGGAGAATTCGGAAATGGTGGAGCTGAGAGAGGCTGAGAGTCTGAGACTGACTGAACTGGTTTCGGGTAGTTGAGACTTGAGAGAGGAAGAAGACGGGTGTCACTAGCTGGCTGTTAAGCTTGACACGTGGAAATACGGCTTAATTGTTAATCCGGGTCGGGTTAGGCGGGTTGGAGAACCAATTGCTTTGATCTAGGTATTGGACTTGATCTTAACAAGTGAGTTCAACCCACTAGAGTATATAGTTGGGCTTCACTCTTGATAGCTTATTGGGCTATGATTTTCTTCAGTGTGGAGTCTTCGATGGCCCGATTTATGCGAAATGTGTGGGAGAGGGTTTTCTTTTCAATAAGAATAGACGATTATGAGAAATTAGCTAAGGTAATGGTGCGATATTCTACCACCCTCTGAGCATTCGCGTACATTTTGCCCTGGTCCCAAGGTTTTAAATTTCTTCGAAACTGTCGAAATTTCCGTAATTTTGAAATACCGAAACGAAATTCATATGCTATATCATTTCCGTCAGAAGTTTCCCGAAATTTTCTGAAATTTTCCGTACATTTCCACGAAATTCTTAATTTCCGAAATATCTACACACACAATATATATTTAAAAATTCACACCGAAATTTTGTCTGAAATTTCTCTAAAATTTCTGTTAAATTTTTATGTCACCTACAATGAATTTTTACTTCATACTTTTATAGAGAAAATATGAAATTTTGATTTTTTTTTTTTTTTTTTTTTTGCAATAAAGTTGAATACAACAAAAAACTTTTTTGTTTTTATCTGCCACAAAGTTGAATGCTCCAACCATAACATGATTTCCTTTTTGCTTCGTCTCAAATATTGTATGCTTCATACACTGTAACATCATATTAGGTAATTCCACAATATCCGATATATGGATTGCATGTGGAAAGGGAACAAGACGTACACATACAATAACCATGTGATGAAGTACGAAAATCATTTCCAAAATTCATGTACTTAGGAGCAGTATTGTATGATACTAAATGAAAGCAGTTCAACCAGCTACATCGAACCACATCATAGTAGCTTTTATATTCCTTTTGTTGTACTTGTTCATTTTCATTCAAGGGGTTTTGGTTTTACGTGCCCCGCCCCACCCCCTTGTAATTTTCTAATTATTAAAAAAAGTAAATCATATTTACATTATCAATATACAACACATTATCAATACACATAGATAAAAACACTAGTTTAGCAACCTACTACAGTACTAGTTAATTACTCGTCCATATAAAATATCATAATTTTATTATAAATGTATAATTTTAGAGATGTTACATTGTAAATAGGTTTATTATAGGTTAGTTTAGTCTATGTAAAAGTTTCATTCAAAAATATCATTTTATAAATGCAATTAATTTGATTTCTTTATTTTTAACCGAAATTTCCACCGAAATCGAAACTTTCTCCGAAATTTCCTTAAATTTGAAGTACCGAAATCGAAACCAAAACCGAAATTTGAAACCTTGCCTGATCCAATGTGTTTGATGCACAAATTTCCGGCGGATAAGGGCCGATCTCAAAATTCTCATTCCGAACTCAAACAAGTGAGTGAACAATGTGGGATGTGATAGAGGGTTTGAGGGGTGAACCATCAGTGTTTCTTTCACTTTCGCTTTGAGAGAAATCCGAATAGCTATTGGGCCATCATTTTCTTTAATGATTGGCCTATGCCACAAGTGATCTTAAAAGCTACTGCTTGATCCATTGAGGAGTGCATGCAAAAGCTAAATGAATCACAAAAACTAAAAAGGAAGGCAATGTGGAGATATAGCTACTTAGAATTTGTGGATGGCAATGTGGATAAACATATTGCAAGTTTGTGGAGACATGATTATGATGGATACTCCTTTCCTTTGATTCACAAATTTTAGGACAACATCATCATAGGACACCCCTTATTAAAGTTTGTATTATTGGTGTAGTTCTTATATTATTACACTTATGAGTATAATAAGTAAATAAGTTATAACAGTGGCACATCACTTACACATGGATAAGTGGATAAGTTGGCACAAAATGGTAGTGTTAAATAATTATTTCCACCCACATGCAACCAAGTTCAACCCCACTTACACTTGAATCTGTGTCTACCCAATTAGAGACAGTTAGGTTAGACACACCCTTTCACCACTCATTTTCTTTAGTGCTGATCAACTTTCTATAATATTTTCTTATGAATGGTGAACACTCTTTTTAGTAATCATCATATTAATAAAGAGAAAAATACGAGATTTTTTTATTTTTTTTTGAAACGGGGTTAAATACGAGATTGTTTAGTCATCTAATTACTGTCGAATACTAAACCGTTCGTTGTGAGATTTTGATTTAAGGGGGTGGATCAGTAATTAAAGAGAAGATGGTTCAAGTCGAAGTCCCAATCTGAGGAGAAAATTATGATCCAACGGAATGGTAGGTTTAAGCAGTTGCATGAACAGATGTGGCATTAATGTTCCCTCTTCTACAATGCAATGCACAGTGACCCAAACATAGTTGATTCTTCTTTCAGGATGAACGGTCAAACTGGGAAATTAAACGGACACAGATTTAATGTTACCATATTCAAAGAAGAAACGCAACCTGCTACAGCATCACCGAAACTGCTACTGCAGGTTTGAGGGAACACAACTTCCCAAACGATGAAGACGACCAATCTCTTGGATTCTATTGTAATAAGTAAATTAAAAAGTACTCCTGTCTGACGCATTGTTGTTTATTGCTTCTATTATCTATCAATTCTTGCCTGCCAATTTCAATGGCTGCATGTGATCCTTGGACCCCAATCCCCTAAATTTACATATTTATTTCAGCTCCATACAAAATTACAAATTAAGGACAAAAAATAAATGAAATGAAAATGTCGACGCGATACTATACAGAAATAGGTATGCGTTGATTGCGTTCAATCGTAATAAGACTGAGACAATTTCCGATGAAATCCAAATCGATTCTTTCTAATAGACCCGACTAATGATCAGTCATAATCTCTTCAATAGTAATGACCTACGGCCGACGGATGCCAGATTACTAGCAAGTTATCTAGTGCACTATATTACTGAAATCACGACAAGAATGGCAAATGAAAATGAACATTCACATTATTGAGTTGAGTATATTAATTGCTTGCCTAACATCGGAAACCATCACTTAGTACTCTACTACTCTTCAATCATCATCAAAGAAACCCGTGAAATTGGTTTTGATTGGGTAGTTGGCTGGTAAGAATGGCCACACATCACTCACCCACCGAAATCAAAGATCATAAAAATCAACAGAGAGTAATGACAAGTACCCGTGAATCAGAATTCAACGTTTTCGACTACATTATCTATATTCAGTTTATCAGATCAAAGCGTTGGATTATAGCTCAGAAATTTGGCTAAAATCCTAGGCCGGTGGATCCCACTGTCCCAGATATGCATGGGTTTTTTGGGCTTTTAACATAATATGGGACTAGTAGCTCCAGATCTTTACTGATTAGGTGTGAAAAAGAAGGCCATGCCACTCCGGGGTCGGTGCTCTGAAAGTAAATAAAGGATATGGAAGAATGTGCAGGAGCTAGCATGGGTTAAAACTTAAAAGAAGATTAAAGTTAAAAAATGCATGTGATGAAATACGAAGCTTATACGACTCTGGAGTCTGGACTATATTCTAAAGCTGTGAAACGCCAGAAAAAAGAAAATAATAAATGGGAAAAAAGGAAAGGCTGTGAAACACCATCTTTTGTCTACAAGCAATCATTCAAGAACCGGACAACTACCCACCGTCTTCTACTTTATTCCCGCTCCGTTCCATCTCTCATTTCACTCTGATCCAGCTGTCCCAGAGCTCGCTCGCTCTCTGTATTAAAAACCCAACCCAGCGTTAGCAAAGCCTCTTCTTCTATTCCATGGTCTCTCTCTGAACAAAGAGAGAGTACTGAACTACTGAAGTTGAGAGTAAGATAGTTTAGCGAAAACTATGGCCATGTCTAGTTTCTTGATGGTTGTTTTGTTTCTGGGTCTGGGTCTGGACCACTTCGCCGCGGCGGAGGTGGAGGCGGATGCTAGAAGCAGTCGGAGCACCTACATTGTTCACATGGCGAAATCCCAAATGCCGGCGAGTTTCGAGCACCACACTCACTGGTACGACGCGTCGCTCAAATCGGCCTCCGACTCGGCCGAGATGCTCTACACCTACACCAGCGCCATCCACGGCTTCTCCACGCAGCTGACGCCGGAGGAGGCGGAGACGCTCAAGTTCCAACCTGGGGTTCTGCTCGTTCTTCCCGAGTTGAGGTACGAGCTCCACACCACTCGGACCCCCGAGTTTCTCGGACTCGACCAGAACAACCAGCTCTTCCCCGACTCGGTGTCGGCCAGTGACGTCATCGTCGGAGTGTTGGACACTGGAGTCTGGCCAGAGAGCAAGAGCTTTGATGACGCCGGACTCGGACCTGTTCCGGCGAGCTGGAAGGGCACGTGTGAAGTTGGCACGAGCTTCAACTCCTCGGCGTGCAATCGGAAGCTGATCGGTGCCAGGTACTTCGCCAAAGGCTACGAGGCCACATTAGGCCCCATCGACACTTCCAAGGAGTCCAGGTCCCCCAGAGACGACGACGGCCACGGAACCCACACCTCCAGCACCGCGGCGGGGTCCGTCGTCGCCGGAGCGAGTCTGTTAGGATACGCGCCTGGATCCGCGCGCGGGATGGCCACGCGCGCCAGGATTGCCGCCTACAAAGTGTGCTGGATCGGCGGGTGTTTCAGCTCCGACATCTTGATGGCCATAGACCAAGCCATCGACGACAACGTCAACGTTTTGTCCATGTCGCTCGGCGGCGGAATGTCCGACTATTTCAGGGACAGCGTGGCGATCGGATCTTTCTCGGCGATGGAGAAGGGGATCTTGATCTCGTGCTCGGCCGGAAACGCGGGTCCCAGCGCGTACAGTTTGTCCAACTCGGCTCCGTGGATCACAACCGTAGGCGCGGGCACACTAGATCGCGACTTCCCGGCTTACCTCAGCCTCGGTAACGGTAAAAACTTCTCAGGCGTTTCGCTTTACCGCGGTAACTCCGAGGCCACCGCTTTGGAAATGACGCCCTTTATTTACGCCGGTAACGCGAGTAACTCTACTTCCGGGAATCTCTGCATGATGGGAAGTTTGATACCCGAAAAAGTGAAGGGCAAAATAGTAATGTGCGACCGTGGAGTCAACTCCCGGGTGCAGAAAGGAACCGTGGTCAAAGCCGCCGGAGGAATCGGCATGGTCCTCTCCAACACTGCCGCAAACGGCGAGGAGCTGGTGGCCGACGCTCATTTGCTGCCGGCGACGGCGGTGGGTCAGAAAAACGGCGATGTCGTAAGGAGCTATCTGTTTTCGGATCCGAATCCAACGGCCGCGATCCTGTTCGAGGGCACCAAGGTCGGAATCGAGCCTTCTCCGGTGGTCGCGGCGTTCAGTTCCCGAGGCCCGAACGCGATCACGCCGGACATTCTGAAACCCGACATCGTCGCGCCAGGTGTCAACATCTTAGCCGGGTGGTCCGGCGCCGTCGGCCCCACCGGTCTGGCGGTCGACTCGCGGCGCGTGGCGTTCAACATCATCTCCGGCACGTCGATGTCCTGCCCGCACGTGAGCGGCCTCGCCGCGCTGCTCAAGGGGGCCCACCCGGAGTGGAGCCCCGCCGCGATCCGATCGGCGCTGATGACCACCGCCTACACGGCCTACAAGAATGGGCAGAAGTTGCAGGACGTGGCTACGGGAAAGCCATCCACGCCCTTCGATCACGGAGCTGGACACGTGGACCCCGTATCGGCCCTCAATCCGGGGCTGGTCTACGATCTGACGGTGGAGGATTATCTAAACTTTCTCTGTGCGTTGAACTACACCGAGTCCGAAATCACCAGCTTGGCTAAAAGAAAGTTTACTTGCGACGAAAGCAAGAGTTACAGCGTTAGGGATCTGAACTACCCTTCTTTTGCTGTAAATTTGGTGGGCGGCTCGTCCTCTTCGTCCACTGTATTGAAGTACTCGAGGACTCTCACCAATGTGGGCCCGGCCGGAACGTACAAGGCGACTGCGACCATGGATGACCCGTCGGTGAAGATTTCGGTGGAGCCAGAGTCGTTGAGTTTCGCGGCGGCGAATGAGAAGAAGAGTTACACGGTGACGTTCGCGGTAACGGGGTCGAGATCATTGAGCAGCTTTGGGAGGCTCGAGTGGTCTGATGGGAAGCACATTGTTGGAAGTCCTATTGCAATCAGCCGGAGTTAGGTGGCAGCGTAATGCACACGACGTGTTTGATGAAATTCACTCGCTCAAAGAGTGAAGTGAATGTGTGGATTGCGTAATATGCTTAAAGCTCTAGTGTTAGAGATCGCAGCTGTATTCTGAGTTTGTGATGGTAATTATTTCCACAGCTAAAAATGGAGGCTGGGAAAGGTTGTTAGAGTTGAGGGTGTTTAATTTCTTAGTTTATTGGTGTACAGTGTTTTCCAGTTTGACAAGAACCCAGTGTAATTGTGCATTCATGTCTTTAAATAATGCAAGTTACACAGTCACTGGTTGGGTCATTGTCCTTTTTATAGGATAGTTCCCCAAGTCCTAGCTTTTCCCATAATGTACAAGATAAGATGACCTTGCTTGTATGCCTTGTTCTTTTCTATGTTTGCAGTTAAGAGATTGTACGACTTGGTCTCTGTGCCTTTGGAACGTTGATCTTGGCCGACTTACAATTTAATGTTTGGTCTGGGAAAATAAAACTGCTCTGAGTTTTGAATTTACAGTCCCCCTGTAATTCTAATGAGAATGTGCTTCTGTATTAGGAAAGGAATCTCAGTGTTCATAGATCTACAAACTAATGTTGGGCTTTTGGTTCTCTTTTACTATGTTACGTCCGGAGAAGTTGGGCTACACGCCTACACAGCCCACGCTCATCATGTTGCCGAAACTCATGAGCTAACCAACCCATAGAGGCCCATTCACAAAACCATGCCCGAGGACATAGTGGGGGGTCAAATCTGAAGTTTCCGACCATCTTCACCCAATATTAGGAGATGTGAATAGGGTTTTCTAAGAGATCAAACCATAAATGACGGTCATTTTTTTTTCTGAATAGAATTATAATATATCTACTGTATTCACCTTGTGACATTGATATCATGTGCTATATATAAAAACCAATATATACAAGATCTCTTAATATAACGTAGAGTTCTCATTTATCAGGAATAAAAAAATTCTCGACTCGCTGCTGTTGTCACGGGTATATTCATCTCACCGTTGTAATAACACCTCCAAATAGGGGTGGGCTCGCGAAACCGAAAACCGAAAAAAACCGCACCGATACCCGAACCGCAGCCGAAAAAAAACGCACCGAAAAAAACCGCACCGCACCGAATCTGTTCGGTACCGAACCGCAAAACCGAAACACTGTTCATTTACTACAAAACGACGTCGTTTTTTATTAGGGTTTGGAGACCAACTTACCTCACTGGAGTCGCCCTGCCTCGAGTCGAATCCTCATTTCCTCTGTTCCTCTGTTCCTCAGTGCCTAAACTCTCTCGGCCCCGAGTCTCTCAGTCGAATCCTCGCCGCCACCGGACGCCGTCAATCAATTCCGGCGACACAAAGACGGGAACGCAGGAAGACTGGAACTCACAGCAGCTTTCTATCTCTCTTTCCATCGGTAAGGTTAGTCGAAGTGTCGAACTCCGTCTTTGATTTTCGATCTGAGATTCTGATCTAGTTGATCTCCAATCCGTCTTTGATTTTCACCGATTTGTGTGTAGCTAGTTGATCTCAAGTCTTCAGTGACTCACTAATCTTCACCATGTTGTCTTCTTATTTTGTGTTTTTCGGCTTCAGAGATTGAAGAAGACTCGGTGTTCTTTTCTCCTCCATAGCAGCAAGTATAGATTGAAGAAGACTCGATTTCAGAGATTGAAGAATTCCAGGTTAGGTCTGATCCAAATTGAAAGGGTTTCTTGATGGTTTTTGATTTGGACATTCTCTTGTGCTATTATTGTTGTAGATTAGCTTGGAAGAGACTTACAGATTTGGGCTAGACTTTGGTCAGTTTGTGTTTATAGCTGTGATCTTTCTGGATAAGGTAAGAGCCGAGGCAAAAGATGGTTTCAGTTTATGTTATGTTGTGTATATTGTGGAATGTTCTTGCTGGACATGGAATTGAGTATGTTAGTTTCAGGTACTCTGCATTTGTTTTGGCTGAGTAGTTCAAGACTTGAGATTGCATAAAATGAAGAGGCAAATGGAGAAATCTAAGTCATGTGGTACAGGTTCTGCCTCAGCCCCGAAGAATAAATCATCTTCATCTCATCTCAGGTAGCATTTTTTTGTTTAAAATCAGTTTATGTTTGTTGATGTTGACTAGGTTGAATAGGTTGACAAAGATAACACAGTTGAGCAAACTGCTAAATGTTTCAAATTTAAATTCTCTTATTTTACTTGGGTTATTAGAGAACTTAAATGTTGGCAACCTAGTGAACCTTTAATTTTGTTTTCAATTTCCTCTTCTATAAGTTAAGGCCATCAATTTTGTGAGTGGGAGACCTTAGTAATGCATATCTGAAAGTAGAATACACCTCACATGAATGTCATGATAATTCACTGGTTTTTGGGTTTTTAGCAATTGCTGATATATATTTGCAGAGAGACAATTGGTATGAAGCTATTCCCTTCAGTCTCACTGAAAGTTAAACACAATGCAAAATGAATAGTCTACTTGAATGGTGACAATGCAAAATGATAAATGGAAGGCCACTTCATGACCAAGTGAAAAATAGCAGAAACATGTTTTAGTTTTGAAATGACAAATTTTCTTGTTTTATCCATTGTTACTTTCCTTTCTCTATGAAAACTGCATTGCCAGGCCTGTCATAAGTGGTTTAAGGATCACTATTGCTCATTAACTTTCGTATTCTATTTTCACTTTCTTACTGCAATTTCTGTTTTTTGTTTCTTATTGTAGTTTCTGCTTTTTGTTTATGTTTGCAGTTTGCCAGTTTCTGTTTTGCACTTAAAAACTGCAGTTTTTGTTTATTGTTGATTATTCCAGTTTTCTGTTTTTTTTTTTGTTATTGCAGTTTCTGTTTTTTGTTTCTTATTGCAGTTTCTGTTCTGTTTTGCAGATCAACACTAGTGTTGGTGAATCTACAACACCAATACCTCCCCATGAAGGAACTTCTACTGCAACTCCGGAAGTTCAAGGAACTCAAAGAAGTCAAGCAACCGAGCTTGAAGATGATGGAAGTGTGGAAAGCATCCTTGAGGCGTTGAAACGAAAAGAAAGATTAGATATTTGGAATCATTTTGAGAGGGATGTGGTGGATGGTAGAATTAAGGGTAAATGTAATTATTGTGGAAAAGATTACTATGCCGATCCTAGGAAGAATGGTGCAACCTCCCTTAATAATCATATGGACAAGTGTCCAAAGTATCCCCCTAATATTGAGATGATGAAAGCTAAAAGGCAAAAGATTTTCTCTTTTAAAAAACCAAGTACTGAGTTGTGTACTGTAGAATGCATTCAACAAGAGCTATCTATGTTATGTGTGGAGTACATTATACTAGATGAGCTACCATTTTCTCATGTGGAGGGAGAGGGGTTTAGGCATTTTATGGGTAGAGCTCTTCATTATTGGAGAATTCATTCCCATACGTAAGACAATAGCAAAGGATGTCCTTGAGCTTTATTTGGGGGAAAAGAAAAAAATGGATGGATCAATTGAGTAGATATAGGTTGTCTCTTACAACTGATACTTGGACTTCTATTCAAAACATTAATTATATGGTCCTCACTGCACATTTTATTGATGATAATTGGGTGTTGCATAAAAGGATTTTAAATTTTTGTGTGATTCCAAGTCATAAGGGAGAGGCTATAGCTAAGCTATTAGAGGATTGTTTGTTGGAATGGGGTATAGAGAAGATTCTCACAATCACCGTTGACAATGTTTCGTCAAATGATGTTGCATTGAAGGAATTCAGTAAGAGGATATGTAATTGGGGTGTCCCTAATGCACTTTTGCATGGAGGGAAGCATTTGCAAATGAGGTGTGTCGCCCATATTCTTAACTTGATTGTCAATGATGGGTTGAGTGTGATGAAGATATTCATTGCTACCATTCGCAATGCTGTGAGGTATATTAGATCCTCCCCACAAAGGCTTGATTTTTATAAGGGATGTGTTGAAAGGGTGAAACTAGAGTGCAAAGGGCTTGTGATTTTGGATGTCCCTATCAGGTGGAATTCCACATTCTTGATGTTGGAACGAGCTTTAACCTTCCAAAAAGCTTTTGATAGAATGGTGGAAGAAGATGCGGGTAATTTTTGTGCATGGCTTGAAGGTGCAAAGGGTGAAAAACCAAAAGAAGAGCAACCGGCAAGTGTTGATTGGCAATATGGGGAGCAATTTGTGGATTTCTTGAGACCATTTTATGAAATCACTTTGAAGGTATGTTGTTCTAATTCTCCTACCGTTCATAGTACTTTTGGTGATATACTCTCTATTTATGGTCTCTTGCAAGAACAAAAGAATCGATGTTTGTCTGAGATTGCATCACCCATCTAAGACAAGTTTCTCAAGTATTGGGGTAGCTTTGATAAGTTGAATCATTATCTATTCATTGCTATTGTTCTTGATCCACGTCATAAACTTGATAAAGTTGTTGACTATTTTGAGATTCTTGATGATGGGGATATGAATGAAAAGGTGGAAGCTAGCACAAAGAGTGTGAAGGATATTTTGTATGACCTTTACAAGGTGTATGAGGAAGAGGAAAGGGAAAGTGGTGTTGGTGAGGTTGGTGGTTCTCAAGTATCAAGTGAGGGGATATCTAGTTCAAGTAAGGGTCTAACGGAGTTAGAAAAGAGATTAAAAGAGAAGGAGCAAAGGAGAAAAGCAAAGAAAGCCAAGATCGTAAACAACGATGTGAATAGATATCTTAGAGATCCTATTGAAGAAGATGGTGAAGGCTTTGACTTGTTGAATTGGTGGAGGGTGAATGGAGTTTGCAAATCTCCTATATTGGCCCGCATTGCAAATGATGTTCTAGCTATTCCGGTGTCAACCATAGCTTCGGAATCTTCCTTTAGCACGAGTGGGAGGATTATTGATCCATACCGTAGCTCCCTAAGTCCTAGAATGGTGGAGGCTTTGATATGCACACAAAATTGGCTTAGGAGTGAAAATGTGTATCTACATCATATGCCTACTGTTGAGGAGATGAAGTTGTGTGAAGAAGCGGAAAGAGGTAATAGTTTCTATTTTCTTAGTTAAAGTTTTTTGGGTTAATGAAGTTATAATATTTATGTTATATATGATTGTATGTATTTCTTTTCTAATGTTGTTCTTTTTATTATTCTCTTATATTAATGTAGAGATGCTTAAGATGTCATGTGGAGCTGCAGTGGGGAGTAGTTGGAGCGGAATGTTACCTCCAAAGTCGAAGACTTCATCTTTCCGAGCTTGAGATCATGTCATTGCTCTCCTTCATATGTAGATGTTGGTTCATTCTTTTTGTGATGTTTAATCTTTTAGTGAACTTACACATTTTTAATTTGTGAGGTTAGTGACTTAGTGTTGATGTAATGATGGACTGTTATAAACTTTGGACTCTATATTTTTTGACCATTTCATATGTTGATGACTTGATGCTAGAACTTGATGGACTATTAGATTATATGAATTGAATTATATGGAGTATGGAATTATAGATTATTGTCTATTGAAGTACAAAGCATGCATTAGTAAACTTGTAAACACATTTGTGATAGATTATTATTACAGGTTTGAAGAAACAAAAACTTCTCGAGTCACAATACCAAAGAAGTATATTTATATTTAGTAAAAATCTGTTTACAAAAAAAAAAAAAAAACCCGAACTGGGCCGAACCGACCCGAACCGCACCGATTCAATTTTCGGTTCGGTTTTCGGTTTAGGCTCGGAACCGAAGCCAACCCTACCTCCAAATCAAACCGACCAAAACTGAGTAAGGTTAACTCGGTGGATCGATTTACTAGTGTAAATTATAAAGTATCCAAAGTATCCTCAACAATATCCAAAGTACATTGTAAATTGATGATAAACGTAAGATTCAGGTCGGCTAGGCGGTTAGGGCAAAACCAACAAAATAACATATCCAACCAACAAGATATGTGCGTCGTCGGTGACTTCCACTTTGCTCTGTCTTCCATCGGGAACAGTGAACTTATCTTCAACCTTTGTCCAAATCACATCCAAGATCCTATTTCACCGTCTATTTTTAGCCTATCCTTATTTTCACTGTAATAAAAAACCAGCCGACGTTCCTTACTAGCTAGCTCGGCCACGTAAAACGATGAGTCAGTCGACACCATCTAATCTTCCAACACGTGTCCAACCCTAACACGTATCACAGTTTCAAGCAGATCGAAACCCCAATAAAAGCAGACCACCCCTTTCCACATTTCTCAGCAAAACCAAATCAAACGACCTCTAAAGATCATCACCATTTTCTTTGAAGATCATCACCATTTTCTTTGAGATATCATTCGAGTTGTGAAAATGGCGAGCAAACCAGGAGGAGGAGGAGGAGCGAGAAAGCCAGTAGCTGATCAGGGAAGCGATGCGAAGTTAGAGCAGGCAATGAAGGACAGTCCGTACGTCCAATCCGATAACTTGGAGGATTACAAGCGCCAGGGGTACGGAACCGAGGGACATCAACAGGTCCAGCCGGGTCGGGGCGCCGGATCCACCGATGGTCCGACTGTTTCCGGGGCTAATGTTTCCTCCAAGGCGGATGTTACCGCCACTGAAACTATCAACCGCCAAGGAGTTAATTAGGTTTCTTTTATTGAATGCAAGGCATTTGTGTCGTTATTATTAAGGCATTGGTATTGTAATGTTGTTTCTGTGTAAAAATGCAAGGCATTTGTGTTGTTATTATTAATGCATTGGTATTGTAATGTTGTTTCTGTGTAAAAATGCAAGGCATTTGTGTTGTTATTATTAATGCATTGGTATTGTAATGTTGTTTTTTTGTATGAATGCAAGGCATTTGTGTTGTTATTATTAATGTATTGGTATTGTAATGTTGTTTAACAGATAGTTTATGCGTAAATTTGATTGTGTTCTTGAATTGTTACCAGGGAGATTTTGTTGTGCATGTATGGAATGATATATAAAACCGCCCATTATATATATGTCGTGTATGGTTTTATAGAATTTGCTTTGTTATC
The DNA here is from genome assembly GCF_958449725.1 of Rosa rugosa. Classification (NCBI taxonomy): domain Eukaryota; kingdom Viridiplantae; phylum Streptophyta; class Magnoliopsida; order Rosales; family Rosaceae; genus Rosa; species Rosa rugosa. The sequence goes on along the minus strand of NC_084820.1, from coordinate 17,116,213 downwards.
ATCGTATTGTGAATATTGAGATCTGAAGAGGGTTGAGTGGATTCATAATTTTTTTTTTCAAGCAACTAATTGTGCTTATACATTCTAGCTCTATGTAATATGTGTTGTTTGTTTTTGCCAGGTAAATAAAGACGAACACTGACTTCTTGCATTTCACACCCTGCATAACTATCAGTTGCAACCAATGGCCACTCTTCCGATTTGAGTTTTCTACAGCAATTGTAGGCAAGCAATTAATTTTAACCGTTCGAAAAGTTAATTGTGGATAGCTGCTATAAAATTAAGTTGCTGTGATATTTAACACAGCAGATAGACTTGGATAAAAGGTGGAGAATAATGATATTTTGGTTATGAAGTGTTCACAAAAGTGCAAAACAGACGTCGTTACAAACTATTCATGATAAATGATATAACATGACATTAGTATTTTCTTTATTTTCTACTACCAAGAATCATCAAAATCTGATATCTCATTTGATTTCAGCTCTGTTGGAGCTATAGATTTCGTTATAAAGATTGGTAATATACTGGGCCTAGTTTGCTGAAGATTGCGATAGCCCATAGAGGATATCAAATTATTTTGCTAGTAATGGTGCCCAATTAATAATTTGTTGTGTAGGCTTTGATTTTTCTTTGGCTGTATATAATGACTCACATTCAACATCACCATAATCATCAAAGAGTTTAGTTTGGACTTTGGAGGGAAAATGTTTCTTATCGATCTCGGTTTCTTTTTTCACACTACACATGCCATCTTGAAGAAGAGCACACAACAAATGCAAAAGGTTAACATGGATGATATATCAAAACAAGTCGAAAGCAGTGATAGACATTTTGAGCAATTGATATAAACTCAAACTGTGGCGTTTATGTACCTTCACTTTGGACATTCGCTTGGAAATATCTTTCACGATTGCCATTGAGCATTAGCAAAGGATATTTGAGTACTTTACTTTGCCGATAAAAAACATGGATTTCAATATTTAGTGATTGGAGATGAAGTAAACAAGTAGACACGAGAAATTAAACAATCAGAGATGTCTTTCACTATCATCTTTATTATAACTACGTACACTTGCAAATTTGTGAATATATGTCTTTCGCCAATCAAACATATGCTTGCCTAATAAGAAGGGAACGAATTATTAACACTGACATGCACTTACACCAACAAGAATAAATTGATGGATAATATCAAGTGTAATTTTTAGTTATTAATAAAAATTTAGGTACAACTATCAATGATTGAGATCATTTAATAGGTGTTGAGTCACTTGTATTGTCGGTGCATAAAATAATTTTCTTGAGAGGTTTTGATAAATTTTGCATAATAAAAAAAATGGATATTATCACAAATGGTACTTGAACTTATCATCCATCTTATCGATGGTACCTGAGCTTCAATTTTGATCACAACCAGTACCTGAACTTTTCGATTTCATTTTAAATGGTACCTCTATCACTAACTTCCGTTAACCTTCCATTAAAAACTTATATGTGCAAAGCACATGACATATATTCAAGAGTAGTTTGACGGAAATATCATTTAAATAAAGGGAAATTATGCAAAAGGTCATATTAGAGTATGAAATGATAAAAAAATCACCTAGTTTCCTACTTGATAAAAATGTCCATAACAAATTGTTAGTAATATTAATATAGTCCTTGCAAATAATGAGGTGATGTTAAAAAAGGTCAATTTTTAATTTTTTTGATTCCAAGTATGCCCTTAAAGGCAATACCCCGTTTATAACTTTTCATTCAAAATTTTAGATATCTAATTTTCTCTCTCTTTTGATCAGAAAGCTTGATTCGATTTGATCGGAGATTCTCTGTTCGAGTTTCTCTCTCCGCCGCCAGCTTCCAATTGATCTTGGTCTCTCTACAACGATCTGAAATCTCAGTTTTGGATCTTCAATCCAGACCTTTGTTCTCTTTTTCTCGATCTCTGGCACCATCGCTCTTCGCCTTGATCAAGTCACTTTTTCTTCTTCTTCGTCTTCTGCCGTGATCAAGCCGAAACACGTCGCCCTTGGTGAGAATGGAAGGATTGAAATTGCAGGGATCAGATTATGAACAAGGCGAGGTCCTACTGGTTCAGCCAGAAGGCCACCAAGGAGATCTCCTCCGTCGACGATGACATCAAGGTAAGCTCACTTCTCTCTCCATTTTGATTCAACTTGTTTGATCTGGTTTCGCGATCCTGAATTGTTGTGTTTTGGATCAGAAATTTGAATTCGTTAGCTACTTAATTGAGTCATTAGATTAATTCATTTAATTATTGTTTAATTGAATCTTAGGATGATTGATTTCCCTATTATATGTGTTAAGATGATTGAATCTTAGCTGTAACGCATGAAAATTGTATGGTCTTGCTTCCCTTGTGGATGGGATTTTTGTTATAATTCATCAACAAATTTCTTTGTATTGGCATGTTGTGCCTCATAATCTCCAAGCTAGTTACTTTCTGAGATTGTGGCTTCAAAACTGTGTAACCATAGAGGGAATGGAAAGGTCGTATTTGATGGAATTGATGCTGCCAGCTATGTCATTTATTTAGCTCATTTTCAAACCTAACATGATGTGTTTGTGGTGGTTCAAGTCTGGTGTGAGATGCTGATATATTGTTCAACTTCTTTTCTTGATAATTATATGCAAGGGGGTTTATTAGTACGTTGCAGTATCTCTTTCCTTTATAGGCTTGTCAAAATTATGGATTGTTTCACATCTTTAGCATATATTAGGCGTTGTCAAAACTAGGTACTAGAACATACATGCCAGGCCTAAAAATGTTTTGAAGTGTGGCTCAATTGAAAATTATGTTTTTTGTTATGAGGGAAGTCTGTCTACATGCATGAAGCCATTGTTTTTTAGTGCTTGGAAGAATTATTGTTGATGCTTATCATTCTTTGAATTGGTTTAGTAGAATTTTCAAACTAATGGGCATTGTTGGATCAATCATATTTAGGAACATAATCGGCTAACTTTGAGATAGCAGCTCTAGGGTTAACTGATTGATTTTGTTGTATTCTTGCTTCCTTTTCTTGATTTCTTATTACCCGATGGTGGATTTAGAAGAGATATCAAGTGTGACTCAATTTAATCCTTGTCAATTGTCTCTGTTTGCAGGGAATTTATGATGATACGAACTTGGGATTTTACCTTGTTGCATATGATGACATTGGGGGCATTTCCTACCAAAAGGCTTGCGACTTGTCTAGTCACATTTGCAGTTTCACTCGGGTTATCAGTAAGCACCCAATCTTTTGACAGGCCCTACTTTTTCCGAGTCTCCGTTTGTCCCAAAGGAAGAAAGTTTATATAATAGTCGCATACATATTCAACAAAATGCCGTAGCAGATCACATTCACCAGCTCACAAGAATTGAAGTGGTCTCTCGGATTCTTTGAAGTTGTCGGTTACTTAATACTTTTACACCTAATAGGCTTTTTAATTGGCCTTCCATGACGCAGTAATTTCCTTTGTTGAAGTTAAGACATTATATAATAGGTTTACTGTAATCATATAGCCTGAATTTTGTCTCCAGCAATTTAGTTAATGAGTTTCAGAAACTATGTCATGTATTTTCTTTGCAAATGTAATGTATTTCCATCTAATTGTTTTTCAAATAAAGTGGTTATATCTATTTTAAGACAAGGATAGAGTCAAGCAACACTTTTGTATCTCTAGTGCATTTTCATAGATGGAATAAAGAGAAATCACTAGAGTTTTGTTGGTGATTGTACACTTTTTTGTAAAGTCACTGTTATATTCATGTCACTAGCAGGTTATATTGCATGTCACTGACCAAGTCACTATCAATCTCTGACCAAGTAACTGTTAACCTCAAGTCGCTGACAATGTCACTGTTATATCCATGTCACTGACCAAGTTACTGGCCAGGTCCCTAGTTAGTGAGGTCACTGGCCAGGTCACTGTTAACCTCAAGTCACTAGCTATGTCACTGTTAATCATATGTCACTGACCATGTCACTAACCAAGTAACTGTCAGTAGCCAAGTCACAAATTAATAGCCAAGTCACTGTTAATCACATGTCACTGACCATGTCACTAACCAAGTAACTGTCAGTAGCCAAGTCACAAGTTAATAACCAAGTCACTGTTAATCACATGTCACTAACTAAGTAACTGACCATGTCACTAACCAAGTAACTGTCAGTAGCCAAGTCACAAGTTAATAGCCAAGTCACTGTTAATCACATGTCACTAATTAAGTAACTGACCATGTCACTAACCAAGTAACTGTCAGTAGCCAAGTCACAAGTTAATAGCCAAGTCACTGTTAATCACATGTCACTGACCAAGTAACTGTCAGTAGCCAAGTCACAAGTTAATAGTCAAGTCACTGTTAATCACATGTCACTAACTAAGTAACTGACCATGTCACTAACCAAGTAACTGTCAGTAGCCAAGTCACAAGTTAATACCCAAGTCACTGTTAATCACATGTCACTGACCAAGTAACTGTCAGTAGTGGAATTGTCAGTATGAGGTTTATTAGGCTACTGTGCTCTACATAGCCAAAATAAAATGATGAAGATGTTTTTATAGATAATGAATCACTTTTTACATTTGACGAAAGCATAAGCCGGGCATATAATCTGATGTCCCTGGCTATAACATCTGACATAAAGAAGCATATGCTGAAAATGAAAAATAACAAAAACTGGTGCAGTAGTCTAATTTGGAAGCAGAAAGCTATATCTCATGACATAGCTTTCACCATGGTGCTCACGATTAATTTATATACACGTCTTGAAAAGGAAAGCTGAGCTTCGATATCAGAGTACCATAGTCCCCAACCAAAATAAGAAAATCCTGTAAAGGAATCCAAAGTCAGTTCAACACTACTAAAGACAAAACAGCGATATAATTAAGTTTCGTAGAGTAAAATCAGTAAATAGCTAAACTCACATTGCGGTCATGCCATCATAGCTCCTATTGGGTATCATGAAGCATTGCCGGTAAGAGCCACATAATTAACACTTCATAAAGATAATTTGACACACACACACACAAATATGAAGTAGACGATAGTGACGACAATTCCAAGCAATAAATGAAATTGAAATCAAATTTGTATCTGCACATAAGGTGAAGCTTCTCTAAGATTGGTGTGCATATATTAAAAAAATGACAACAGTAACCTATATAAGTGAACCTACCAAATGTAAAATGGAAGGAATCATTCACAATACACAAATAGATCATAAGCCTCCAAAACATTGGTCCTTACCAATTATAGAAGCACAATGCATATCTGTATAGGTTCATCGCCAGTAAGTAGTTCCCATATAACAATCCTAAACGAGTAAACATCAATCTACAAGATCAAAATAACAACACATGACAACTCAGAAGCTAGTCACCAATTTGAAGAGTCAATAATCATAAAGGGCTGAAACTACATATGTATAAAGGAAATTTGTCTACAACAATTCTTAGAATCAAACCCAATATACTTCAAGTGCACCAATACAGCGCTTGAAAAACACACCAAGTAGATAACTCCAAATATTTCATCGATGATTAGCCAACAGAGCAAACAGCCATGAACTAAACCATATATATGATAAACCCTGCAGACTAAAGTTTAAGTGCTTTCGTCTATAATCAAACTAGCTAAACCCCACTTTAATTCATCTTAATTTCATTGGAGTACGACAATTCTTATTCTAGACATGAATACCTCACCTAATATCAATTTAAAGCTAATCATCCAACAAGTGAAAATTGCAATGAGTATTAATGAGAATGAGAATGACAAGAAACAATGAAATCTCTAACTCCACCGAAAATGAAAGGAGAGAATCGAGAAGAGTACCTTCCTGAACTTCCTCGCCGACGGTCTGTTCTCCAAAAACTTGAGAAAACTTTCAGTCGAGAGGCGCCATCGCCGGAGCCGCGAGCCCTTCTCCGCCGCCGTTCATTTCTCTCACCACTACTTATATCGCGAAAAAATTTGCCGAATCGTGAAAAGAATGAATCTGAAATCTATCATGCGTCGATCTGAAAACCAAAGCGTGAATCTCACGGCGAGATTAAAGAACAATCAAGTGGACAAGCACAGCGATGAGATCGTAAATTTCGACCAGAAAGAGAAGGAACTTGAAGTCGGATGCATCGCTGGAACCAAGCCTCGGCGCCATTGTCACCAATTTCGAGCAGATAGCTCCTGAAAACTCAAACCCTAACCTAGCCTCTCCTCCGTCGCCACTGCGATGTCATAAACTCTTAGTCCGATCAAACCTCGACGAATTCAGAAACAATGACTCAGATAGCGGCGATTGCAATCGCATTATCAAATTGGGAGAGAAATTTAGAGGGAGAGAGACAGGTTTAGATGGGATTAGATAACGGGAGAGAGGGAGAGCTGCCAGTGGTAGTTTTTGTAATTAAATTTAACTCTAGTGGTAGGTTGTAAAGAGGTGACCTGAATTATCATGGAAACATTTTTGTTAACTGAATTATAATAAGGCACTTTAAAATGACCTCTTTTATCATTAGCCCTTTAAATAATCTTGTTTACTAAAAAAATTCCTAAATAATATTTTAATAAATTAATATCTTAATCAAAATAGAAGTTCAATTAAAAATAGAAATTAAAATGAATCTCTACCTTGTTATGAAATAAAAATTTAAAAACAAGATCTCATCAAAACTTAATTTGTTTTATAGATACATATAAAACATTTCAAATAAAATTATAAAACTTTTTTTTTTTTTTGGACAAACTATAAAACACTTAAAACCCAAAAGCTTATCGAAACTTTCGTAATTTTTTTTTTCATGTCATTCATATTTTTAATTGAAGTTGAAAGTTTTTATTTTTGATAATCTCATTTTTTTTATGGCCACAATATATGTGAAAATAAGTAATATTCCAAAAAAAAAAAAAAGTAACTTTACAAATTTATTCTTGAAAAATGAGTCACATGTTAGGCACATGTCAGTTTTTAACGTTTGATTAACGGAAGTTAGTAATAGGTACCATTTAAAATGAAATCGAAAAGTTCAGGTACTGATTGTGATCAAAATTAAAGTTCAGGTATCATCGATAAGATAGATGATAAGTTCAGGTACCATTTATGATAATAACCCTAAAAAAAAAATTTAAAAATATAAGATCCACAGTTGAATAGAACTATGCAACTCGAGTCTCGTAGTAGCATATCGAATATCGAATAAGTATTAATTCTTCTCTACTTGAGTTTGAGTTGGAGTTAGGCATGCAAACCCCGTGGAGTTGAGCATACATAGTAAAGACAAACTCAGTTAGTGGCCGGCGGCCCCAGAGGCCACAAAGGCCAGAGTCAGTAGTAACAGCACCTTTCTTCACTCCCAAACAAGAAAAAGAGACTATTCAGTTGGGCAGCCTGCCCTTTCTTATTCCTTCAATTTCACTATTCTTTCTTTCTTTAATTTACTTTTTCGGCACTCCATCTGCTTTATATTCCTTCCTTCTTTTCTATGTAGTTCCACATGTCTCCCTTCTTCATCCTCTGATCCTCTCTCTCCCTCCCTCCCTCACATTTAAAATCATCCACCACTCAGATTCTTAATCTCTGAAAATCTCCGTATCTTTGTCCTCATTTCTTGAATCACACAACAGGAGAACCAACCTCGTGAGCATAATTAGAGCTAGAAATGGCAACAGATTCATCATCCTCCGAGCAATTGGAGGAAGATCTATCACTATCCGATCTTCCCCACAATTTCACCAAATCAGATCGAAACCACTCAACTAGTACTAAACCTGATAGTGGTAAGGTCATCGAAGCCGAAGAAGAATTCGACTTTGGCTCTTCCATGCGCAGCAGCTCTTTCTTGGCAGATACAACAATGTGCACCGCCGATGAACTCTTTTTCAAGGGACAGATTCTGCCTCTGCGTCTCTCCGTCAGCTCCGACAGCGGCTTAACCAAGCTGAACCCGGCACAGGGGTTATCTGTGTTGGGTTCCGAGTCCATGGACCGACATGTTCCATGTTACATGTCAGGTTTCAAAAGCATTAGCCACGGCAGAAGCAGTAGCTGCAGCAGTACTAGAATTAGTCCCAACTCGTCAAGAAGCAACAGCAACAGTAGCAGCTCCACCGCCACAACAAACACTAGCATTGCGAATTCGAAGCCAAGAGTAGTACCTGTCCGAAACCAGTTTTACACGCAGCCGAGCCCGAAACCTCAGATTCATGTTTCAAATGGGGGACGGCTAGAAAAAGTAGGCAGCCGATCGAGCAAGAAATCGTCGTCGATATGGGACTTTTTCCGGTTGGGATTGGTACGAACACCTGAACAGAACCTTAATAAGGTACTTCGTAGTAACAGTGCTCGTGTTAAAAGCACAAGAATTAGTGTCAGTCGCAATAGCAGCGTTAATAGCAACAATAGTACTTCTTTTAGCACCACCAACAACAAGACTACTAGTACGGTTGCCAATGGTACTATTAGTGATGGTGAAAAGAACGTCACTAATACTACTGCAGCATTGAACTCGGAGAAGAGTCCACAGAGATTTTTCAACGGGTGTAAGTGCTCGTTCGAAGCGGTGGCATCCAATGCTGTCGTCCCGAAAAGTAGCTTGGCTATCTTTAGCGAAGCTACGCATGAGAAGAAAGCCGATAAAGTAGCGGCAGACTTGAAGATGAAGAAGAAGAAGAAGAAGAAGAAGAAGAACGGTAGTAAGCAAAAGCAGCTAAAGCAAGACATGTCGCATCACAGAACGTATGAATGGCTAAAGGGGCTTTAAACCGATCGCATGCAAACTTGATCATCTTCTAATTCTTTTGATAGATGTTGTATAAAGTCGATGTCTTGATCGATCATTAGCAGATAGTAGTACACTAGTAGTGGACTTTAGAACAATATCATCTCGCATGCTCTGCAGTTGCTTTATTTCACTATCATTTTGTTTTTGCCTCTTTTTTTTATTTTTTATTGTTTCCCTTTAGTTTGAAATTAATATTACCTTAATACACATGTATTGAAGTTTGAATTTTAAAGTTAGGGCCAGCTCCATTATCAAGAATTAGTTATAATTAGTTGTCGTTCCTAAGAGGAAACAAGAAAGAGAGATCGATGTTCTTAGATGGGATTCTAAACTTTTGGATTAGTTATTGCAAAAATAGTCTCTTGTCATAAAAAAATAGGATTATGTTGTTGGAATTGTATCTTGATTCAAGTCGCGGATGAGCTGAATGAAGTTAATCACTTAATCTCACAAGAGAAACGTGATATAAGAATCTAAGTCTCTAGCTAAGGTGTGTAAATTGACAATCTACTACTATATAATTGAATCATAACATGTCATTTATTTACAATCTGACAATTTGGTGAGACAGGATGATAAGTACAATACTTAACAACAACATAAAGCCTCTTTAATTAATGCATTAATGTATCATATATTAATATAGACTAACTTCATGCAATGTTAGATCAAATTTTTCATAAAACAAATCTATAATTACATGCATAAAGTTAATCTACATTTATATGTCGATACGTTGTACAAGTTTTAACATAATATTGCACTATAACTATTTGTCTGATGGATCCGGGTCCTCTAAAGTGAGGAGGGAGTAAATTTATTTCAATTTCATAAAATCTAGACTCTCTATCTAATCTAACGGTCTTGACAATTGACACATCACTCTCCCACAAATTTTTGGTTTTTCCTCTAAACCCTAGTTAACTTGTCGTTAACTCTAGAAAAAAAAAATTTGAGATTTCTGATCGTCAGTGTTTATCATCTACGTCAAGTTTCTTCTTTTTACTTTTTTTTTTCTTTCTATTTCTCTTTACTTCCATGGCTGCGCACTAACCATGGAATGACTTTTTGCAGTTTTTTTTAGATTGAGACCCAAGTAGGGTGAGAGATAATATTTCAAACTAACTGCCTCTACAAAACAGTAAAACACACAGGTACTCATGATCTTAGATTTTCAACTCCCACGAAGTAAATTCATCACAAGGATGAAGAGATCCCATGCCAAACAATTCAAGCTAGAATATTAAATAGAGAAGACGAAGCAAGCAGATTCCAAATAAATAAAGGACTGAAGTCATTAACCAAAACGCATAGCCAATGTAGCAATAACAAAAAATCCTACAGGACCAAAGACGACTAAAAGCAAAGAAAAGGATGAGATCGACACGAAAAGAAATTCGTGTGGTTTTGAAGAACTTAAGGAACTCCAGATTTCCCGTTCAGAAAAAAGAAAAAGAAGGAACTCCAGATTAAATTAATTTATTTTCAAATTGATTGGAGATTTTAATTAATGAAGATGTGATTGATGATGGGGCTGGAAGGAATCGGAGTGCAAAAAATTTACTGAAGTCATTCCATGGTTAGTGCGCAGCCATGGAAGTAAAGAGAAATAAATAAATAAATAAAGTAAAAAGAAGAAACTTGACGTAGATGATAAACACTGACGATCAGAAATCTCAAAAAAAAAATTTCTAGAGTTAACGGCAAGTTAACTAAGGTTTAGATGAAAAACCAAAAATTTGTGGAAGAGTGATGTGTCAATTGTCAAGACCGTTAGATTGGATAGAGAGTCCAGATTTTATGAAATTAAAGGGATCCTTGTTGGATCTCATCCAATTAGTTTTGAAGTTTATGTATGGTTTAAAATAACTAAGAGTGGAAGCTGGCTACAGCACAGGGTGCGGTGGTGATAGTGCTAGGCATAGTAGTGTGCTTGTCATGATTAAAGTGTGAATGTGTTGTTGAAGCTTTTAATTTGGTGGGCATATGTTGTATGTGATTGTGGGGTGTAAGAAGCAAGAAATATATGGCAATATTTCAAATTGTAACGTGACTGTCACAAGGGCACGCAAAAGGGAGAAAGAGACGGGCGACAATTATAGCTAATGGAAGATGGAAAAGTTGAGGGCTACTGTTGAAGCTTCCAACAAAGTTTTAATAAGAGAATGCGAAATGGTGGTTGAAAATATCAATGGCAGTCGAGGGAATTTGTTGTTAAGAACAAGAAATTGGAGATCGAGGTCTGTAGAAAGAAATTAATTAAGTTATAGCCAGATTTTTCTTTTTCATGATCTTATAGGCCTAAAGACGTATATATTACGTATGTAGAATCTTAGTCAGAATGTTGAGAGCTAGCTTATCAATGAATCTAGGGTTTCAGTTAGTTAGGGTTTTTTTTATTTATGATTAAGAAAGAATATGAATGATCAAACTGGGTTTAGAGATGTTAAACATAAAGAACACATATTATATATGTAATTGCATGAACAATAAACACAGTACAACAATTAACCAATGTATACAATTATGCTATATGATTTAGTCTTGCAGGCACAAAAGCAATACCGGCAGCAGAAGAGAAGGCCATTAGGACAAAACAGAAATCTTCTATGATCCTCTCGAATACAGCAACTATAGCAACTATCTATGGGGCTAGAATACTTGAAGCTTGTGTGTAGAGAGGTCATAGGGACCCTGTATATATAGTGACCAGTTTAAACAAAGTCCTCCCCATAAGAGGCATCTGTATTTCATTAGAACTTAGTCACTATATGTTTATCTGATAATATCTGCTTGGTTTCCAAGCTGTTTTAGACTTCCCATTACATTTGTGCGACTCATAACACAAACATAATTCAACAAGGAGTAGGAAACATATTTGATCTCAAATTACTTACTATGCAATTATTAATAAGTTGTCGATACTTAATATGTATTTCACACATGTTCAAATATGTCTCACAAGGCAGTCATCAAAGCATTTGAATTGGCTTGGTTAAGAGATTGAAAGCATATTTGGTTGAAGGTCGACTCAACTCTTGTTCTTAATTTTCTTCGCTCCCCACACTAGGCACTCAACTAAAGGTGGAGTGGGAAAACTGCCTGCATCAAATCTCTCAAATGCAATTTCAGTCGTCTCATATATTTCGGGAAGGAAATCAAGTAGCAGATACACTTGCTAATTATGGCTCATCTTCTATTGAGTTTATCTAGTGGGACTCAACTCCTCCATTCACCTCATTTCTTTGTAATAGGGATATGTTAGGTCTCCCTTATTTTCGTTTTCATTGATGTATTTTCATTGAGTTTCTCATATGTAGTAAGTTTTAGTGCTTACTGCAAACTTGTAATCTTTTTCTTTCCTTTGAATAAAATTTTCCTCTTTTTTTTCTAGCATTCACTTTTCGGTCGCATATCCACATCTCAACCGTTCAGTTTTTAGGTACTAATGTATAGATCATCTCTGTAAAATTTCAGCCAAATTGATGGTCGTTAAGGCATTGATAACTGCCTTAAAGCTAGTACGGTTCAGGTTGGACAAATTCAGTTCGTCCATTGGTTTAAGCGAGTTAGATACCTTAATGACCATCAATTTAGCTGAAATTTTGCAAAGATGATCTATACATTAGTACATAAAAACTGAACGGTCGAGATGTGGATATGCGACCGAAAAGTGACCCTAAACCCTAACCTCGCTCTAAAATTTCAAAGCGATGCCTCGCTTTGAAATTTTAGAGCGAGGTTAGGGTTTAGGGTCACTTTTCGGTCGCATATCCACATCTCAACCGTTCAGTTTTTAGGTACTAATGTATAGATCATCTCTGTAAAATTTCAGCCAAATTGATGGTCGTTAAGGCATTGATAACTGCCTTAAAGCTAGTACGGTTCAGGTTGGACAAATTCAGTTCGTCCATTGGTTTAAGCGAGTTAGATACCTTAATGACCATCAATTTGGTTGAAATTTTGCAGTGATGATCTATACATTAGTACATAAAAACTGAACGGTCGAGATGTGGATATGTGACCGAAAAGTGACCATAAACCCTAACCTCACTCTAAAATTTCAAAGCGAGGCATCGCTCTGGATAGGATCTGTATATCAATTTGGCATCGCTCTGGATAGGATCTGTATAGTACGGTCCAACCTGAACCGTACTAGCTTTAAGGCAGTTATCAATGTCTTAACGACTATCAATTTGGCTGAAATTTTGCAAAGATGATCTATACATTAGTACATAAAAACTGAACGGTCGAGATGTGGATATGCGACCGAAAAGTGACCCTAAACACTAACCTCGTTCTAAACCCTAAACCCACTGTGTGTGTGTGTATATATATATATATATATATATATATATATATATATATATATATGGATTAAATTCAGTTTATCCTCCTGAGGTTTGGGGGTAACTTCATGTTAGTCTATGTCCTCTAAATTTAATCAGTTTACCCCCCGAGCTGTTCAATTTTCCTCAACCGTGTCCAATGTCTCCTTCTCCGTTCAATTCTTCAGTTAACTCTGATACTTCAGGGGCTAAAATGGTCATTTCATAAAATTTTAAGAGAAAGAAAACACAAAATCTCCCCATCTGTTCCCCAGTCTCTCAGCTCTTCTTCTTCTTCTTATGATCTTCTTCTTCTTCTTCTCATAGCAGTAACATAGAAACCAAAGACCCATCTCTAATTTTTTCTCAATTTTCACATTCCTCACCCCAAAATCAAATCTTTGGAATCACCCATTTCACAATGTCTACCGGAATTGTGACCCGGTTCAAGGAAGTGGGCCAATCGACGATGGCGGCGCACCAGCTGTGGTCCGAATTCACCGACTCGACCGCCCTCAGCCTCCCTTCAAGCCTCTTCGACGCCTCGACCCGAGTCTTCCAGAACTTGACCCGGTTCTTCTTCTTCTTCTTATTCAGATAATCACATGCCTAAACCAACAATTTATCGACGAGGTGGGAGCCGGCGCCACCGGTGACGACGATCCTGAGCCTGCGCCTTGCCGGCGTTGTTGCGAAGGTCGGGGGAGAAGGAGCCTCCAAGGTCCCTCCCTCTCTCTTTCTATCCAAATGTAATTGCAATTTCGAATGTCAGGACCTGTTTGGTTCATCAGAAAATTAAAAATGGATTAAATTAGTGACTAGATTCTTGTTTAGCTGATTAGTATGGATGATTTTAATTAGTTGTGGTTGGATCAATAATCATTGAGTAAGCTTGTAATTTTTTCGCAGGTTGCGTCGGTTTTCTGGAAGGAGAATGAGCTAAACATGGTTGATACGCCGGGACATGCAGACTTTGGTGGTGAAGTATGCCACTAGAGTGACTAGACTGACTCATTTAGTATTGTTTTTCGATTCAATGCAAATTTTATGGATTTTGAGTAATCATTTCATTGGTTTTTCTGCAATGGATGGATATAGGTTGAGCGGGTTGTTGGTATGGTTGAAGGGGCAGTTTTAGTTGTTGATGCCGAGGAAGATCTGCTAGCACAGACCAAGTTTGTGCTTGCCAAAGCCTTAAAATACGGGCTGCGTCCTATTCTTCTTCTAAACAAAGTAGATCGGCCTGGCAGGTACTTATTCTCGTCTTTAATTTGCAAAATGTGCAAATTAAACAATTGCATGAATAATATGATAGTGGAAAGACTAATTAAGGAAAACATGTAGTGGACCTGTTTACCCAAATCATTGTAGCTCCAGCGTGCTGGGTGAATTCCTTGAGTTGAAGAAGGGTTTGAGTTGCATGAGAAGATGAAGATTAATGGGGTTGTTCATAACATGCGTACTTATACTTGTTTGATCAGTGGTTGTTGCATCGATGAAAAAATAGTGCCTTGACCCTGTTCGATGAAATGCGTGAGAAGAGGAATGGCCTGCAATGTGGTCACAGACAACATCCTAATTGGTGGGTTGTGTCGAGAAATGAAGGTTTGGGAAGATGACATATACAATTGTAATTGATGCCTTGGTTTGATCCAATGACATTGGGAAGAGCTTTTCATGTGTTCTCTTCCTTTATATTGAGAAAATTGAAGATAAATATTAGGTTTTTTTTTTTTTTTTTCATTTAGGTTTGACAAGGGGTATTATAGGAATTTCACAATTTTATATCCTGCCACGTCATCACTTAACAGAAGAATTGGACGGAGAATGAGATATTGGACACGGTTGAGGAAAATTGAACAGCTCAGGCGGTAAACTGATTAAATTGAGAGGACAGAGACTAACATGAAGTTACCTCCAAATCTCAGGGGGGTAAACTGAATTTAATCCGATATTTATATATTTAATTTTAATCCTCCAAATTTCTATAATTTTGGCTTGCAAATTTTCATTGTACTTAACTATGATTTATTACATAGGTAACTAGACATTTCTCATGCTGCAAATGGTCGGGTGACTTTTAGTCTTCCTTATCCCTTAATTTGGATATGGGAACCTTGCATAGAATTTTCCCATGCCGTACAGACAACTTATTCAAAAACTTGACCTACTAGGGTCCCATTTGGTCGGTTGAATGGAAAAAAGTGAACTTATCATAACGTAAACTATTTTTTTTCTTTTTTTTTAAGGTTTGGACGACAGTAGTAACCACACACACCGTCATGCAGTGTATCCCAGCGTAGCCTCATAACGTAAAATATATTACAAGATTAAAAAAAAAATCTTTTTTCAATCCGCTAACCAAATGAAGGATAGACATTAACTTGGTCTAGTCATTTTTTTTTTGGATAATAAAAGTTTAGGTAAGAGAGAGGCTTCCCTACATTACCAGGGCCAGAGCAAACCTACGACCTCAAAAACTTGGTTTAGTCATTTTCTCTTGTGAAGAAACCAAAAAAACGTGCACTGAATGATAGAGCATTACAAAATACCAATCCCCAACTCCTATGCAATAAGGAAGTATGTTCCTACTTCCTACCTAGTAATACAATTATGTAAAGTTGAATTAAGTTCCTAAACCGAAAGTTTTTTTGAAGGGGCCTAAACCGAAAGTTAAAAACACAGAAAAAAGAGGGAGGTTGCTCTTGGTACGGCCAAGGGGACGGCCTCTTTCTCCCGGGATTCATATTTTAAGTCTCTACCTTCCAACAAATTAAACAAAGTGGAAAGATATTTCATGACAACAAAGCTAATTATACAATACTAATAACACACACATATATAATACAATTGTAATATATAATCCAACTTATCATTTCGATATTGGATTGTATAAGATACCATACTTTCTTGGGAGCTAAGCCAAGATTGGTTGGACCTTGAAAACATCGGTATTTTCGTGATTGCCGTTCTAGCTTAGGGTTTACTATGAAGCCAGTCTCTAATTAAACTCATATTGCAATTTCCACCGAAAAACAATCTTCATACTCACATCAAGTTTAAGTAGTAAGTCGAGAATAAGAATGACAGCTTTGAGCGGCGGCAATTTGTCATACAATGGTCGAGGATAGGGCGAGTTTTGCTTCACTCGTCACCATTTATTAGAGAAAATTAGAAGAAGAAAAAAAAAACCCAAAATATAAAGCTCCTATTAGGAAAAACTCATTCCTATATTTTTTTTAATAATTAAATTCAGTTTACCCCCTGAGGTTTGGGGGTAATTTCATGTTAATCTTTGTCCTCTCAATTTAATCAGTTTACCCCTCGAGCTTTTCAATTCTCCTCAACCGTGTCAATTCTGTCCAATTTGGACGTTAAGTCTGAAAAAAAAAAAAAAAAAAACCACTTTAAGGGCTAAAATTTTCATTTCAAGGAAAAAAAAACATGACAAAAAATTTTTTTAATTTTTTTTTTGTCATGGTTTTTTTTTATATTATTTCTCTCTCATTGAAGAAGAAGAAGAAATTTTTTTTTTTTTTTTAATCAAAGAAATAACTTTATAGATAGAAACTCAATAGAGTTGGGTTTTTTTTTTTTTTAATTCTCTCTCATTGAAGAAGAAGAAGAGAATTAAAAAAAAAATCTTCTTCTTCTTCTTCAATGAGAGAGAATTAAAAAAAAACCATGAGCAAAAAAAAAAATTCTTCTTCTTTAATGAGAGAGAAATAAAAAAATTTAAAAAAACCATGACAAAAAAAAAGAAGAAGAATATTTTTTTTTGTTATGGTGTTTTTTTTTCCTTGAAATGACAATCCAAAAAAAAAATTATTATTATTCTTCAACGAGAGAGAAATAAAAAATAAAAAAAGCCATGACAAAAAAAAAAAATTTATCATGGTTTTTTTTTTGTCATGGTGTTTTTTTTCCTTGAAATGACAATTTTAGCCCTTAAAGTGGCCTTTTTTGTCAAACTTAACGTCCAAATTGGACGGAATGGACACGGTTGAGGAAAATTGAAAAGCTCGAGGGGTAAACTGATTAAATTGAGAGGACAGAGACTAACATGAAATTACCCCCAAACCTCAGGAGGGTAAACTGAATTTAATCATTTTTTTAATTTACACTCATTCACATAATTAAACCTTCCTTATAGGTTTTCAGTCTATAATTATGATTTTCATGTTTTCTTAGTTTGACTATTTTACCCTTCTGATTGAATAGGTAAAATATTCCTCAAATATAGTTTGACTTTTTAGTAAAATATTCATTTCACCTCATTTACCGGAAATGAAATAGAATAATCCAACACCCTCGTCATTAACTTTCACTTGCTAATTTTGGTATTTCTAGATGAACCATATGCCTAACTGTATAATTTTTCCTATCGTACGTACAGGTGTTAAATATCACGTGAGTTTTAACATAAGCAAATGATTTAGGTACCTATCATTTAGGAGTTCACAATTTGTACCTATCAATCAGGGAATAACTTAGGTAGAAGGATTAAAATCAGTTTACCCCCCTGAGCTTTGGGGGTAACTTCATGTTTCTGTCCTCTCAATTTAATCAGTTTACCCCCCCCCCCCCCCCCGAGTTTTTCAATTTTCCTCAACCGTCTCCAACTTTTCATCCTCCGTCCAATTTGGACGTTCAGTTCGACCATGGAGCCCATTTTAAGGGCTAAAATAGTCATTTTAAATTAAAAAAAAAAAAAAAACACGACAAAGAAACTCTTCTTCTTCTTCATCTGATCCGCCTCTCCTCAAAGCCCGAACCCTTCTCTTCCTCTTCCTCCCTTTTTCTCTATCTCTATCCACTCTAGCCGCTCCACAAAAACCCTCGCCACCACCTCCACCAAGTGGCGAAGCTCTGATTTACCATACCTACCACCACTCTCTCAAATCGTTCTCACTCTCTGTTTTGCAGACCAAATGAAACTCAAACAGCAGCAGCAGCAATACCGCACCTCTCTTCCTCTCACAAATCTCAGAGAACACAAATGCAAGACATATTTAGATTAGTTCGCCGATCACTCATGTTCCGACCACCACCAAATATCGATGACTGCCCATAACCATAGTCAACAAGATCAACGCCTCAATTCGAATATCCATAATCTTCTCCAAACCCTCACCACCGTCGTCGATCCCTAAAGACACTACGCGTCCGATCTGATGGCGAAAAGGCGAGTTGATTGACTGTGGATCGGGTCAGACCTGGGAGGTAGTGAAGGAATGAGACCGTGACAAAGCTGCAGACGACGACATCGACCCAGAACCACCACCCAATGCGAACACAGGGTCAACGATGCCTGGCCTGAAGATTGCCCAAAGCTCCGGCTAATCCATATGTGGTTGTCGGTTTAATCTACTTAGGCGCTTTGATAGTGACCAGTTCGCGATTACGAACCCGATTGAATCTGCTCGCCGGAGTTTTGGCGAATCCAAGCTTTCAAATTTTGGTAGTGGAGGTGTTTGGTTTGGGACTGGTTTAGTAGGAATCGAAGAGTAGGACGATGCGTAGAGAAGACGGCGTTGTTTTCTGGTCTTCTTCTTCTTAGTTCATTGTTTTGGAATCTAAGAATGGGTTTAGATTTGAAGCAGGCGAAGTCCTAAACCCGCTCATTTGATGTGTCTGATTTAGGGTCCTATAGCCACCAGGATCGAGGTTTTGGTGGTTTTGTGAAGTGGGTTTAATTATGTGATGGTTTTGAAGAAATTGTAGTGGGTGATTTGGTTTTGTGCTTTGTGAAATGGGTTTAATTATATGAACGGTTTCAAAACGAGGGGAGAGTTTCAGCCTTTCAGGTATGTGTTTTACTCCTGGTATGAAGGAAGAAGATAAGGGTTGAAGGTGTAATTTAGCCCGTCAGGTGGGTCCAAAGTGGGTAAGTCAACGTCCACGTCAGCAATTAACGTCCAAATTGGACAGAGGATGAGATGTTGGAGACGGTTGAGGAAAATTGAAAAACTCAGGGGGTAAAATGATTAAATTGGGAGGACAGAGACTAACATGAAGTTACCCCCAAATCTCAGGGGGGTAAAATGAATTTAATCCTAGGTAGAATGAACCATAGGTAAAATTGCATAATTTTGTCTATCATTCAGGTAGGCCTAGCATTTAAACCCGTAACCCACAAACCCGCACTATACCCGCATGCTAAAAACCCGCCCGTTTATTAATCCGGGCTAAAAAAAGCCCGCACGCAAAAAACCCGCAAATTAACGGGTTTTGCGGGCTAAACCCGTTGGAACCCGTTAACTCAAAATCCTTCCCAAAAACCCATTTCCCATTACCCATACAGGTTCCCCATTTTTTTTAATTTTTTTTTTCAACCAGGGACTTTTTATAATTTTTCTTATTCCCCATTAGGCCTCATCAACGGGCCGGGCCGGGCCTTACTCCTTTTTTAAATAGTAGGGGGTCGGGCCGGGCTTTATTGTAAATTGAAGGATCCAAGCCCATCCATTTAATGCGGGCCTCGCGGGCTTTTTCGGGCGGGGCCGGGCTAAGCCTTGCAGCCTTTTTCGGTGCGGGCCTTGCGGGCTTTATTTACAAATAAATCTTTAAAGATAATATTTTTTATAAACTTATATTTAAATATCATACACTCCAAAGAGAAACCTCTATCAACTTAAATAAAATGGGAAAACCGACCGTTGGATGAGATTATTATAATAAATTATGAGTGTGGTAAAAAATTTAGCCAATTTCACCATATTTTCGAATCCGATCGAATTGGTCAACCGTCGTCACTTGAATGTTTTCTTGGTTGACCGATGGCATGACGACCGCGAAACGTGCTTATTTTTTCACATCATGTCTGTAAATTTTCCATCGATGGATGTGCGTGGACATAAGATAAAAATTTCAATTTTAATTGCAAAGATGTTGGCCTATATCAATTTGCCTCCTAAAGTCGTATGACTTGTATATTGCATTTAAATTGTGTAGGTTCATTCTAAAGCAACCATGAAGTGGAAAATAAATTTAGAAAAATCAACCGCTCGATTGAGAGATTGTAATGTTTTATGCTGATTGTAAAAAATTCAGCTAATTTGATTCTCGTTTCGAATTCGATCAATTAGGTCAAATTTAGTTACTCTTATAAACCTATATCTATATATCATACACTCCAAAGAGCAACCCCTATCAATTCAAAGAAAATGGAAAAATGGACCGTTGGATGAGATTATTACAATAAATTATGAGTGTGGTAAAAAATTTAGCCAATTTTACCATATTTTCGAATCCGATCGTATTGGTCAACCGTCGTCACTTGTATGTTTTCTTGGTTGACCGATGACATGACGACCGCGAAACGTGCTTATTTTTTCACATCACGTCTGTAAATATTTCAGCGATGGATGTGCGTGGACATAAGATAAAAATTTCAATTTTAATTACAAAGATGTTGGCCTATATTAATTTGCCTCCTAAAGTTGTATGACTTGTATATTGCATTTAAATTGTTGAGGTTCATTCTAAAGTAACCATGAAGTGGAAAATGAATTTAGAGAAATCAACCGCTCGATTGAGAGATTGTAATGTTTTATGGTGATTGTAAAAAATTCAGCTAATTTGATTCTTGTTTCGAATTCGATCAACTAAGTCAAATTTAGTTACTCTTATAAACCTACATCTATATATCATACACTCCAAAGAGCAACCCCTATCAATTAAAAGAAAATGAAAAAACGGACCGTTGGATAACATTATTACAATAAATTATGAGTGTTATAAAAAATTTAGCCAATTTCACCATATTTTCGAATCCGATCAAATTGGTCAACCGTCGTCACTTGTATGTCTTCTTGCTTGACTGATGGCTTGACGACCGCGAAACGTGCTTATTTTTTCACATCACGTCTGTAAATATTCCATCGATGGATGTGCGTGTACATAAGATAAAAATTTCAATTTTAATTACAAAGACGTTGGCCTATACTAATTTGTCTCCTAAAGTTGTATGATTTGTACATTGCATTTAAATTGTTGAGGTTCATTCTAAAGCAACCATGAAGTGGAAAATGAATTTAGAGAAACCAACCGCTCGATGGAGAGATTTTAATGTTTTATGGTGGTTGTAAAAATTATAGCCAATTTGGTTCTCGTTTCGAATTCGATCAACTAGGTCAGACTTAGTTACTCTTATAAACCTTTATTTATATATTATACAATCCAAAGCGAAACCCCTATCAATTCAAAGAAAATGGAAAAACCGACCGTTAGATGAGATTATTACAATAAATTATGAGTGTGGTAAAAAATTTAGCCAATTTCACCATATTTTCGAATCCGATCAAATTGGTCAACCGTCGTCATGATATTTAGAATATATATGAACATATTGTCATATTCTACATAGAAGTATGAGCCACACACATATATAAACACACACACACACATATAGTCATATACATATATATATATATATATATATATATATACAGATCCTATCCAGAGAGGAGCTCCGCTTTGAAAATTAACGTGTGAAGTTCGAGTTTTGGGTCACTTTTCGGTCGCATATCCACATCTCGACCGTTCAGTTTTTAGGTACTAGTGTATAGATCGTCTCTGAAAATTTTCAGCTAAAATGATGATCGTTAAGGCATTGATAATTGCCTTAAAGCTAGTACGGTTCAGGTTGACAGATTCAGTCCGTCCATTGGTTTAAGTGAGTTAGATACCTTAACGATAATCAATTTGGCTGAAAATTTGCAGAGATGATCTATACACTAGTACCTAAAAACTGAACGGTCGAGATGTGGATATGCGACCGAAAAGTGGACCAAAACTCTAACTTCACACGTTAATTTCAAAGCGGAGCTCCGCTCTGGATTGGATCTGTATATATATATATATACATACATATATACATATATATATATAGTGCATATATATATATATATATGTGTTTATATATATATATGTATATATATATATACATATATACATATATATATATACACATATATATATATATATATATATATATATATATATATATATATATATATAGTGCATATATATATATATATATGTGTGTGTTTATATATATATATATATATATATATATATATATATATATATACATATATACATATACAGATCCTATTCAGAGCGAGGCCTCGCTCTGAAATTAAAGTGCGAGGTTGGAGTTTAGGGTCACTTTTCGGTCACATATCCACATCTCGACCGTTCAGTTTTTAGGTACTAATATATAGATCATCTTTGCAAAATTTCAGCTAAATTGATAGTCGTTAAGGCATTGATAACTACCTTAAAGCTAGTACGGTTCAGGTTTGACAGATTCAGTTCATCCATTGGTTTAAGCGAGTTAGATACCTTAAAGATCATCAATTTGGCTGAAATTTTGCAGAGATGATCTATATATCAGTATCTAAAAACTGAACGGTCCAGATGTGGATATGCGACCGAAAAGTGACTCTAAACTCCAACCTCGCACTTTAATTTCAGAGCGAGGCCTCGCTCTGGATAGAATCTGTATACATATACACACATATATATATATTTATAAACACACATATATCTATATAAGTATATATATTTATAAACACACACACATGACACACACACACACACAAATATGTGTGTTTATAAATATATATATGCACAATATATATATATATATATATCCAGAGCGGAGTTCCGCTTTGAAATTAACGTGTGAAGTTCGAGTTTTTGGTCACTTTTCGGTCTCAGATTCACATCTTGACCGTTCAGTTTTTAGGTACTAGTGTATAGATCATCTCTGCAAATTTTCAGCCAAATTGATGATCGTTAAGGTATCTAACTCGCTTAAACCAATGGACGGACTGAATCTGTCAACCTGAACCGTACTAGCTTTAAGGCAATTATCAATGCCTTAACGATCATCATTTTGGCTGAAAATTTGCAGAGACGATCTATACACTGGGACCTAAAAACTGAACGGTCGAGATGTGAATGTGCGACCAAAAAATGACCCAAAACTCAAACTTCACACGTTAATTTTCAAAGCGGAACTCCGCTCTGGATAGGATCTGTATATATATATATACAAGTATATAACACACATATAATAGTTTACGGGTTTTTACGGGCCGGGCCTCGTGGGGTTTTACTAGCAGGGCCTAGTGGCCCACTACCCACAGAGGTGGGCTTTTTAACGGGCCGGGCCGGCGGGCCTCCATCGGCCCACTTTTTGATGAGGCCTATTCCCCATGATGATCCGACAGTTGGATCTTCGTATAATTGTGAAAAGACGATTCAAAAGGAGATCCGTGAGGATTCGACCGTTGGATCGTCGTATAATTTTGTAAAGATGATTCTAAAGGCGATCTGGCACGATCCAACCGTTAGATCTTCGTATAATTGTGCAAAGATGATTCAAAAGGCGATCTGTGAGGATCCGACCGTTGGATCGTCATATAATTTTGTGAGGATGATTCTAAGGGCGATCCGGGACGATCCAACCGTTGGATCTTCGTATAATTTTGAGAGGATGAACCTAAGGGCGATCAGTGAGGATCTGACCGTTGGATCATCGTATAAATCGGTAAAGATGATCATCTAGGTGATCTGTGAGGATCTGACCGTTGGATCGTCGTATAATTTTGAGAGGATGAACCTAAGGGTGATCCGTGAGGATCTGACCGTTGGATCGTCGTATAATTTTGAGAGCATGAAACTAAGGGTGATCCGTGAGGATATGACTGTTGGATCATCGTATAAATCGGTAAAGATGATCCTCTAGGTGATCCGACCGTTGGATCTTCGTATAATTTTGAGAGGATGAACGTAAGGGCTATCCGTGAGGATCCGACTGTTCGATCATCGTATAAATCGGTAAAGATGATCCTCTAGGTGATCTGTGAAGGTCCGACCGTTGGATCGTCGTATAATTGTGATTTGTGAATTATTTTTTGTCAAAAAAGGAAAGGAAAAAAATCTTAAAAGATAGAAAATAAAAAATTTCAAAATAGAAAACCAAAAAATTTCATATAGAGAAAATGGCAAATGAGGGGTTATATACATAAGTCTTAATTGGTTTTAGTTGCTTTGATAAAAAGTTAAAAAAAAAAAAAAATGTTTATGGGTCTTAACGGGTTTTAACGGGTTCCAACAGAAAACCCGCAAACCAACCGGGCTTAGCCCGCAAAACCCGTTAAGCTAACGAGTTCTTATCGGGTCGGCCCGTTAAGAACCCGGCCTGTTAAGAACCCGCACCGTACCCGCACTATACCCGCACGTTGCCAGGCCTACATTCAGGTGTTAAACATCGTGTGGGTTTTAACATAAGCAAATGATTTAGGTACCTATCATTCAGGGAGTTCACAATTTGTACCTAAATCATTCAGAGAATGACTTAGGTACCTATAGTTCGAACTTTTGAATGTGGAGATTACATAACCTTCAACCCATGTATTGATTTAGATTAGGCTTTTGAATGTGGAGATTACATAACCTCCAACCCAGGTATTGATTTCAATTGCTGAAATCAAGAGTTGATTAATTCTGGGCGATGTCTTTGCGCAACCATTTCAAAACTTGCATCTGCATAAAGTTTTGGGACGGTGGTAGCTTTAGTAATTCTTAACAACAATGGGTTTTAATACTTATCCTAATTAATAGGTTTTTTTTTATTTTAGATAAACCTAATTAATAGGTTTGATTGTATATTAAAACAATCTTATAGATGGGTTTAATTTAAAAGGTGTGTGTGAATTTGGGTGTAGAATCAAATTTTGTTGCGTCGTCTCACAGTCAAAATCGTGTTCTTATGTGTTTCGATAACATGAATATTGTCGAAATGATGAACGATTCAAACTACACAAAGGTTGAAAGTGTATTGAATTTTTATTGATTTTGTTAGTTTAGTAAATTGACTTTTATCTCATGAAGGGAGGTACGACCAAATGATTAAACATGAGGGGAATTGTTAACAAAGCTTATAAAATGCAGGCTTAATGAGAAACCCATTTGCATTACTAAAAACATAGGTCTCTCTCCATGTTCTGATTGAAGATATACAATTCAAAACAAAAAATGAGAAACGAGGCAGAGACATGATTGGAAGAAAACAAAACAGGTTTTGGTGTATCAATAAGCCAATAAGCCGATAATGGGCCAAAACTATCTTGTATCAATCAAGAAGTTTGATTTTTTTAGAGGGTATGTGGAATCTGCTCGCCCTAAGAAGATACCAAACTTGCAATAGCAGTCTCTGTCGGAAAAAAAAAAAACTTGCAATAGCAGTCAAAAAGTGCGGGATTTTCCAAAGCACGTCCAATCAAAGTTGATACCTTGCTGAAGGAGATTTGCTTACTTAAGTCTTTCTAACAACTTGGTTCATAATCCACGATGATTTCGAATCCTAATTTGTCTCGCTAGGCTGAAAATACTCACAGTAATAGATATGATATTTGGTTGTTTCCTTATCACATAATTGAAATTTAAGGATCTGTGAGAATACGTGTTCATGACCAAGCTAGGGATTTATATAAGTATCTCAGATATTTTTCTTGAGATTACAACACTTTAGTTCATCACATGGCTAAGCCTTAGTGCAGTAATGGTCCTGATAGACATATTAGATAATTGACCAAAAAAAGAAGAAGACATATTAGATTCCTAAGATCGACATATATAGTATGAACTATGAAACAATAATTAATATGATGATTAATTATTAGGAAGAATGAATTAAGGTCACACGAACTTGTCTTTTTTTTTTTTTTTTTTGAATAAAGGGCTGGTGCGGCTGCCCTTAAGCCTTGATTAATGAAACTGTCGAATATAAAGGGGGGGGGACATTGAGCCTAAACCCCTGATTACAATAAGCATCTAGAGTATTTTCCGAAATAATATCAGAAATCTCTACAGGAGACTTGTATTTTAACAAGCACCAACTAGCAAAGAGTGCACAATTAACAACATAGCAGTGACACAGCGGAAAGATAACTCGATATGTAACCCGATTACAACATAGCATAATTACCAGCTTTAGCACAGCTTTCCTCCTATGTTGCCGTTGGAGAACAGATTCGACGACACTTAGTCTCACCCTGCCACTAGGCGGTAGCGACCACTTGACAAAGCAAGGAATTCGTCTCCTACCCAGAGCAGACAAGGCACTTTGAGTGCATACACAGGCACAGAGCCCGACTAGTTCTACACAAAAAGTGTAGGTACTTATTACTCGCAATAAGCGAAAATAAACTAAGCAAACAAAATTAATAACTATAAATAAAATAAAAACTGAGATAGGGCCCACTATGTGAACCCAACCCATAACTCTAGCCTAAAGAACCAAATCAGCACGTGGATTGTTTCCATTCCTCCCAGCCCAAGAAAGTTGCTGCATCGCGCTGCCACCAATCCTGCCTCCCCTCCACTGGCGCCGGGACACCGTCATGTCACCGTTGTCCTCCGACCATCAGAGGGTCGGGCCAACCATTACGATCCCCACCCAACACCAACCGGAAAAGGGAAGCTTGCCATCTGTCTCTGAATCCGGCGTCCAAGCACCATCGTCAAACAGCCCAACAAGCCTTCGATCCCTACCAACCAGCCTTCGATCTACTCCAGCCGGCCATAGAACCCAGCCTGCCAACCACTGATAGCCACCAAACGCCGATCTGACCCGTTCACACTCTGATCACACTCCAATCCCAGCTCACCGCCACGACGCCGCCACTCCCTAAAACCGAAAACGAAGAAGAAAACCACCTCCCAATCCTAGCTCTCGAGCTTGAGACACGCCCTCGAAACATGACACCCGTTCGACTGCACACATCGTGCGCCGGCTAGGCCAGAAGCCATCACCAACGCCGCGGCGCAGCCGGACAGGAATAGAGGTAGACAACTGCGTTCTCTAGGTTTCAGCGCGTGGAGTGCGTTCTGTTTTTCTTTTCTTTTTCTTGGAGTTATAGTCAAGTAGATTTAGGGGTCGTCAATGGGCAGGGCAGGGCCGGCCCTGCCCAAAATTAATGGGCTCGGGCCGGGCCGGGCAGGGCCAAAACATATTTTTTTTTATTTTTCGGGCCGGGCTTCTCTTAAAAATCAAGACCCAGGGCCGCCCATGGGCCCAGGGCCTTACGGGCTTTTTAGGGCCGGGCCGGGCTTTTTTGGGTGGGCAGGGCCGAGCCCATTATATTTATATGTCATAATATTTTGTTAAAAAAAATACAAAAAGCTATGAAAAAATTATGATATGTTAATGATTGACCAAAATAAAATACAAAATTAAAAAAACATGTGACCTAATGCAATAATTAGTTCAATATAACTACATAAAAAGATATTAATACAAGAATTGAATGGGCTTTCGGATGGGCTTATAAGGCCGGGCCGGGCGGGCTTTAATGGGCATATAACGGGCCGGGCCGCGGGCCGGGCCTGGGCTTTGAACCCTCCGCCCTAGCCCTGCCTCGTGCCCAATGGGCAGGGCCGAGATGGGCTTTGCTGCGGGCCGGGCCGGGCTTTTGCCCACTGGGCCGGGCGGGCGCCCATGGGCTTTTAGGCCCGCGGGCCAAATGATGACCCCTAAGTAGATTGAGTGTTCCACACGAACTTGTCTTTTTTGCTAGAGAATGTGTATTTTCTCTTGCTAGGGTTTCATTTTGTACTTTTTCTTTAGAGAAAATTCATCAAAAATTTTGGGGCTGTGACCACTTACCCAATTTTTGGCCAAAAATTGCCCACTTACTCCACCAAGAGTTTTTTAACCCCATTTACCCAATCTAACAGTGTTTGACCGTATTGCCCTCATTTTAATTAACAAATTACACTCATATCTCTCTCTCCTCCCCCTCATCGATTTCTCTCTCTCTCTTTCTCTAACCTCGTCTCAGGCTCTCTTTCTCTCTCTCTCTCTCTCTGAGCCACCACGCCCACCACTCCACCGTCAATGTCGGCCTCCACCGCCGCCGCTCTGTCCCACCGTCGCCGCTCTGTCCCACCGTCGGACCACCAGAGGATGACGCCATCTAACTCCACGATCCCAACCCCTCTGGGCTTCGCCGGTTTTGTTCGTCAGATGTCCGGAAAGCTCTCCACGTCGGAATTGGGTCTGGGCTTCCATTGCAGGTCTCGGACGACGTCAAAACTGTGGTCTATTGGGGGGTAATAGACAGATTATTGCCCCCCATTAATTTCTTAACTGTGGTTAATTAATCACTGAAATTAGAGTTTTGATAAGTCTTATGTTGTTTTGAGTTTATTAAAGTACAATAATCTGTCAATAATAGTTAAGTGAAGGGTTCTGACTTAAAACGAAGACATTATTTGGGGGCAGTAATGTGTCTACTGCCCCCCACTAAACCATTAAAACTTGCACCAGTTAAGTGAAGGGTTCTGACTTCGTATGAAGACATTATTTGGGGACAGTAATGTGTCTACTACCCCCCACTAAACCATTACAACTTGCACCAGTTTCAAGGATTCACAGTGTATTGCACTTTATCACAAACAAATCAACAAGAGATGATTACTGTCTCCTAAGAAAGACATTATTGGGTGGCACTAATGTGTCTACTGCCCCCCAATAGACCATCAAACATTACACCGCTTCCTATGTTTCACAGATTATAGAAGTTATTCACACTCAAAACAACAGATAATGTCTAAACACCGACATTATGAGGGTCAATATTCTGTCTACTGCCTCCCACTAGACTGACACAAACCACACAATTTTTTTCATTTATCGACTACTGCAATTTAACACTACATTTACTTTGGAATAGCAGTTTTCAGTCCGTCAATAAATAAAGCAGTCATCATTAGCCCCCAATACAAAGTCTACTGGGGGGCACTAATGTTACAATTTTTATGGTTATGACTGCCCAATAGCAGATAGTAGTTTTCAGTCCCAGATAGCAGTTTTCAGTCCGTCGTCGATTCCTTCATAAGATCAACCCCGGCCTCGCCGAGCTTCTCAGCGACGAGGACCGTCGGCTTGGCGTCGAGCCTGACAGCGGAGAGCACGACGACGAGTTTCGGCGCGGCGATGGAGAGAGCAGGCGTCATGGGCGACCTGCTGGAGGGATGGAGGGAGGGAGAGAGAAATCCGACGTCTTCTGGAGAGAGAGAGAGAGAGAGAGAGAGAGAGAGAGAGAGAGAGAGAGAGAGAGATCGGTGAGGGGGGAGAGGGCAAAAAAGTCCCAAAAATAAATAAAAAGAAGACAAAAAGAATTAATTGGGTAAAGGGGAAATAATCCCTTAGAGTGTTTTGGGTAAACGAGGTTTTTTGAGCAAGTGGGCAAATTTTAAGCTAAAATTGGGTAAATGAGCATTTTCCCATTAAAATTAGTCACAAATGATAATGGCAAAAAATGATTTAAAGACAACGAATGAAGTTTTTTTTTTTTTTTTTTTTTTTACATATGTCAGTGAGAATCAAATCCACATTTACAATGTTGGAATTATAATTTACCAACGGATCACAGTTCATCGACCTGTGACAAATGATGTATTGTAATTTAGTGACAAATGGTCGACAATTATATACGCATCATCCATCAATTATAAATTAACTTCACAAAACAAATTGTGAGATCGGATAGTTCTAAGATTTATCAACAAAATGATGAAGTCAAGAATGATGGTCCCTCGGTTCTACAAAAACATGTGCTAAATTGTGATATACTCATCCATTTTCTGCAGTCAATGACATACTCAGCTTAGTTTGCAAGAAACACCAATATTGCTGTGCAAGTTATAAAAAAAGATACTAAAAATAATATTCATGTGACAGAGAATCATATCAATTTATATACTATTATATGTCGGATGGCCCTAAATGGTAGAACTAAATAAAATACCTATTATTCTTATGATCACGTCTCTAGGAAGTTTGTGTAATTTCGCCCTTATTTACCAATCAAACTTTACATGTTTTAACTTAATGAAATCTTCTTGTTCTAGATTTGTGAGAAAAGATCTATAATGGAAACATAGGAAATTTTACCTTTTTTTGACAACAAGAATCAAACAGTTCCTTTTTCTCATAAATTCGTTAGGGATTATGGATTATTTTAAATTATTTGTCAATG
Source organism: Rosa rugosa (assembly GCF_958449725.1). Classification (NCBI taxonomy): domain Eukaryota; kingdom Viridiplantae; phylum Streptophyta; class Magnoliopsida; order Rosales; family Rosaceae; genus Rosa; species Rosa rugosa. The sequence goes on along the minus strand of NC_084820.1, from coordinate 17,086,035 downwards.
CCCCAAAAAATGAAGACTCTTCTCATATGATCTTATCCTCGGAAAATCAAATGGTCTCCTGTCTCCACCTCCCTACTGAGTTGCGAGCTCTATCCATCCCCCATATTCCTTGTCACTCGGACTCGGACTTCGATTCCCATTTCCTTTAAACAATTCGATTCCCTTTCGCTTTCTCTTTCCCCTTTGCCTCTCTGTGACAAACACTAGGTAAGTTTTCTCCGTCCCTCCACTAACCTCCGGTCCAAAACCGCTTACTTTGAAGTTTGAACCATTCGACGTCAATACAAACCCCCACATTCCAAAACCCCCTCAAATCTTCTTCCCTATTTGTTTAAAATCCAACAAAGTCTTCGTCTTTAAAAGAAAAAACAACCACGGAAAATTACTCCATTCACTTCACACGGAATCCCCACGTCCCTCTCTGTCTCTGTCTTTATTCCACATCCTTTAACTACCCAAAACCCACGTCTTGTTGTTCTCTCCCGAAACCAGATTTTGAGAATCAAAGTCTGAAACTTTGTTTTAGTAAAACCCAAAAACCAGAGTGACCAAGAATCAAAGATTGAGACTTTGGGACTGATAGGCCGAAACCAGAGAGGCCCAGATACTCAAGTTGGAAACCCAATTCTGGCAGTGATGTTGGAGATGTGTAGGAGACCATTGGAGAAGTGCTTTGGAGGTGGAGATGATGAGCTTCTATGGCACACGGACTTGAAGCCTCACTCTTCTGGGGAGTATTCAATTGCTGTTGTTCAGGCTAATTCATCTTTGGAAGATCAGGGACAAGTGTTCACCTCTCCTTCTGCCACGTATGTTGGAGTTTATGACGGCCACGGTGGTCCTGAAGCTTCTAGATTCATCACTCAGCGGCTCTTCCCCTTTATTCAGAGTGAGCAGAAACACTACCCTTGTTCTTCGTTTTTGAATTATATACCATCTAAATTTTTTAGCTATTGGATTTTGAAGAGTTCTACGATTATTATATTTATTTAGTTCAGCTTTGATCAGCAGACAATCAGATTCAGATGGGTGTGTTTTGATTTTTTTGAAGTTTGCAACTTTTCAACCAAAAAGACAAGTTTTGTACTTTTGCTGAAATTTCAAGTTGGTTTATTATTGTTCAGAGTTTTCAAATGAGCAAGGTGGACTATCAGAGGATGTGATTAGGAAAGCGTTTGATGCAACTGAGGAGGAGTTTGTGGACTTGGTCAAGCGGTCATGGCCGGCACGGCCAAGTATTGCTTCTGTAGGTTCATGCTGTCTTGTTGGCGCCATTACGAATGATGTCTTGTATGTGGCTAATCTCGGAGATTCGAGGGCGGTTCTTGGTCGGAGAGCAATAGATGGACCGACGGTGGTGGCAGAGCGGTTGTCTACAGATCACAATGTTGGAGTGGAGGAGGTGAGGAGGGAGGTTAAGGATCTTCACCCTGACGATTCGCACATTGTGGTTTATACTCGTGGGGTTTGGCGAATTAAGGGCATTATTCAGGTACTAGATGTGGTTTCTTTTACCATCCTAATCATCTTTGAGATGAGTATTCATTAGCTTTACTGGTTTTGAGTTCTGTTAGGAGCAATTGAATGAGTAATGAAATATCAGATCGGCTTTATCTGTTTTAGTTTGTTGTAAAATATGTGATTCGTGCTTGGTCTGGTCCTGTTATGATTTGCTCCAATGCTAGTAGGTTTTCCATCACTGAATTAGCATTTGGGGGAATTCGTCCCCGAGATTTAGTGAAATTTTGTGATATGAGCATTGTGGAAATGAGTGGCTTCTACTCTGCATTCCGAGATTATCAGTGCATGAAGAGGAGATTGATTTTAAGATAATGTGATGTTAATCTTCTCATGTTTTCCATTCTTGTCATCTTACAGCATACTGTTCCAAAGCATGAACCTCATCCTATAAAGATGTGATCCTGCTCCGCTTAGGTGCATTGTTTGAAGATATCTTTTCAAAGACTAGATCCTTACAACCATATTTTTCCTGAAGTCCATGACGGAAAAGTCCACTTTAAAATGTGGATATGGTATTCTTCCTCTGTCCAGTTGATGTCCTTCTATCTTTATCCACTTTCCAGCAGCTAACATTCAACTGCTTTAGGCAAACAGTAGTGGTTTTCATGGAATTCACATGAAAACCTAATAATATGTAGTGACTAGTCAAAATCATGAGCTGATATTCCATGAAAACCTAATAATATGTAGTGACTAGTCAAAATCATGGTTGAGCTGATGCAACATGTGATCTTTTTGGAGTGCACTAGCATAAGCAATTGAGTGCCACAACGAGTTTCAGGCTCATTATGGAAGCAGACATAAAGTTACTTGAATATGATGTTACCTATCACCTTTTCTGTGAAACTTTTAGTTGCTTGGTAGTCAACTTTAGTGATTCTAGATATCTTGTAAAAGTGAATGAATTATAGTGATCTGTGTCACTTATCTCTTTGTTGGTATGTCCCGTCTATGATCTGATGAAATGTTCCCTGTGTAGGTCTCTAGATCAATCGGAGATGTCTACTTGAAGAAACCTGAGTTTAACAGAGATCCTCTCTTCCAGTTTGGTATACCTGTTCCTTTAAAGAGGCCTGTAATGACATCAGTACCCTCAATATTGGTTCGGAAGTTGCAACCCCAGGACATGTTTTTGATATTTGCAACAGATGGTCTCTGGGAGCATTTGACTGATGAAGCAGCTGTTAAAATCGTCTCAAAAAATTCAAGAGTTGTATGTATTTTCTCGATTGTGTGCATATTTTTCTTCCGATCTCTTGTTATATACATGATGATAAGATATTAAGAGTTGCTTAAATATAATGACAGGGAATAGCAAAGCGACTGGTAAGAACTGCCATTGAGGAGGCTGCAAGGAAAAGAGAATTGAGATATGATGACATAAAGAAACTTGAAAAGGGGGTAAGGCGCCATTTCCATGATGATATCACTGTAATTGTGATATTTCTGGATCATCCACAAACTTCCCCAAATGCTACGGATAACAGCCTCTTTACCTGCACTAGTGTTCCTGTTGATATCTTTTCTAATAATGATGATGAAGCAGTTGGCTCACTTCATACATTTCCCTGAGGAAACCAGTTGCGCATGAATATGCACTTTTTTTGTTTATAAGATGAGAACTTGAAACTTAGGTGCATCTTGTAGAAGAAGGCTGGAGTTTCCTTGTGATTTTACATGAATGTTTATTGTACATAGATTGGTAGATGAGAGATGGCAGATTGAAGGTGCTGGTGATTTCTCGGCTCTGAGCTTTGACCTCATTTTCAGCTCTCGCTCTCTGGTCAGTATATAATTTGTTTCACATGATGTAAATTCTGGGATATTCAATTTATGTTATTCCTGATACACCGGATCAGATAGTTTTCTGCCTCCCTCTTTATTTTGCATAAAAAGGAGCTTCAGCAACTATTAATTGAACAGTATCAGGCAGCTTCTAGTTTTTGTTTTGGTTTTGTTTTTTGAAAGGAAATAAGGATGTTCAGATACTCAGAACTCAGAAGCATAGGCCATGCCGCCATGGGGATCAAAATGCCAGAACCCTAAATTTATGTGACCCTTTACTAGTATTATGGCAATGGTTTCTCCGGTCTCTGCGATTGTCATTCCAATTCCCAGGTTAACCACCCCCTTCAAAGTGCCGATAGCTTAGGCAAGTGACTGCATTTCTGATTCTTGCACGGTTCACTCTCGATGGCTTCAGCTCTAGGCCAGGAATTCGAAAGACACTTCCACACCACAACCAACACCCGTTAACGAAACAATGACCGGTTTATGAGATCCGGATAAACTTATAAGTCAACCTAATCTGTGTTACTTGATATATGAAGGATTTTGATGGGAACGTCATGTGCACGCTCTATTCATTTGCATGTGAAGAACCATAAACTTTGGAGAAATTATTCTGTGGTCTGGGAGTATGGAGAAATTATTCTGTGGTCTGGGAGTATCACGTGATACTGTCATGTGGTGGTCCCAAGTAATAATATCACTCGAATATGGTGGGGACCATGCATGAGATTAAAAAAAATATATATTAATTTAAGAGACCAATCAAAAATCACATGGGTCAATAATATCACCCCGAACTAGAGGTGGCAAATGGGCCACTAAGCACGAGCACGGCACAGGCCCGGCACGCTTAAAAGCGGCCCGGCACGGCCCAAGCCCGTTAGTGGCCCGGCACGACCCGAGCACGTTAGAATAACGGGTCGGGCTGGGCCTAAGAATATTGGCCCATTGGCCCGGCCTGAGCCCGTAATGGACCCGGCACGGCCCGAGCACGACATATTGTGGGCCGGCCCGTTACAAACACAAAATTTCATTTTGTTTTTAAAAATATTAAAAAACTACAATGATGAGATTTGAATATGAGACATTTTATTTAAAATATCATGACAATTTCACCAATGCTTTCTTTTATATTGTCAAAATAATGAAACAAAACATTATATCCTTGTTTTGACATAAGTATTTTTTCTAAATATTAAATATATGTTTATTAATAAAGACTAATCTCATAATAATACAACTATAGAATGAAGGAAAGAATAATAGATACTAAATCTTCATTATATTAATAAAGATTAATCTCACAATAATATACTAAAAACAATATATTTTTGTCAAAGTAAATTGACAATTGGAATTGGTCTACTCATTTCATTTCATAGTCCCTTTATATAGGGATAGAATTACAATGGAAATATCGATTACATTAATGATACTAAATGCTGATTGATCCGTAATTGTGCTGATTGATGGTAATCACTGATTCCTTGATTCCCTCTCCGTCAGTTGCTTTGACGAAGGCACACAATATGTTTTTCCTTTAACACTCCCCCTTGTGCCAAGTCAAAGCGAAATGGTGCATGAGTTGTTGCCTCACTAAAAACCTTGCCAAGTAACAATAAAAACCCTGTGGGACAAAAAATACGCCTTGGTCGAAGGAAAAGAGCACAACGCACCTTTTACATTTGAGGATGACATGTGTGTGTTAGACTCCCCCTGACGTCTACACCTTCCCCTGATACTTACATTAATCAGGGGAGCTTGGAAAGTCTTCGCATTCCTATGCTTTTCACATGTTTCTCAAATATGGTCTTAGGCAATGATTTGGTGAACAAATCTGCCACATTCTCCTCAGATCTTACTTGATTCACTTGAATCTTGAGGAGGGCCTGTTGTTGCTGATTGTAGAAAAACTTTGGCGATATGTGTTTTGTATTATCACCCTTGATATATCCTAGCTTCATCTGTTCGATGCAAGCTGCATTATCTTCATAAATGCAAGTAGGCTCTTCAGTGGTAGAACTCAAACCACTAGTCCCTTGAATATGTGTGATGATAGCTCTTAACCATACACATTCACGAACCGCCTCGTGTAGAGCAATGATCTCTGAGTGGTTCGAGATCGTAGCCACAAGCGTTTGCTTGGTTGATCTCCAAGATATCGTCGTGTTCCCAATGGTGAATACATAACCAGTTTGGGAACGACCTTTATGTGGGTCAGAGAGGTACCCAGCATCAGCAAAACCAACCAAAACGTTATTTGGAGTTTCGGTGTAGTGAGTGGCGCTTTCGCCATCAACATTTCCTTTAGGGATTGCAGTTCCATTTGCGGTCCCTTTTGTCTTTCTGTAAGGAAAGAACAGTCCCAAGTCAATAGTTCCTTTTAGGTATCGGAAAATGTTCTTGCTACCATTCCAGTGACGTTGCGTTGGCGCTGAGCTAAATCTAGCTAACAAGTTCACTGAGAATGCAATGTCTGGTCGAATACATTGGGCTGAGTACAATAATGCGCCTATTGCACTTAGATAGGGAATTTCAGCTCCCAACACTTCTTCGTCATCTTCCTTTGGACGAAATGGATCTTTCCTTGCATCCAAACTTCGACCGATCATGGAAGTGCTAGCAGGATGTGCTTTGTCCATGTTAAATCGCCTGAGCATCTTTTGGACATACGCAGACTGGTGGATTAGTATTCCACAAACTCGGTGTTCTAGTTCAAGGCCTAGACAGAATCGAGTTTTCCCAAGATCCTTCATCTCAAATTCGGATTTCAAGTAGCTCGCGGTTTCTCTTATTTCATCAAGAGTACCTATTATGTTCATATCATCGACATATACTGCTACAATTGCAAATCCGGAACTTGTTTTCTTTATGAATACGCAGGGGCATACTTCATCGTTCTTATATCCCTTCTCAATCAAGTAGTCACTTAGACGGGTATACCACATCCGCCCGGATTGTTTCAATCCGTAAAGTGAGCGTTTCAACCTAATTGCAAACGCACTCCGTGGTTTAGAGTCACTTGACTTGGGTAATGTAAGGCCATCAGGCACTTTCATATATATCTCTGAATCTAGATCTCCATAGAGATATGCAGTAACCACATCCATGAGCTGCATTTCCAGTCCTTCGGAAACTACTAAGCTAACTAAGTAGCGGAACGTTATAACGTCCATTACGGGTATGTCTCCTCGTAGTCAATTCCAGGGCGTTGTGAGAAACCTTGTGCCACAAGGCGAGCCTTGTACCTCAGGACTTCATTCTTCTCATTACGCTTTCTGACAAATACCCATTTATGTCCTACATGCTTTACACTTGGTGGGGTTAGCACTACCGGACCAAATACCTATCTCTTTGTTAGAGAATCTAATTCTGCCTGGATTGCTTCTTTCCATTTAGGCCAATCTGCTCTTTGTTGACATTCTGCAACAGAGCGTGGTTCGATATCATCGTGCTCTATGATTTCTTGAGCAACAGTGTATGCAAATATATCATCAATGTGTATGGAAGATCTTTCTATCAACTCATACGCACTCTCATAATCCATTGAGATTTCTTTGTTCTCTGAAATCATTTCAAACATCGGAGCGTCCTCCAGTATTGATTCATGGACATAACTATAATCAGAGACAATCTCATGAGAGGGATTCTCTACATTGATGATTAATGGATCGGTTTGTGCCTTACTCGCCCTCTTCTTCCTTGGGTGAGTGTCAATCGAACCAAGTGGCCTCCCCCTCTTCCTTTGGGGAGCCACGGCCTCAACCACACCTCCACTAAGTGTGGTTGCAGTGCCTTTATCTGCGGTACCGTGCCCCTTGTTGGGGACTTCTAACCTTGCAGGTACATTTGCAGCTGGTATATGTGATCTCGTCACTTTTGCGATATCAGTAAACGCATCAGGCATCGAATCTGCTACGTTCTGAAGATCGATTATACTTTTCACTTTACTTTCACATTGTGAAGTGCGGGGATCAAAATCTTTTCACTTCACTTTCACATTGTGAAGTGCGGGGATCAAAATGAGACATAGTGGGGACAAACCACGACAATTCCTGTCGTTCCCTTGGAAAATCCTTTTTCCTATCTCTCCCTAACGACGGGAAGACTGTCTCATCAAAGTGACAATCCGCAAATCTAGCGGTGAAGAGATCGCCTGTCAAGGGTTCCAAGTAGCGGATAATTGTTGGGGATTCGTATCCAACATAAATACTTAATCGTCTCTGAGGACCCATTTTGGTGCGCTGTGGGGGCGCAATAGGCACATATACTGCGCAACCAAATATGCGTAAGTGTGAAATGTCAGGCTCATATCCAGTTACCAACTGGTACGCAGAAAATGGTTGGCTAGCAGTGGGTCTGAAACGAATAAGTAAAGCTGCGTGCAATATTGCATAAGCCCATGCAGATATAGGCAGGTTGGTGTGCATAACCAATGCCCTAGCCACCATCTGTAGCCTTTTGATTGTGGCTTCTGCGAGACCATTTTGTGTATGCACATGGGGTACAGGATGCTCTACATCGATCCCAATAGACATGCAATAATCATCAAATACTTTTGATGTAAACTCTCCAGCGTTATCAAGCCTTATAGACTTGATGGGGTGATCAGGGTGGCGAGCCCTTAAGCGTATAATCTGTGCTAGGAGTTTTACAAATGCAGCATTTCTTGTGGACAATAAAACGACATGTGACCAGCGTGTCGAGGCATCCACCAGAACCATAAAGTACTTGAATGGTCCGCATTCTGGATGGATAGGTCCACATAAATCTCCTTGTATCCTTTGTAAGAATGGAATGTTTTGTTTTGTATCTTTAGCATAGGAAGGTCTCGATCCTGTTTTTGCTAAAGAGCAGGCTTTGCAAAATGAGTGATGTGCCTTTGAAATAGTCAATGAGGCATAATGGGGGGGAGGTAGTGCTTCTGGTACTTCAGAAGGCAATGACTGCATTTGAGCAATACTATGACCGACACCTTGCAGTGTGGCGGATTTTCCTCCCATTTTATTTTTCACTCGAAAGAAGGGATGTCCGTGTGAGTTCTTTAAAATACGGATCATCATGTCACGACCGGGGTGCCCTAGGCGGTCATGCCAAAGCCTGTATGAGTCAGTGTCCCACATTTCATTGTTGGTGACAACATATGATTCAATGATCCAAATCGTAGTGAGGTACAGTCCACTAGATTGACTCATAAGTTTCTCTAAAATGCGTTTCCTTCCACATTCATTAGAGGTAATATAAAGGTATTCAGTGCCATTCTCACAATGTGTTTCTACATGATAACCGTTGGCACGAATATCTTTGAAACTTAACAAGGTTCGATTAGCTCTTGGTGCATATAGAGCGTCTGTGACTTTAAATGTTGTGCCATTAGGCAGCAAAAATTTGGCAGTTCCTCGCCCTTTTATTACTTGTGATGATCCAATCATCGTAGTCACAGAGGAATTATAGGCTATTAATTCAATGAATAATTGCCTATTCCTTAATATTGTGTGAGTAGTCCCACTATCAACTAAGCACTCAAGTTCTCCTCGATTCATTCCTACAAATAAATGGGAGGTATTATTAATGATTTTAGAAAATATAACTCATATTCTTCAGAGCATGTTTATTTTAGTAGAATGATAATTTTTTTTTCATTCTAAATTTTTTTTTTTTACTAGATGTATTGCTTTACATCTTTATAGTGCTTTTTAGAACCATGTGAAGATGTGTAGTAAATAAAAATCGAATAAATTCAATGCTTTAGAATAAAATCTGAAATTTATTAATAAGCCAACGATAATCAAATCAAGGTCTTGTTCAGAAATCTAATTCATCAAACTATTATTGAAATAAACTTTAAGACCAAGTAATAGTCTAATTAAAAATGAGGCATTATGCCTTCACAACTGTTTTTGGAAAATAAAATAAATAAAGCAGATCAGTCAAAATCTGAAGCATCCATTTACTGAGCAAGTTCCTTGTTGCCATTGAAGTCTGCAATTGTGAGGTTGACGTCTGGGTCATTGCCTCCTTCTTCCATATAGTGAGCCTCTTGTTCTGTAGACTCCCTATACCTCTTGTAATTGGCTGCTACTCTGTTGCTTGCTTGGCAGTTCTTGTACCAATGCCCCATGACTCCACACATATAGCATGGTTCATTGCCAACTCTACCCTGTTTGACTGAAGGGTTCTTAGGTGCCCTTTGCACCTTGTTTTCATGACCACTAGGTCCAGCACCACCATCCCTGCGCCACACATTGGGAGGGCCTCCACGGCCCATACCACGACTCCCACGTCCCTTTCCACGTGGTGCATTGTTGCCACGTGGGTAGGGATCAGCACGTCCAACTCCCTTTGCATTGGGGTTCTTTCCACCTTTCACTTTGCCATAATTAGCTTCGGGAATTTTCTTTGTCCCAACAGACCTGGCATTGTTGTTCAAAAGAACCTCATTATGCCTCTCAGCCACTTGCGGTAGGTTGATCAGTTTATTGAAGGTGGTGATTCTTTTGTTGTCATACTCCAGCCTATACTGGTTCGCTAGTATAATTGCTGAAGTAGGCAAAGTGGAAAGAGTTTTCTGGATCATATCATCTTCTGTGAGTTCCTTTCCACAGAAATTTAGACGTGCCTTTAGGCGCAACATGTCCTTGTTGAAGTCATTGACCCTTTTGTAGTCAAGCAAACGGATTTCATTCCACTGAACGGTCAGTTCTGGGAGCAAGGTGTCATGAATGTTTCCAAAACGTCCCTTAAGGGCATCCCACAGTTCTTTGGGTGTCTTCCAATGAAGGTATTCCCAGCGTAGGCTAGGATCAATATGTTTCCTCAAAAACATTAAGGCATTTGCTTTCACCTTATCAGATGGTCCATCGTCTTTGGGGTCAGTGGAAGTTTTGATGGTGGCAGTGTATTCTTTTGCCACAAAAGCAGTTTCTACATCGGAAACCCAACGGTGGTACTCAAGTCCTTCTGAGTCCAAAATGTCAAATTCAGGTCGAGTTGGATCAGCCATCTACATAAACAAGAGAGAAGAAATAAATTACGCAGTCATAAAGACATCCACGTTAATTATTTTCCAAACGTATGAATTAGATTTCAAGACCAAGATTCGTGATGGTCACATATATATATTTTTTTTTTTCGATGCTATGTGAAAATACTTTATCACAGTAAATGTGTGTATAATGCACATGAATTTTCATTATCATGGCAAAATGGAATTTATATGTTGCATTACAAAAATAACTATAACACATTTAATAATAAATAAAACATAGCATATAAAAATAAATTACATGACATGCTCAAATTGCACAAACATACAACGAAATATATGCTGCATATAATAATAGTAATAATATATCATGCGTAAAATAAAATATAAACAATAGCATAATATAAAACATGCGTAGGCATAATTTATAAAAACGTAAATAAAATAAAAACATGCTCAAAATTGCATAAATAATAAAGTATAAAGCATGCTTAAAAATAGTAGACATAAATGAAAATCACATGCTTTAGATTCCACGAATATATCACATATATAACAAGCAATAAAATAGCATGCTCAAAAAGTAAAAAAAATTCTAATTATAAATAATTAAATATACCATAGTATGAAAATAAAAGATAACATACTTGGTTTCGAGAAAAACAATCCTAACGCACGTGCGTAGCGATGTTTTTTTTTTTTTTTTTTTTTTTTTTTTTTTTTTTTTTTCGGGTTCTGCTGGGCCTGTTTTTTTTTTCGTTTCTGGGCCGCACAATTTTTCTTTTATGGGCCTACAGGTTTTTTTTTTGTTTTTGCCGGGTCCCTTTTCTTTGGGCCGGGTTTTTTTTTTTGCTCTTTTTCCTTCCTTTTCTTCACTTCTGGTTTGCAGAACTGCAAAAGAGTAGCTGACGCAGGTGCTGGGATCCGGCGGTAGAGGCCAAGCGCTGGGTTGTGCGCGGGTGAGGCCGGTTCGGCTGGGCAGCGATGGGCTAGGCTGTGCGGAGGAGCAGCGAGGTGGTCTGCCGGTGTTGCGCTACTGCAAGGCGCTGGGATGCAGGGTACTTGCTGGGCTGTGCGGGCTCCGGCGGTGCAGGGCGGGAGGCGGGCCTCTGGGCGGCCGGAAGAATGATCTGGTTAGTGAGGTGGCGGCTTGGGTGCCGAGAGCAAATTGCTCTTGGGTGTGCAAGTGGTCTGCAAGCAGCAAGCCCGTGTGGGCAGGCGGCAAAAGAAGCCGGAATTTTTTTTTTTTTTTTTTTTGTTTAGGGTGGCGGCAGAATAAGAAATTTTTTTTTTCTTCTAGGGTTTTGATTTTTGTTTTGGACGAAGAGAAGAAATAAACTAGAAAACTAGGTTTTTTTCTTTGGCTATTGACTCTGAGCGTGCTGATAACGTGTAAAAGTAAATTGACAATTGGAATTGGTCTACTCATTTCATTTCATAGTCCCTTTATATAGGGATAGAATTACAACGGAAATATCGATTACATTAATGATACTAAATGCTGATTGATCCGTAATTGTGCTGATTGATGGTAATAACTGATTCCTTGATTCCCTCTCCGTCAGTTGCTTTGACGAAGGCACACAATATGTTTTTCCTTTAACAATTTTGAGTTTTTTTTTCTTTCTTTCTTATAGTGGAATATAAAAAATTATTTGAAATCTAATCTTAAAAAACTAAGATTAAGAAAAACGTTGTAGAACTTAATTTATTTTAATTTTCTAAATAGTTAAATAAAATTAATTTTTATTTGTTCAAATTAAGATTTTTAAATCGTGCTTTATAGTGGGTAGGCACGAGCACGGCCCGGCACGATATGGGCTCGGGCCATGGGCCGGGCTGGGCTTAATATTTAAGTAAATGGGCCGGCACGAGCCCGGCACGATAATAAATGGGCCGGCCCAAACACGGCACGAAGCACGACTAGGCCCGCTTAAAATGGGCCGGGCCGGGCCCGTTTGCCACCTCTAGCCCGAACCATCATGTGTACTGTAATCTGTAACCCTGTTATAATTTCCCCAAACTTCTTCGATCCCAAGAATATGCAATCTGTTGAATCTTCAATGGCCCTAATCTGAAAGATGGTTTAACACTCGAAGAAATCGGAGGCCTGTAGAACACCTCATAATGCAGGCGAGTATAATATACTCTGCATCCACCGAGTCGCTACAGAGAGCTCCACGTGTATAACACATTAGGCAATCAATATCTGTGAGCTGGTGGCAGTGAGTTGCAGTTGCCGCACATGCATGGAAGTGCTGGGGTTTCCCAAAATAGTAGTCGTCACTCGTCCCCATGGCCTGGGCTGTCGACTGATTTAAAGGGGGGCGTGCACGGTGCACAGTTCAATCGGAATTGTTGGCGGGTTCACAGGAAGAGAGTATCAGTAGCCATCATCGGTCACTCTATTATTAAAATTTTGTACCCTTCTGCAGTTCTGGTCTGGTTGGCGACACGTCAAAGTGTCAAGTATTCGTCGTTTAACTCCTACCAATAATTGTGTGATCAATGGTGTAATGACTACACCGTGGGGTAACTGGGTTCATCACATCAGATTAGTTAGTACGTATGTTTGAGTTCAACCTCACAATGACTACGATCATGATGTACTAGTCTGGCAAAACAGAAGAATCGTCCTACTAGGTTGGTGTTTGGTTTGCCGAAATCGGGCAACCATCCTTTTAGGTCTAGTTGGGAGCTCGGCCGTCCTCGACTCCCTCACCCGATTCATTGTGAACAAACAAGTTTTTCTCGTCTTGTTCTCTCTTTTCTCATGGGCACATATTGACAATGGTCGCGCCGATCGATCTTGGTGTGATGGTATAGATCTAGTCATCTAGCTAGTTGATAATGGGACAAACCGCAATAGATTCAGCCAATCACAGCACAGTATGATATAAATGGACGATTGTGTTGTTTTGAGAGCATACATCATCATTAGACTGAATGAATTATTTTAATTAAGAGTTGAAATACTTTTACATAACTTATATGTAATTTGTTATAATATTTTTATGTAAACGGTACATCACAACTAACATTTTGTTAGAGAAAAATGTCTTACTACTAAATCAAATGCTAGTTAAGACTCACATTTTACTTAATTGATGATCATAAAGAGAATAAACTTATATGCAAGGTTTTAAATATCTGCGATATATCCGATATCTCCCCCGATGTCTCCTTTTTTCGACGGACCGATATATTTAGGGGGGTAAATATCTTATCTTTCACCGTTTCTGCGAAATTTCTCCGACATCGTCAAATATCCCCGATATATTAGATATTTACGATATATCCCCGATAAAGTGAAGAAATATCTGTAAAATTTGAGGTTAAAATATGGCTGCTTTTTTTTTTTCCCTTTGGGGCTTATAGTCTTTGATTGCTGACTAGTGACCATTGTTTATTTACACTCATTCGGACAAGAGGGGCAGATAGGTGCTTATGTTTGTCTCTTTTTATTGATTTTAAATTATGGTGAAGCCTTAGAAAGCTGGTTCATGCCTAATTGCCTAGACAATCTCTATTGGTGATAATACTGATGATAAAAAAGCTCCAATTATTTAAAAGTAGTAATGGATGGTTCATACCAAGCAAATGAACCGTTTGGCATATCAGAAGTTGGAAAAGCTTGTATACTGCTACTACAACATGAAGCTGCGGCTGCGAGATAAACAGGCAAAGAATAATGTGGTCAATGAAAACAACTATATAGATCTACTTCATGTTGCAAGCGAGCCGCTTGATAATGGCATTGATCCACTTCATGATTGGATTATGCCTGCACACCTTGATGATGAAGCTGGAAGACCTCTTCCACAAGTTGTAGAAACTGCAACTAATGCTGGAATCAACGTAGAGAGAGTCTTATCTGAAGAAGTTGTTAAAAACCCAGAAGATAATTCAGATAGTGATGATGCGTGGGTTGGTACAGCAACTCCAGATAGTTCTGATGATGGTGGAGAGGGTGGAAGCGGAATAGGTGGTGGAGGTGAAAGATATGACTATGGAGAATCTTCTGTGGATGGAGGATTCCAATTTACATGTGAAGGTAATTTTGATCATACCACCCAAGATGAAGACCACGGAGTGAGAACAGCTGGCCATGGTGCTCAAGAGAAGACCCGATATGGGAGGAGGACAAGAGGTGCAACTGATGATCAAAGTACCCCATCTGATGTTTCTTCAATTGCCTTAAGTTTTGATTCTATCAGTTAAAGCACAGAGCGCAGTGGGATCTCAAATGAATCTCATGAAGGCAACAATCAATTTGGTTATGATGCTTATGGATATAATCAATATGTAGAAGTATATGATCAGTCATCTAGTTGGGTTCATCCTTATTATCCCCTTATAGGAGAAACAGTCGGCAGCTCTAAAGAGATCTATAACTATCATGTTCATCACTACAATTCGCACTATATGGGTCATATGTCTTGGTCTGATTATTGCATTTTCGTAGACCAGCGAGCCGCTTTTCAACCGTCTAGAGTCTCTTTTTGGATGTAGATGAAGTTGACATTCATATGTATTTATATGTAGTTCTAAATTTCTAATAAATTTACTTTTTTCAAAAACGACATTTTCTTACCTTGTATCCCCGATATTTCCGACATCTCCCTTTTTCAAAGTACCGATATATACAACGATACCGATATTTAATACCTTGCTTATATGTCAATAAACTTACAAATCCGACCCTGATCCAAATTACGGGTTCAATAAATTGTTCATCGTGTGGTCACTGTAGTGTTAACTTTTTTTTTTTTTTTGTCAACTGTGTGGTGTCAACTTCAACTCCGGCAATTAACACCATAAGGTCCATCCCTTGTCGACATGTCAATTGTCAAGTGGATGGCTGCTCTAGAGGTTTCCGTAGTCCGTATGTAAATACGTCAAATACTTTAGTATCCGGCACCCTACTCAAAGCTTCCCTGCACCAACCACCACCCAATAAATCCTCTCCTCCCCAGTCCCCACTGATATTATCACCAGCTCCAGGCATTCTTTATATGCGGTGCCAGTTAGTCCCCGTCGACCCAAAACCCTGCAAAACCAACAAACCATATCACCCATCATATCAAAGAGAACATGGGAATAGTGGCGGAAGCTCACAACGTTCGTGTTCTCGGGTCGGGTCAGCAGGTCATAGTCCTCGCCCACGGGTTCGGAACCGACCAGTCCGTCTGGAAGCACCTTGTCCCCCACCTGGTCGACGACTACCGAGTCGTCATGTACGACAACATGGGCGCCGGAACCACCAACCCCGAGTACTTTGATTTCGAGCGCTACTCCACGCTCGAGGGCTACGCGTACGACTTACTCGCCATCCTCGAGGAGTTTCAGGTCGAGAGTTGCATCTTTGTGGGTCACTCTGTTTCCGCCATGATTGGCACCATCGCCGCCGTCATGAGGCCGGAGCTTTTCTTTAAGCTCGTTATGATCGCCGCCTCTCCAAGGTAGTTGCTGGATCTATAGTTTGTTAATTATGGTTGTTAGTTAAGTCAATTAGTATATATAATTTGGAAAAAAGTGGTACAAAGCCAGTTTGTTAATCTTTGAAAATTGGGTTTGGATTAGTATATTGGGTACTCTCAAAACTCAATCATTTTTATTCTAGATTATTAGGTCTTTGCTGGATTTTTCTAGTGCTGAATAGTACTTGGTAACCCAATTAGACAGTTGATTGATGGGAACGTTTAATTATTCAATGCTAATTACTCAAGGTTAATTAGCTCAAACACTTGAATATGATCCTGTTTAATCGGGATGCTAATTCAAACATAAGCTTGCATAATTAGTTGTTTTTGTTAGTAACTGGCCGGAAAACAATTTCCAAGAGTTCTGGGTTTTAAGTTTTAGTTCATTTCTTGAGACTAAATACAATTATTTTTTCACTTTGAATATTTATGGTGTTCTAGAATATTCAAAATTTTCAAACTCCAAAGCACCATAATTTTTTTGTTAATTCTGAAACATAGGAAAACTTTCGTTTTTAGCAATGTAATAGTAGTTCGATTTTATATTTGGGTTTACCCATGATCTTGCTCCATCCACCTCAATCATTTTCATATTATTTAACTATGATTCTAAGCAATAAGCATTAGTGTAAGTGCTTGAAATCACTTAGAATCCTAATTTAATTACTTCATTAATTATGGCTCCCTTTTAGGTATCTGAACGACACGGACTACTACGGAGGCTTCGAGGAAGAAGACCTACATCAACTCTTCGAAGCCATCCGCTCAAACTACAAGGCCTGGTGCGCCGGCTTTGCCCCGCTCGCCGTGGGTGGCGACATGGACTCGGTCGCCGTCCAAGAGTTTAGCCGGACCCTATTCAACATGCGGCCCGACATAGCCCTCAGCGTGGCCCAGACCATTTTCCAAAGCGACACGAGACAGATCATGGGCATGGTCACGGTGCCTTGCCACATACTCCAGAGTGTTAAGGACTTGGCGGTGCCGGTGGTGGTATCGGAGTACCTGCACCAGAATTTGGGGGGTGTGTCGATCGTGGAGGTGATGTCATCGGACGGGCATCTCCCTCAGCTGAGCTCGCCGGATATTGTGATTCCCGTGCTGCTCCGGCACATTACACATGATATTGCGACGCGATGAAGTTTAAGTTGATTGTTAGGTGTTCTTGTGTGTAATTAGGAGGGTGGTAATTAGGCGCTTGGCGGATAATTGATTTTCGTTTTGCATGTGGTAATGGTTCAGGTCCCTATGTTGGATGTCGTGTTCAAAGTGAATTGACTCTCCACGGACAACGTCATATGAAGGTATGGAAGGTCTTGTGCCACGTCTGACTGTTTACTTTCAAGCGATTTTCTATGCAATTGAAGTAAAAAAGTATTCACTTACAAACAAAATTATATTATTTTTAATTAATGTGAGAAAAAGTCTCGATAATCATTTGGTTTAAACGTCGACATCAATTTTTTTTTGTAGGTGGGAAGATTTGAATTTGGCTCATGAACGGGTGGTAATAATGTATTTTCAGTTGTGATATTATAAAAATGATAATCAAGGTGTATTGGATGCTTTCGTATCTTAAGTTTACCATTTATCAAAATAGTATTTGCGTCTGGGATTAGTCCGGATAGTGAAGAGTGAGAATTGTATTAGAAATAAGTCAAGTGGAGGTTTCATTTTCCCTTCAATGTAACAAAAAAGATTTCAATTATGTGATGTGTCGATGGTGAATTCGATCTTGATCTTCAGTTTGTATTTCTACAGATAAGCTAGTGATAGATGAATTTGGCTTTAAGATTGTGTTGTTTCATTCATGCATGTAGCCATTCTTACCTTTATCTTATGATGATTCTTAATGAGTTTTGACATGTTTAACACTTAACTCACTAGAAAAAAGAGAAAAAAAACTAACAGTAGCTCTGCTAGGGTTAGAGTTGAAAACTATGGTTTTCAATCTTGCATCTTCATCCATGGTTTTGGATGATTTCTCCGTTGTCATGCCCCGATTTTTAAAATAATTAAAAATCAAGATAATCTCACAATTATACCAGACGTGAATGGTTCAGTCATCAATACAAAATACCTGAAAAACTTTTTCCTTTTAAGATGGTATGAAAGGAATAAGATGGTGTGGCAGGATGAGAGTTTTCAGCCCATGCATATGATTAAGTGGTGTGAGAGAAATGTTGAGGAGTTTCAAAAATATCATCCAAAAGCTACAAGGAAGGAAAAAAGGCCGTTGACCAAATGGAAATGCCCTCCACGGGGTAGGTTGAAAATAAATGTAGATGGAGCTTTCAAAGTTGATAGTGGTGTTGGAGGTATTGGGGTGGGTGGTCAGAGATGATTTGGGCACGAGTATTGCCACTATTGCTAGGCCATTTCTGCATGCACACTCGGCTATTAATATGGAGGCTGAGGCGTTCAGAGCTAGTCTTCTATAGTTCTACTTGTTATTCACCAAGGCTGGACGGAAATAGTTATTGAGAGCGACTCTGCCACGCTAATTGCTGCACTCAAGAGTGAGGAGGAAAATTTCTCGGAGGTAAGTCGGGTTTTTAAAAATTGAAAGGATTATATGACTGCTTTTCAATCTGTAGAAATTCGACATATTTTCTGTGAAGCAAATGGTGTTGCGCATAGGCTTGCACACCTTGCTAGTTCTGAATGGTTTGATGATGTTTGGTTAGATGAGACTCCTGCTATTATTCAGGATGTGCTCTACGAGGATTATTGTAATTGTTCTATTGTAGCACGGGGTTCAAGTTTTATGTCCCCCCTGTTGCAAAATTCTACTATTAATATAATAAATAGAACCGGGCGTGGGGCTGAACCTCCCAGTTAGGCTGGGTTCCAAACCCCTTTAAAAAAAAAAAAAACTAAGTACTTACTAATGCCCTAAACACACAATGTTAATATAGACCCGCTCAGTAGAGTCATATATTACATTACATAAGTTTACGAATTAAGTTGCGTAACAAAATAATTAGTAAATGCTCCTCAGAGCTTACTACACAGCAGAAGTTTCAACAACAGTAAAACCACAAAATTAGCTTCCTACCCGTACTGCGGCAACTAGATCTCAGCCTCACCTGCGATTACTCTGACCTGTAGGATAAACTCCTACACCATGAAATAGTGCACCAGGTTGCAACAACAAACCCGGTAAGTTTTTGCAAGCTTGTATGAGTAAAATCAACTACACACTAATCACAAGAAAGCTCCACCCATTCCAATTAAGGAAACAACTCACACAAATCACGAGAAAACCCCATCCATTCCAATTAAGGAAACAACTCACACAAATAACGAGAAAACTACACATTCAAATCAACACAAAAATCACGAGAAAACCACGTACCCATTCAAATCAAGGAAGCAACTCACACAAATAACTCACGATTGATTTCTTTTGAAACTCCCCATCCTTTACTCATAAGGAAACACGTGTCACATCATGACAAAATCATATTAATTGAAACCCCGACAATTAAATATGAAAACCCTCGTCCTTCATGGACAATAAAAGAAAGAATATACTCAAGACTTTCTTTTAAAAACCGATCACCAACAGTGACCCCGGATCTTGATCACCATTCGTGACAAGGTCAAAACATTAAGCGAGTCACACTGAACCCAAAATGTTACATAAATCCCGATTACAAACTGTGACCCCCGATCTTGATCACCATCCGTGACAAGATCAAAACATTAAGCGTATCGCATTGGACTCAAAATGTTACCCGAATCTGAAATAAAAGATTCCCTGATCCTCAACCCTCAAGTCTTTGAATCCCCAAAATGTCACACCCCAAAACAATAATATGAACTCATTCATAAATACTGCTTGTATCACAACAAATCCACCCATACAAGTATATTTCACGTAAATATATTTATATGTAGTCATTCACTCAAGAATGCTACTAATACCAACTATAGTTTGCAATTAAATAAATAACTCCCAAAATGATAAGGTAACTCCGTTCGTAAATGAACATTGTGAGATTACTCACCTCTAAATCCCGCTGCGTCTTCTTACAGGACCGAGCTAACACAATCACAACAAACCGTCCACGATAACTTTGTCATGTACCTAATCACATCAAGTTCGACACACGTGAACCATAGCCCGAATATTACGTGAATCGAGATGAAGCATCATTCGAGACCATCCAAAGTCTTCAAAATACTCCTAGGATCAATATGTCAAAACGACAAGTTGATCTAACAGTCGGATTCTTACGGATCGAAAACCAAGATAATCGAAATCACTGAAAAACCTTAACATATCCAATGATTTCCAAAAGTTACAAACCATATATCAAAACGCTCATATTGACGAGTAGATGATATTGGTGAAATAAACTTCCCCAAACATGGCCGGACGCGCGGCCACAGGCGGCTGCACATGGGCTCCACGCACCGCCGACAACCCCCGAATTGGATCATGAAATCTATGCCAAAATGATCACAACAACAAGACCAACAACTTCTTCAACTATCACAAAGTCCAATTTAAACTATAGAAGTCAGATTTTACCTTGAAAGTTAAGGGACCGATCGAAACCCTAGAAATTAAACTCATCGATTCGACCTCCATACTTTAAATTGCTTCAAGCCGCTTGGAGGGATTGATGTACGTCTCATAAGCTTCAAAACCCCTCAAGAATTGGCGCCGGAGGTGGCCGGAATCGTGAGTTCCGACGGTGAACTTGAAACCGCGCCGCCACCCACTTCCCCACCTTGCTGCGCCTTCTACGGCCAAAACCAAGCAACAAAACTACCACAGACTTGAAGAGAGACAAGAGACGAATCGATTGGGACCCGTGGAGCGGTCAAAGGAGGCCGGACGGCGGTGATACGACCCGAAAATGAAGTTCGGCAAGTTTTGGCTGCTGGGAGAGAGAGTAGAGAGAGAGAGAGAGCTCGGGTTTCCAAAAATGGAAACCTAGGGTTTTCTGAAATATTTTCCAATTTTTTCTATTTATACAAAATTTCCAAAATTGGAAACTTCTTCCACTGACCATAACTTCTTCATACGAACTCCGATTTTTGCGCTCCGCATGTCCACGAACACGTATCGACGCGCTCTACGACTTTTGTGAAGGAAGTTTTTAGAGAAACTCAAAGAATAAAAAGTCAACCTTCGCGCCCTCCTAAATGACGCTTTTCGAATAATTATTCGTCCAAAAATAATTTCATACAACCCACGAACCATATAATCATCCTAACAACCAACTTAATAAATTTTCATAAAATTATCAGAAATTAATAACGAAATTCTGGGGTATTACACCTGTCTTGGGGTTTGATCAGGTTTGGCCCTATCGGGCAGTTGATCAAGAAGGGCGATTTGGTGTGATCGCATTACAAGTGCGAGGCTGGGCAATGGTGATGTTCTCGCCATTATTTCATTCTAGGTTTTGGAGGATGGGACAATTCCCATCTGGTGCATAAGATGAGGATCGTGGCTGGTTGAGGAAGGTTTTCTTCTTCGAGCTAGACCTAGGACCAGTTCTGGATAGGAGGTATAGTGGTCTCGATGGTGCTACAGGTGGGTGGCCTCATTGGCGTTGCAGGCGGTGGCCGTAGCCTTGTGGTGGGCAGCGGATCGTCCGTTGGTGGAGGCGGCTACATTGTGGCTGGGGTGCCCAAACCTTTGGGTGACCTTAGTCAATGGTCTAGGCCTCTAGTTGGGCTTGGTCTGTAGAATTCCTTTTTATTTTTTATCTTGTCAGGATGAATTAATGGAATATATACGGCCTCTCTGCTTGCTTAGAAGAGATGTCGCAGACTAGCTCCCATTTCCTATGCCTCTTGATACTCATGGATTTTGTAATGAGCTTTTTGAGTTATGACTGTGCTTAAAAGTTTGAAAAGATGGGTTTGCTTAGGTTATAACTATTTGTCGGCCCCACATGGGTGGTTTGTAATGTGTAATCCCGTTGAATTATAAAAGGATTGTCAGTTTCTTCTTCTTGTTAAAAAAAAAAAAAAAAAAAAAAAAAAAAAAAAAAAACTATGATGATTCTTCAACATAATTTGTTTAATTTTTTTAGTTAGCTATCTAGTCATATTACATGAAACACTATACAAGATACGATCTAATATAATGTAATCACTTTTAGTTATCCCAATTAATCATGCTCACCAAATGAGGCCATAAGGCTTGTAGAATTAGCAGCTCATTTAAGAATTCTAATTAACTACAGGTAAAATTTAGGACAATTCAAATATCTTTGAAAAGCAAGTTGTAGAACGTTTTCCAGAATACGCTCTTATATATGTTGCAAAACTAATTAGAGACAATTAAGACCTGTCTAGTTGAAGCTGATAAGTGGTAACTCTAATACTTCTTTAGAGAATGCTCATAATGACAGTGGCGGAACTAGGAGGTGAACTTTGGAGGGACTGAAAAATTAATTTGCAGAGATTGGCGGTTTGGAATTTTTTGTTTACAATTTTCACTAAGGGGGGTGTATTGTATATGGAATTACTGGCACTTTTAAAGAAATCCATGGAATTTAAAAGTCTGGGTGTATTCAATAGAGACTTTTAACAGTCCATAAAAGTCTGGGTGTATTCAATTAGGATTTTAAAAAATCTTTATGAATTCCACTAAAGTCTAGGGGTATTCAATTAGGACTTTTAAAAATGAATAGAAGTTTAGGGGTATTCAAAATATCATTCATACATACAGAATTAGAAAATCATGGAAAATCATGGACTTTGTAGTGTTCAGTATAAATACCAAATTCCAATATTTTTCCAGCCAGCAGAGCAAAGATTTTGAGCGTGGAAAAGTCCTCTCTCTGCGCGTGAAAAGGTTGGTCCTCCATCATCTCTCTTTCATGATTTCTTTTTTCTTTTCTCTAATATTTTGTGATATCAACCTCTAATACCTAACATGTTCATTGTTGTTGTTGAATTTGATTTTTTTTTTTTTTCAATTATGATGCTTGGAACCCTAATAACCCAAATATTATCATCAACTCCTAAAACCGTAAAAGCCAAATTTGTCGTCTATATGTATATGCCTAATACTTTTACGGTTCGATCATAGTATCTTACACTATTGTGGTTATTGCTACCTATTGTCGTCCTAATTGTTTGCTGCATATGTTTCTTCTTCTTATTTGTTTTTCTCTCTAGGTTTTCTGTTTTTTTTTTTGTATTTGTTGCCGTCCTATATGGCATGGTTCTTTTTTTTTTTGCTACTGCTTTGGCCTTGTTGCTCTTAAGTTAGGGTAGATAAGCCAAACGGTGGGTGTTTTTTTTTTTTTTTTTTTTTTTTTTTTTTTTTTTTTTGTGCCGTCCTATATACCAGACCTCCTTTTCTATACCTAAAATAGTGTGTGTGATTTTACCCTGCATTGAGATGGGACTTAAATTGGAATGCAGTTGTTACAAATGAGATTGATAGGGTTATATAGCTAAGGGAATTATAATTACCTCCCATGGAAACAGATCGTGATCAAGTTTTGGGGTTATGAGAGAGTCTGATTTGTGCAATTTATGAGTACTGTTGATAATCATATTGTATGGCATGCTATAAAAAACAAACAAGTGTGGATCAAAATGTAATTGAATGAATTATGAAACAAAGAAAAATTAATCAAAGAGAAGCTGGATAGAACAATGTATCAAAATTTGCTATTTTTGTCTCTGCACCCAATTGTCTGAGTTGGTTCCTTTTGTATGCTTAATGCATGTTTAAAGAAAAGAAAATAAAAAAACGTTGTACACGTTTTTGAAGTAATGCTTCTTACCAGAATTATTCCTTATCCCTAGTAGCCAAAATCATTGCTCTTAATATGAATAGATTCAAGCTGATGAAGGATACCAGCAACTCTTCTTTATTTTATTCTTTTGTTGTGTCAGAAAGCAATTAGGGAGACTATGAACATAAGACATTGGTGCATGTTTATATTGATATACACACCAATGAAGGAGAAACAATGACAATCAAGAAAGTGAAAATGAAGGAGAAGAGTAAATCATATCATTGTTTCAGAGACGTCTGCTTATTTGGCATGAAACTTCATCAATGTGTTTTTTTTCCCTTCTCTGTATTTGGTACCTTTTGGTTTGGTTGATTATATTTGGAGGCTTTTCCTTTATTTTCTTATTGTTTGTTTCATGACATTATTTGAGCTTCTCTGATTCCTACGCTAATGGACATTAGTTAACATAGCTACGACATTGTATTTTATTCTCTGACTAATAAACTAGCTTGGTTTTTTTTTTAAAGTATTGTGAAATCTATAGAAGTCATTCATATAAAGTCTTTAGATTTTTACAAATCAGTAAAAAATCTATGCTAAAAGTCAATGATTTTAAAAAATCAATAAAAGTCTATGAACTTTTTATAGAGTCCATGGACTTTTGAAAAAGTCTATCATTTAAAAAAACTCCACACAAATCCAAATACAATACACCCCCCCTAACTGTCGAACACTTAATTAGAGATAATTATGACCTAACTAGTTGAAGTTGATAAGTGGTAACCCTAATACTTCTTTAGAGGATGCTCATAATGGCAGTGACGGAACTAGGAGGTGAACTTTGGAGGGACCGAAAAATTAATCAGCAGAGGTTGGTGGTTTGGAATTTTTTGTTTACAATTTTCGCTAACTGTCGAACAATTATGATTTATCAAAAAAACTTACTAAAACACCAAGTTATCAATTATCATGAAATATAAGCAAAAAATATTGTCGTATCAAGCAACCAGGGAACACTAATAGAACTCAAGAATTATAATAAAACATTCATCATTTTAAAAGAAGAAAACATTACATATGCATATAGATATGTTCTATTGCACAAAAACATCAACATGAAATCGATATATGTTTTGTTTATACATACTTTTCAAGAAATTTTCTCTACCTCTTACAATAGAACTGGGGTTTTTGAGATTCGAGAGGTGAGTCTCTAAAAACTACAACTTCTCCTATGAATTGCTATGAAAGTGGAAGCAGTAATATAGTGACCTTTAGATGATTTACTTGGAAGAAGTAAAAGACTTTTGCTAATGTAAAAAAAAAAAAAAAGAGACTTTTGCTATTCCTCATGTTTTCTATTTTTTAGTTAAATAAATATTAAGAATTAAGCATGAGACAAGTTAGACAGTTGTCAACTTGCATCTTATTAAAGCTATTTAATATTATTAAAAATAATGAAAGAGAGAAAATAACGATAGTATATTACAAAATGATTCAGAAAAAAGAAGAAAGGAAGGCCTCTGGGGTCGAAGAACAAAAACCCTCCAAGAGTAAGAAAATTTCTGCTGAAGATGTGCTTAGTGTTTGGCTCCAAAACCAGCCTGGTTGCAAACAGTCTCTTTTGAGCTTGCGCAGGCGTGCCAGCACCGTGGGGTGCAGTCGTCGGGGAGTCCCTTGACCTGACTTCTTGATCAAACGCTGTGGACGAGGAGAACACCAACCCCTTCACCAGGTTCTTTTCTATGCCTTTCGAAAAAGGACTTTTTGCCTTACAAATAAGGGCTTGTGTTGTGATCTCTTGTGTCATCGAGTTGATACTTAGTGTTGTAGACTAAGAAGAGCAATCACCGGGAAGTAGGAGAAAGCACAGGGTTTGCTAAAGTGTGACTCTAGCTTCGTTGGGTTGCGAGGACGTTACCCTTGCTTCGCTTGTGTTTCTACTGAAGAATACGGAACGAGACTAAGTGTGGATCATGAGAGGGAGAGAGAGAGAGGGACACAAGCATGTATAGTGGTTCACCTTGCCCTTGAGGCAAGGCTACGTCCACTTAGATATTTTACTATGTAGTGAGGCCAAGTAGCCTTTGATAGTGATATAAGTGAGGGGATCATGGATCCATCCATTCTAAGAAGGGGAGGACTTCCCTTTATAGCTAAGGGAAGTCCCCATCTATTCTATATTTCCGATGTGGGATACAATGTACATATTGCTTCTCTTGAAGCCTCTTGGGGAGCATGGGAGGGTGGCCTCCTAGCAAGGTACCGACCGACCTCCACCATGACAACGTAACTCGGGTGTTGGCCTACCGGATGCATGCCCTAGGCGGGGCTAGCCATGTCGTGGGGCCCACCTATGAGGTCGTTGATTATGCTTGGCGGTATGTAATATAGATGGTATGTACAAGTCCCCCAAGTCCCCGAGTAAGAGGCGCTTCTTGGTTGGGGAGTTTAAATGTGATGCCGCCAAGTATGAGTGATGACCTCGTTGAACGCTATACCCATACTAGTCCCCCAACTCCGTAAGTAAGAAGGGACTCTACGGGTAGGTTGGTGCCACGGGGTCCTCATCACGCTAGTACCTGCAAATAAGATAAGAGTGTACAAAATACATATTGATTGCGCTAGGGCAATCTAAGTGACATTTGAGTCAAATGCATCGAGGTGCATGAATGTTTATATGAGATGTATGTTACACCTTGTGTGTATGCACGTATTATGTAATGTTGACATACGACGTATAAGTCGAAAATGTATGTGATTGTGATAGCATACAAAGTGCATATGATGCAAAGATGTGTGATGAACGCGATGACGCGTACATAATGATATGTATATGTTGTATGCACGTGATACATATGTGTTAGGATCGGGAGTGTTATTACTCGCCGAGTCCCCCAAGTCACGTAGTTAGTACAGTCGAAGTTTAGGACTTGAGTTATGTTCGACGATACCGGTGAGGTTGAGCAAAGAGTTCCGGCATCGTAGTATATATTGACAATACTAGCGAGACTATGGCGTGACCATGATAGTCCCCCCAAGTATAGGTTAGAGGAAGGATCTCTAACTTACTTAACCCGAACGTATAAGCCATAACCCGATTGTTTGGCTCATGTGTAACGAGAATGTAAGAGTTGAGCTCGCTCATGTTGAGCGGATGATAGGTTGTGAGAGTTTTGTCCTATGGTCTTATTAATGGGATGTAAAAGAAATTTAATTGTTGCGACCAACAATAGGGGAAAAATTTCAATATTTCCATTAATAGACCGTAGCACGAAAAGTATGAGCGTGAAGCTCAATGATAGTCCCGGTCGGGAACTACCTCCACTTGTGATAAGTGGTATGAATAAGTCCCCCAAGTGTACAGAACGCTCGGGAGGTGAGATGATTCAAAAAGCAAAGGATTGGACCTTCGCTTACCCCGCCTCCGGTACCAAGTGGGGTTTTCTGAGGCCTTGAGCCTATGGTACCCGATAGGGTAGAATGAGGATTTGGGTCTATGATACCCGGAAGGGTAAATGAGGACTCGAGCCTCTGACTTGGGCCTCTGATACCCGGAAGAGTAGATTGAGGACTTGAGCCTCTGATAGCTGGAAGGGTAGAATGAGGACTTGGGCCTCTGATACCCGGAAGGGTAGATTGAGGACTTGGGCCTCTGATACACGGAAGGGTAGAATGAGGATTTGGGCCTCTGATACCTGGAAGGGTAGAATGAGGACTTGAGCCTCTGATACCCGGAAGGGTAGATTGAGGACTTGGGCCTCTGATACCCGGAAGGGTAGAATGAGGACTTAGGACTTGGGCCTCTGATACCCGGAAGGGTAGATTGAGGACTTGAGCCTCTGATAGCTGGAAGGGTAGATGAGGGCTTGATGCCTCTAGTACTCGATGGGGTAGCATGAGGGCTTGATGCCTCTCGTACCCGATGGGGGTAGCATGAGGGCTTGATGCCTCTGGTACCCGATGGGGTAGCATGAGGGCTTGATGCCTCTCGTACCCGATAGGGTAGCATGAGGGCTTGATGCCTCTCGTACCCGATGGGGTAGTATGAGGGCTTGGTGCCTCTGGTACCCGATGAGGTAGCATGAGGGCTTGATGCCTCTCGTACCTGATAGGGTAGCATGAGGGCTTGATGCCTCTCGTACCCGATGGGGTAGCATGAGGGCTTGATGCCTCTCGTACCCGATGGGGTAGCATGAGGGCTTGAGCCTCCTTAACCCAATGGGGTTGAATGAGGGCCTGTAGGCCTCCTTTACCCGGTGGCGTGGCCCCGGGTAGAATCAGAGATTGGGCATTGTAACCCCGTTGGGGTATCTGGTAGCTTTCGCCTCCGGTACCTGGTGGCGTGGCCCCAGGAAGAATGATGGCATTGGCGATTGGAGAGGATTTGATGTAATGATATGACCTTGACTTACCCCTTGGGGGTACCGCGCTCGGGGCGAGGATTTATGAGATGCATGTTGCATTTATTTAGTGTCATATGTGTATATGTAGCAATTTAGTTGATTTGCAATCAAGTTAAAGTATGACATTAATAAATAGGCACAATGAATATGCTATTGAAAGTATCAAATGTTGTAGGCATATGCTTAGATTATAGAAATCGTTATTAAAGCATATAAAGCATTGTATCATGAGCTCAAATTTGAAAGTGTGAATGAGAACTATCTTTAACCGATTGGAGAAGTTGAAAATTGGGATTGACCCGCATAACAAATCATGTTGGAGTTGTCCAAGCATGACGTTCCTTGTGATCGATGAATGATCGTCGATAATGTGCTTGGCCTTGTATGCACAAGAAGATACCCGATTTAGAGTGATACGCTTCCTCCACAGGCAAATTAGATAAGTGATTAGCAACTCGAGCTAGTAAATTGACTAAATATGTGTAATGAAAATTTTATGTACACATGCTTGAGAATGCTACGGTGGTTATCATTGTGCTAGTGTTGTTTTACATATAGCATGGCATTGATTGACATATGCATACCATGCATACCTTATAAGCATGTGCAGATAGATGGGCTCACATTAATTGAAGTGAAAATTTGAAAGTTAAACTACTTTATATATGAAGTTATCAACGTGTGATAAATTGATCATAGAGAACTAGAGGTAAATAAGGCAAGTTCAATTGCACGTGCCAATAAAAATATGCATGCAGCATGTGGCCACCAATTTTTTTTCATTTGATCAATTGTCGAAATATATATATGTGTAAATGAGGTGTCTGGTTGAAAATTAATAACGCATGCAACATCTTGGACAGGTGTTGTTTGAAGTGCGTGTGCATGCATGAAGCATACATATGTATAAACAAGTCTGATATGTTGATAGACAACACATTCTGCTATTTAAATTTATAATTAAGCATGTATATGAATACTTAGCTTTGGTGTATGAGGCCGGTGAGATAAATGCTCAGTTGAGGCTGTTCGTCAACTGTTCGATGATTCATGGCAAGAGCTGCAAAAAGCAGATGCAGTTGGCCGGTGCCCGGAGCGTGCTTGGCGGGTACTGCTGGTGATGATCACCGATTGCCGAGGTGATAGCCGGTAGGTGAAGACACTGCCGAGATGGGGTTAGGCACCGGGAGGATGAATTGGAAGCACATGGGTGGGTACCGGGACGAGCTACCCGAGTGGGTCACCGAGATGAATCGCAAATTGGTATGTGGTACGCAAGTCTCCGGGAATGCTGCTGAGTGGGCGTACAGAGTATACATCCAGATGATCAGAGTAGATATATCCGGGTTGGTGGGGGTACCAGAATGAGCAGCTGTATAGGAATTTTGTTTTTCGAATTCTGGGCTCGGAGGCAAGAATGTTTGCAAGACCCGGGGTCGCACTGAGAAGAAGTCTTGGTCTATGGGTCAAGGCTGATGTCGCCGGTGGGCTCGGAGGCCGTCGACTGATGTGAGAGAAGACTCTTTGCGTGGTACCCGGTGGGTCAAAGAGAGGATTTACTGAGATTATGGACTTGTAAGGGCAGCTGGTATAGTACTCCTAGCCAGTGTGAAGAAGCATATGTGAGAAAGAAGCTGGGTCCGGGTGTAGAGGGAGGATTCGGGGTGTCCAAATCAACTTCCTTGGTACTGAGCCACTTTTCAGAACAGGACCAAAGCTCGGCTTCGGTAGGTACGGGTACAAGAGGATACTCGGCCGAGGTTGACTTGAGAGGCACCGCGCCGGGATGGGTAGTATGGGCACCGGTGAGTGTCCAAACCAGTTCCCGGGTACCGAGAGATGGACTTGGTGAGGTGAGTCCCCGAGAACTGCCGCTTGAGAAACCGCTTCCGGGACTTGGTGAAGCTGGCCAGTGTGCCAAACTTCCCTCCGGGATGAGGTGAGGGACCGAGAGCGGGAGAGAAGGATAAGTGTTACCGTGAGTTGTTGGGTTGTCTCGCCGAAGTGTCACTGCTTGGGTGCCGAGAGCAGGAGTGTGGGTTACCGAGCTTATGGACTGGTGACCGGTATGGATTGGCGTGAAGAGATGCTTGGATGATTTAGGAGGTTAAACCACAGCAGTAGCTGGGCACCGGTGGGGCTGGAACTTGAATCACCGATGGAGTTGAGCTCCTGGGGTGAATTAATTTCTCAGACCGGTACGCACGTGGTTCGGGATTTGAGTGCCGCCGAGATGCTTGGTGAGTTACTGAGTTGGAAATGATGCTGGTGAGGCCAGCGGGTACCGATGAGGGTTACTGAAGGTGACGAAGCTTCCTATGTGCCGGGCGAGGAGGGAGTGCATGGGTGCCGGTCATGAAGAGAGACTATGGCCGATGAGTTTGGGTTTCAAGGTTGATTCCAAGCAGAGGATGGTGTTGTTGGGTCCAGACGAGTATCACATAGCCTTGAGGTGCGGTACTGACCCCCAAGTGTGACTAATGTCATGCGGGCATTAGATGAATAGGGCCTTAGTGTGGTAGGCTATGATTGAGATAAGTTGATGTGCGAGTCTTCATGATGAATGGACGAGTAAGACAAGTACCCCGTTTGGGAGAGGCTGTATGCATGAGTAAAAAGCAAGAGAGCCGTTGGCTCCAGTACCCGGTGGCTCATGAAAGTCCCGGATGACTCATAGTACCCGATGACCCATGTCAGTTTCGGATAAAAGTCCCGCTGACTCAAGTACCCGGAGGCTAAGCTCATGTACCCGGAAGCTTATGTACCTGATGGCTTGGAGGCTTGGGGAGGAAGTTGGGGTATCTGGCATGTACCCATGTACCCGATGACTTGTGGTACCCGTACATGACCTGTGGTACCCATCCATGACTCTTGCTCAAGGTCGGAGGTGTCTTGCACGTACATGATTGATGGTTCCCGTACATGACCCTTACTCAAGGTCGGAGGCTCGTTACCCAAACATAGGGCCCCTCCTTCTAGCGCCAATGTTTCTACTGAAGAATACGGAACGAGACTAAGTGTGGATCATGAGAGGGAGAGAGAGAGGGACACAAGCATGTATAGTGGTTCACCTTGCCCTTGAGGCAAGACTACGTCCACTTAGATATTTTACTATGTAGTGAGGCCAAGTAGCCTTTGATAGTGATACAAGTGAGGGGATCATGGATCCATCCATTCTAAGAAGGGGAGGACTTCCCTTTATAGCTAAGGGAAGTCCCCATCTATTCTATATTTCCGATGTGGGATACAATGTACATATTGCTTCTCTTGAAGCCTCTTGGGGAGCATGGGAGGGTGGCCTCCTAGCAAGGTACCGACCGACCTCCACCATGACAACGTAGCTCGGGTGTCGGCCTACCGGATGCATGCCCTAGGCAGGGCTAGCCATGTCGTGGGGCCCACCTATGAGGTCGTTGATTATGCTTGGCGGTATGTAATATAGATGGTATGTACAGCTGAGTTGCAACTAGGTTGCAGATAGGTTTGCTCCGGAGAGGCTTTGATAATCGTTGAGATTAGTTGATTGAAGAGAGTCCTGTTTTTCGTCCTTGAAACCTGGGATTTATACCTTAGGGTCTTGACTGTTCCTTGCTATAGAAGGATTATTGATTGAAGTTTCCTATTCAATCTCCGCTACTTGAGTCCCATAAGGGCTCATTTTCCTTATGGATCTCGGAATGGGTGAAGCTATAACCCAAACCCAAGCAGACTTAATTTTGGGCCGCAGGTATCGGCCCGCTATGCTAAATCCCCTACAGGGATCTTGCCAAAAATACTTTTGGGCTCAAACACTTAGTGTCATCTGTCCTAGCAAACCTCCAAGCTCTAATGTTAAGGGCAAGGAGAAAATTTAATTTTATTTCCATTTGAACTTTGCCTATTTACTTGTCATTGGTAACATAGTTTATATGCTTTCTTTGAATAAGTGAGCATAGGTACCGTCAAATGATCGGACCTAATCTATGTATCGCTGTGGTGTTACCACAAACTCTTTATTTACCCAGAAATGATAGAGGGAGAATATGTAATGGTCATTTCTGACTTGAGAATTATTAATATATCGACATAATATTCTTAAAAAAAATTTCTGCCAATTATGCCCACTTATCTTACTGAAAAGAGAGGATAAATTAAAAAAATGAGGGGGGTGTGGAGGGCCCACTCCGGCCGCATTATGTTCTGCCTAATGGCAAAAATCATGAAAGAATGAGGAGGTCGTGAACAAATGCGCAAATTGACCAAACTCAACTAAGGTTATTGGTCATTCAAGGATTCGAAAAGGGGGTAGCTCGCAACAAAAACGTACTTGTGCGCCTTGAGAGGCTAAATAGGGACACGATATGACATAATAAGATTCGAACTAGTCCGGTGAAGTAATCAATTATCCCAAACGAGGCATTTGGGCCTTGACAAAAAAAGTATCGCAGTTTTGTGTAGGTAAGATAGGCCCAAAAATTAGTATAGGCCCCAAGGAAACAAAGACTTGGCACACGTGTGGCGCACTTCTCCAAACACATCAACAGCCACTCGTCAAACTTTGCCCCTCTCTCACCTTTTCCTTTAGGCCCTTTTTCTCAGTTTTCCGCTTGTCTACTTTACCCGTTCTTCCCATTATACCCCCGTCCGTCTTTTAACCCCCTCCCCCCTCACAAACTTTTTCTCTTCCGCCAGAGCCGTTGATGCGAAGAAACGAACAAAGCACCAGAAGCTGTGAGCCTGTGAGAGAGAGAGAGAGAGAGAGAGACAAGAAAACCGAGTGCCGCTGCTCGATCCGTCCGAGTCTACTCGCTCCGGCCACCGCAAATGGCAGCAATCTCCGAGCGAGTCGAGCTCGCCAAGCTCTGCAGCTCGCGCGACTGGTCCAAGGCAATCCGAGTCCTCGACTCGCTCCTCAACCAGTCCTCTTCAATCCAGGACATCTGGTTCGTTCGTTCACTCTCTGTCTCCTCTCACTGAATTCAATTCAATTCGCCGTCAATTCTCTCGAATTCCGAGCCTCGCCGATCTTCAATTTTTCGTAATCGAGTTTCGGTTCTTTGATCGATTTTCTGACTCTGAGAGTGTTGGTGTTTGCAGCAACAGAGCCTTCTGTTACAGCCAATTGGAGCTGCACAAGCATGTGGTCAAGGATTGTGATAGGGCGCTTCAGCTCGACCCCGCGCTGCTTCAAGCTTACATCCTCAAAGGTTTTCTTCGATCATTTTCTGCAAATTTGAGTTAGCTGATAAGGAAAGTGGATTATACAAATTTAAACTCCTCGGTGCGCAGTTGATTACAGATATTCCATTTTGTGATGTCACACTGTCACACAGAGGCACACTGTCTAGCTATGTAGTCTGAATTTCAATTTAGTTGTATGGCATTTGTGATTAAGTGACTAGATAGCTGATCGGAATTACAATTTGATCTTTTTCTTTTTTTATTAGTTGTTTATTCCAAATTGTGTATGAAGATGCATTTAAGCATGAAAGAGAGAACAAAAATTTTGATTGCAAGTATCTGATAAACTGATAATATAGTGATAGGAGGAATGTGAAACCAAATGTCACTGAAACCGCAGTCATAATTTAGCTGAAATTCAGTTTATTAGGATTACAAATTTACAATGCTGTTTTGGATACACACACACTCAATTCGCAGTTAACAAAGGGTTTTTTTTTTTTTTTTTTTGGTTCTATTTCTTAATAATTTTAACTACCTCTATGTAAATAAATCAGTAGATGAATCACTAAAATAGTCCTGGCTAAGTCATTCTTGGAATCTTTATCCTTCAGGTCGTGCATTTTCTGCTCTTGGAAGGAAAGAGGATGCTGTTTTGGTTTGGGAGCAAGGGTATGAGCATGCATTGCGTCAGTCTGCAGATCTGCAGCAATTGCTAGAGCTGAAAGAGCTCTTATCAATTGCAGAACGGGATAAAAGTGGACACGAAAACCATGTAACAGAGGCGGTGTCGGCTACGCTTGTATCTGAATCTACACCACATGCGAATGGGATATCAAGTGAAACTTGTACGGATCAGAGTAATTTGAGTGATCAATCCCAATTACACAGTGAATCAACCATTTCCTCTGAGGTTCATAGCAAGTCTAATGATAACATATGCAATGGAGAAGTTGATAAGGCCAGAGGAAAGAAGAAGCTTGATAGCCAAATGAATGGAAACCATGATAGCTTCAGTGAATCACCCATTACATCTGAGGTTCAGAGCAAGTCCAATGAGAACAGATGCAATGGTATAGGTGGTAAAGCCAGAGGGAAGAAGAAGTTTGATAGCCAGATGAATGAAAATCATGATATTGAGGGAAAATTGAGTAATGACTCTGAAGCATGTAATGACTTAAGTGATAGATGCAACAAGTTGCCTATGATTTGTAGTAAATCAAGTGATTTAGCTGAAACTCCCCCCACACCCCCCAAGTTAAGTAATAAATCTGACATACGTGACGAGTCCAAGAGAAATAAAAAGTTCTGCTTTACTAGAGTTTCAAAGACCAAGTCAATAAGTGTGGATTTTCGACTGTCAAGGGGTATAGCGGAGGTAAGTTGCAATGCCTTCATTTGGTACTTTTTTTCCGTTGACACACAGATAGTCCATTATCAATTGGCAGTGTTATAAGCCTGATATTCTGTTCAATATATGTACCTCTTTCACAGGTTAATGAAGGGAAATATCCTCATGCCATATCTATATTTGACCAGGTAAAATTTCACACAATATCAGTCCTGCTGAAATTTGTCTTCTGTGTGATTCTTGCCTTCCCATCTTTAGTTTTCTTCAGTTCCATTCCTTTCCCTTTTTCTTTACTGGTGTGTCGATGGGAAGAGCAGGTCTAGAGGTCAGAGATTTATTTATTTAGTTTATTCTTTTGCGGTTCCATTAGCAATTTATTGAGCATTGTATAACCATATGCACAGATATTGAAAGAGGATCCTAATTATCCAGAGGCACTAATAGGAAGAGGAACAGCATATGCTTTCCAACGAGAACTTATGGCTGCAATAGCTGATTTTACAAAGGTATTGACTAGACAATATCTGACAGAAAAAGATAAAATGGTTTGGTTCTACATGCAAGTAGTTGATCTGGTTTATCTTTCAGGCCATGGAAACAAATCCATCAGCTGCTGAGGCATGGAAACGGAGAGGGCAGGCACGAGCTGCCCTTGGAGAATTTACCGAGGTGCTTATGCCACTCTCAATTTTTCTTCTCTTTGTAATCTTGTGCTGCTTATTAAGGTTTGTGTGTTTATGTTTTGTATTATCATCAGTGGAGAGCTCTCATCTGCACAAGAATTTACTTTTGTTTAATGAGGAAAAAAGTTGGTACTAGAGAAACTGGCAAGAAATCTTTTTTATATATAAAATAAAATAGTTTTTTTGGCCTGCCCGTACACCGTTTCTCTCACTTAATATGGTAAAGTGATGAAACGCTTTTATTGCTTGTTATGACAAAAGTAGTGACATATATGTATTGCATATTTTATTCCCTCATAATTCCAGGCCATTGAAGATTTGTCGAAGGCATTAGAGTTTGAACCAAATTCAGCAGATATTCTTCATGAAAGGGGTATCTTGCTCAACCCCAAGACTTTTTTTTTTTTTTCATCTATAGTTATGTTTCAGCATTCTGTTTGGAAGGTTTTATTACCTTTTTTTTTTCTTTTTTAATAAAATTGTATCATAGGAATTTAAGTACTTTTTTTGGTGCTTATCTGCATCTTCTTACCACTTATCTGGGTTTAGTCCTCTTAAGAACTTAAGAATAAGACATATGTACACAAACAAACTATAGAGAAATTGATAGTATAATAGCTGTAGAAGTTTGCAATTCTAGTTATTGGAACTCTTACCTTTTATCGAATGAAAGTTTACTATGTAAGACTTGGATATTATGGGAACGCTAGTAACATGATATTCAATATAACCACATGTGTCAGGAATCATAATGTATACATGTTTATTAATGGCCAAATTGAATTATGTTAATAGACGATCTCAGGTAAGTGAAAGTGACTTGGCATTGTAATTTATTGCAGGTATTGCCAATTTCAAGTTCAAGGATTTCTATACTGCTGTTGAAGACCTATCTGCCTGCGTGAAACTTGATAAGGATAACACATCTGCATACACATATTTGGTGAGTCTAAAAGATTGAAATCCTGTTGATTTTGTTGTCCTGGAAATATCGTGTTCTTTTGACTAAACTACTATTAAATTCCCTAGGGTTTGGCGCTATCTTCTATTGGTGAATATAAAAGAGCTGAGGAGGCGCATTTAAAAGCAATTCAGCTGGATCGGAATTTCCTCGAGGCATGGGTGCAGCTAACCCAGGTATCCATGAGAAACCCCTTTGTTTACCCAGGGCAAATGAATTGCATGAAGCACTCTGTGTGTAGCTCATCTATTTGCCTATCCTTATTCCTCAACTCAATGGCAGCATTACTAATGAGATGCACTTTCTCATGGAACCAGTGGTTCGGTAATGCCATAGTGCTCATTTAGACATTAGAATCTGGGGATAGGTGCATATTGGTACAAGCATTTATACACTTAAACCAAGTATTGCTCTCATGGGCAATGTGGGTAGTTGCAGTTATTGCAACAATAGAGTGAAAAGGATTTGCCATTTTGGTGGATTTCAATCGAGCGGTTATAACAAACATTATTCTTGTGGGCATGTCGATTGTTGCAGTTCTATCAAGATATGGCAAACCCAGACCAGGCTTTCGAGTGTCTTCAGCAAGCTCTACAAATTGATGGGAGGTAGCATATTATCTGTACTAAGTCACCCTACCTTCAGGTTTCTGATTTGAGAGGCTGTTATTAACATTAAGATACATATGTTTCCTAAATGTAAAGGTTTGCCAAAGCATATCATTTGCGAGGTCTACTGCTGCATGGGATGGGAGAACATAGGTAAGTGCTTCCAAATCATTTTATCTTTGAAATTCATTGCTGTATGACATAACCACTAACCAGTATGTACACGCAAAACGTTTGCCGATCTTGTGGAGCATAAATAATTTTGGATATCAATCTGTCTCTGAGCACACGGTAGATTTTAGTATGTTGGGATGAATTGTTATCATTGTAGTTCCATGATGGCATGCAAGATTGGGATAGTGGTTTTTGCCACATTTATAGATATGTCTTACAGACATTATGATATCTTCTTGTTGCAAGTTGCATATAGGATGAAGCTGTTTCCTTAATTGCTGGATTTTATTTTGCAGTAAAGCTATTAAAGAGTTGTCAACTGGGTTGAGTATTGAGAGTGCAAATATTGAGTGTCTGTATTTGCGGGCATCCTGCTACCATGCGATAGGAGAATATAAACCAGCGGTATTATAATGTTTCTTTGGTTCATTTGGAATATCAGTTGTATGTTTAGTCATTTTACATTGATCTATTGGTCGCAGGTCAAGGACTATGATGCCGTGCTGGATTTGGAACTAGACTCAATGGAGAAGTTTGTGCTGCAATGCCTGGCTTTTTATCAGGTTTATTTTGATTTGAATTAGTATGTCTTGTATTATGTCCATGTCTTGCACTTTTAAGGACTATCAGACTATGTAATTGGTAATATGAAGGACTCAAAAGTATTCTGTGCACTATTGCATTTTTAGATGTGCATTTCCATCATATATCATATGGATACTGCAACCTTGGACACTTATCTCTTTTTCATTTCATTTTCTTACTCATTAGATTAAACATTTTTATTGCTTGCATGAGTAAAACTGATGCTTGACAAAGCATTAAGTTTGAAGTCAAACTAGTCATTTCTTATCCTGACCTGTATGATAGGACTTGAAATTTGTGATTCTGTTTTTCTTTCAGAAAGAGATTGCTCTGTACACGGCATCAAAACTCAACAGTGAGTTTGTCTGGTTTGATATTGATGGAGATATTGATTCTCTTTTCAAGGTGATGACTTGTGGAGATTATATTTCATTTATTTCCAGTTGATTATGATATTCTCTGTTCTTTTTTTTTTTTTTGTCAAATCCTTTGAGTCTGGTACATGCTTGTCAGTTCAGAAAACATCCATTATTTAGCACAATAATACCAAAAAATAAAGGATATTCCTGACATTTTGTAAGTAATAATATAAAATATATGAGGTATGAATTGTCATCAATGAAGTATAAAGTGGTTAGTTGGTAACTGTGGAAGCTATTCCAAACCTCTTAGCAACTATCTGTGTGACTGATGAGGTTGAAATGTGAAAAAATTAACAATCATCTATCTCTTGCTAGAAAATTTTCATCTACTAATTGTGAAATTGAAGAAGCTGAAATGTGAAGTCTCAAAATCATGTTTGTTTTTTTTGCCTATTAAAGAGAGGTTATGGTTAAAATGTTACTGTAGTTCTTCCACAAGATACCCTTACCTTCAGTTTCATGGAAGATCCTCTTGATTAATTTGCACACAAACACAGAGACCAGTATGAGGTGTTGAAAAAGCACTTTATGTCGGCTATATATCCAACCATGCTATTACAAACAGAGCTTAAAACGTACTCTTCTAAATTAATAAACTAGGGATCATTAACAAATTGTTCCCATATTTTTTTTTTTTTCAATTCTCCTGTTTTATGTATATATTGTGTTTTTGTTATCAAATTTTCAGGAGTACTGGTGCAAAAGATTGCACCCCAAGAATGTTTGCGAAAAGGTTTACCGGCAACCCCCCTTGCGTGAATCTTTGAAGAAGAGCAAGCTTAAAAAGCTAGATTTTTCAGTCACAAAGCAGAGTACTGCTCTTCTGCAAGCTGCTGATTGCATTGGGAAGAAAATCCAATATGATTGCCCTGGTTTCTTACCAAATAGGCGACAGGTGATTTTAATGTCAATTATAGGTTTGAAGTTTATTCCACTTTTGTGGCTTCTTACTTGCATTCTTTGCTATTTTTCAATGTGTTTTGGTCCTTATTTTCTGTAATCAAACCCATTGGCTTGAGGAAAAGTTGAACTGGTTTGTTACTAAATTTGAACAACTTACACACACACACACACACACACACACACACACATATATATATATATATATATATATATATATATAATTGAAGTTGCAGATGTTGCAGTGAATTTGAGCCCCTGGATTTTTCACCTCCCATGTGTAGAAATTAAAATAGTATGTATGCTCTATTATTTACTACTATTCAGTAGTGTTTGCAAATTTCTTAACCACAAGTGCATCAAGCAAGACTCAAGTTATGTCCTCATGGAATATTGCGGAGCTTGTCCACATTATTGAGACACCATAGTCCCTAGTATAGATTTGATGATGAGATACATTCAAACCCATTTTAGTGCCAGAGTTTGTTTCTCTACTTTTTTTTTTTAACTCTAAAATCCTCACACGGTTATGATTAATTAGACATTTATATTGGTAGTATTTAGCATTCTTTTCTTGTCTGAAGCATCCAACTCAACATATATAGAACTTTTTTTTGGGTCAAACATGTATATAAGTATATAACTTGATGCATGCCAATGGCTCTTTAATTTTCCTTTCTTTTCTAAAGAGCTTTGATTATTCAATCAATAATTCTCTTAATTTATTCGTATTATGTCTCCCAGCATCGTATGGCAGGATTGGCTGCTATTGAAGTTGCACAGAAGGTTTCAAAAGCGTGGCGTTCCTTTCAAGCGGAATGGAAATACTCAAATAAAAGCACATCCAAGAATGGCAAGAGACCGAGGAGAAGGGAAAGAATCAATTTGCCAAGCCAGAATAGAGGTGGTGCTGGGTGTAGCACTAGCACCTCCTCAGACTCAACTTCATATGGCATTACGCAGTCAAAATCAACTGGCCGTTTTATGATGTCATGGCATGATGTTTATTCAGTGGCTGTCAAATGGCGGCAGATTTCTGAACCTTGTGATCCTGTTGTGTGGATTAACAAGCTAAGGTACATTGTGTGCTGGTTCATATACTAATCATCTACATGCTCAATACCCATCGGACATCATGTTGAACTAAATTTCATTCACTTTTTCTTGAATGATTAAATAATGAATCAAATTGTTTTCTAATGTGAACATGGACATTTCTTTAATTCAGTGAAGAGTTTAATGCTGGATTTGGGTCTCATACACCAATTATCCTTGGACAAGCAAAAGTTGTTCGCTATTTCCCAAATTTTGAAAGGTAAAGGGTCTTTACTATTCTATTTGTTATTGAACTCTCTCTCTCTCTCTCTCTCTCTCTCTCTCTCTCTCTCTCATCACTTGAGTCAATGTGGCAGGACATTTGATGTTGCAAAGACAATCATGAAGGAAAGAAAATATGTGCATAACAAGTTAGATGGCCTGATTGATCTATCTGGGAAATTGCAAGATGTGAGTTCATTCAATCCATCATTTATACTTTCGAAACATGTTCTATTTTACCATACTTGCAGGAATATATTTGAATGCTGTGATATTGCCACTTTTAGTTCACAATAAAAAAAAGGAGCCATGCACATATTCATTTATTCAAAAACAGGAGGCAGAATTTGTTTTCCTTCATTTGTTTTTGTTATTTTGGGGGGAAAAGTTACAGTCAGCAGTAACGAGTGGTATCTATTTTTGGCAAGAATCATGAAGAATGTTGCTGTCAGTAGCATTCTGTGAAAAGCTACTTTCAGGCGGTAGTAAAGAGTAATTTTTGCAAAGATGGTTGGGCCTTTTTAGACTTGTTTTTTCTGTTTGTGAAGTTGTGGGTGTGGATTGGATGGGTTCAGTTGGAATTGAACTTGAATTCTGAAAATTGGCTTTTGGAGAATTGGTTATTGAAATATGCACCAACAATGTTACTGTCAGACAGTAGCTGATTGTTACATTCTCAAGAAAACTGTTGCCTGGCTCAATTTGGAGTTGTAGGCTTGTAGCTTTCCCATTTTTGAAAAATTATGTCTTCGATGTATGGAATATTGATTGCTAGTGCAATTACATATGTAGGTTATGCATGCAAAATCCTGCGCTGATCTGTACAGGGCTGTTGGTGAGGACTTCTGGTTGGCTACTTGGTGCAATAGTACTGCCTTTGAGGGGTAAAATTGCATATCTCAAATATTTGATGTTTTCACTTTTCACAATAAAAATAATTGCATGTCAACCCTAATTTATGGTTTACTTTGCCTGTTTCAGGAAATATCTTGAAGGGACAAGGATTACCCTCGTAAAATTGTATAGCTCTATAACTCTTCGTCTTGCAACTTTCC
Source organism: Rosa rugosa (assembly GCF_958449725.1). NCBI lineage: Eukaryota > Viridiplantae > Streptophyta > Magnoliopsida > Rosales > Rosaceae > Rosa > Rosa rugosa. Next base: position 17,044,909 of record NC_084820.1, on the reverse strand, counting down.
CTTCCTTTATTCCATTTCTTTTGTTTATATTTTATTCTCCATTTTAATCAATGTTTTTGTTCCCAAATTTCTGGATACATAAAATCAATTTTCTAGGGCGGAGCAGAGATATGACTTTGCAATCAGAACACCTTGTACACCTTCTAGATGGGATGAATTTGATGCAGAAATGGCAATGGCATGGGAAGTATGTTACCCTACATCTCTCTGCATGATCTGATTATTTATATTTAATTCTGATACTGGATTAGGAATTTTTACATGAGTGGCTTCTTCAATTGGAACATGTTTATGTGTTTTTTATTTTCCTGCAATTTTGCGCCTCTTAATGTCAGCAACATGGGGGAATTTTTACATTTCATTGCCTGATCCTTGGATCTTTTATATGAGCAGCGAATTGTGTAGGAAGAAATACATAAATCTAAATATTATACATGGGAAGTGCCTGGAATACCTTTTATTATGCCCTATTTTTAGAATCTTCCCAAGCATTATGTTGGTCAGTGGGGATATGTACTCATACCAAGATCTATCTGTATATGCTGTAATTAATGCTTACCAAGATCTATTATATTGTGAACTCCCATGCTGGTGCCTTTCTTCGAGTTGTAGCAAATTCTTTTTGGAGCATTCTCGCCTTAAAAGTCCCTAGATCCGGATTAGCAACTTGATCACTTATATATAAGCAGAAATTGGTATTTGAGAAAGATATTAAACATGGTAGTCTTCCGGATAAACTGGGCTTTAGGCCGGTGCTAGTGAACAGGTTTTAGCTAGTTTTGTTAACAAGCAGATTTATATGAGCCATTGCTCCTGTTTCACTCGGTGTTTCAGTGATCCTCTTGGTTTAATTGCTTGGTTGAATAAACTAATAACATTTGGATGCACTGGCAGGATATATGCAATGCTTATTGCGGTGAAAATTATGGGTCTACTGACTTCAATGTGCTTGAAAAAGTGAGAGATGCAATTTTAAGGATGACATATTACTGGTATAACATTCGACCTGTGTGGCTGGATATGGCATGCTTGTCTTATCCTAAGAAAGAGTATTACTCATATAATTGCATTTCAGGTACAATTTTATGCCCCTTTCAAGAGGATCCGCAGCTGTTGGGTTCGTGGTTATGCTTGGACTACTGCTTGCTGCTAATATGGAGTTCACAGGAATTATCCCTCAAGGTTTACAGGTGGACTGGGAAGCCATTTTGAACGTTGATCCAAACAATTTCGTGGATTCGATCAAGAGTTGGTTATATCCATCTCTCAAGGTAACATCATCCTTGAAAGATTATCCGGATGTGGGATCGACTCTTCAAACAACAGGTTCAGTTGTTGCTGCTCTAAGCACTTATAATGATTGAGCTTTGAGCAGTCCTGAAGAGGTAAGTTCACTGCATCAGTAGGTCATTGTTACCATCTAACAAGACATCATTTATCACTTAATAATTGTGCTGATTTTGTATATTTGACTTTCTGGCAGCAGTTTGTAAGCGAGAATGTAATTGAAACAATTTTTTCTTCGGGTCTTACTCTGCATAGAGAAAATCAATCAGCTTGAGGCTTGCAAATCTTACACCGGCTTAAGTGCGTGCTCTATGTTTATTTGTTGTACAGTTGTCTAGAATAATCTGTAATTTTCTTTGTTTTCTGATTAACATTCAATATATTGATCACAATAAATTTGCTTCCATCGTTTTGCTTCACAAGGAATAATTTTTCATATCATATTAGGATATTGTCATGTTGATTTGTTTAGTTTGTTTTCTTCAAGCACATCAACCTGAACACATCAGATATAAATAAATCCCAAATTTTGAATTGGATTCATGCATTATTGGCTAATATTTGATCTTTTTTTTTTTTTTTCTTTTTATGTTTTGCGACGGCTGTAAGAAAAGCTTGCCAGTTACTGGTTCCAATCAAGGTTTTAAATATCAGTATCTTTATATCTATCGGAACTTTGAAAAAGGGGATATCGGCTCCTATATCGTTTTTGAAAGAGTCAATTTATTAGAATTATCTTATCTGCATCCAAAAAGAGACTAGTGGTGGAAAAATCGCTTGCTAGTTTACGAAAATGCAATAATCAAACCAAGACATATGAACTATATAGTACGAATTGTAGTGATGAGCATGATAGTTATAGATCTTTTTAGACCTGCCAACTGTTTCCCTTATAAGGAGATAATGAGGATGAATCTAACTGGATGATTGATCATATACTTCCCCATATTGATTTTATCTATAAGCGTCATAGCCAAATTGATTGTTGCCTTCATGGGATTCATTTGATATCCCACTGCGCTCTGTGCTTAAACTAATAGAGTTAAAATTTAAGGCAATTAAAGAAACATCAGATGGGATATTTTGATCATCAGTTGCACCTCTAGTCCTCTTCCCATATCGAGTCTTTTCTTGAGCACCATGACCAGCTGTTCTCACTCCATGGTCTTCATCTTGGGTGGTATGATCAAAATTACCTTCACAGGTAAGTTGGTTTAATCCTCCACCGACAGAAGATTGTCCACATTCACTTTCACCTCTATCACATGTTCCGCTTCCACCCTCTCCACCATCATCAGAACTATCTGGAGTCACTTGGCCTCATTTGAATAATTGAACCTTTATCTTCTTTCTATTATTCAACTACAGAATACAGAGTTACATACTACATACGGAGTTACAGACACAGTCACATACTACACAGTACCAAATCTCTTCTCACACAAATTTGCATTTAGAGAATTACTTCTCACCCAGAATAGCCTTGAAGGTATTTCTCCTCACCTAGATTCGCCTTAAGGGGATTTCTCATCACCCAGATTTGCCTTAAGGAGATCTCTTTTCACACAGATTTGCATTCAGAGCATTACTGAGTTTTTTCTATTTTTTATTTTTTTTCATCAGATTTTACAGATATTTATTCACTTTATTGGGAATACCTCCCAAATATCTAATATATCGGGGATATTTGACGATGTCCGAGAAATTTCACAGAAACTGTAGAAAATAATATTTTAACCCCCTAAGATATATCGGTCTATCGAAAAAGGGAAATATCAGAGGATATATCTTCGATATTTCAAACCCTGGTTCCAATTACAATATTACACTACATGATGGTAATGCAATTACGTTCTTGGCTATAAATAAGGGTTTTTGTCTATTTACCCCATTTCTAGAGATTTTTTTTCCCACTTACCCCATTAAGTTTTTTTAATTCCCTCATACCCAAAACACTCTAAGGAGATCTTCCCTAATACTCCATTAAGATTTTTTTTTAATACCATTTTACCCTCACCTTTGTTACTGAGAGAGAGAGAGAGAGAGAGAGAGAGAGAGAGAGAGAGAGAGAGAGAGAGAGAGAGAGAGAGAGAGAGAGAGAGAGAGAGAGAGAGAGAGAGAGAGAGAGAGAGAGAGAATGGAAGAGAGAGAAACCATAGGGGGACTTCGCCGGAGCCCGGTCACCGATCGCCGAAATCCGATCACTGGCCGCTGCCCAACGGACTTTTCTGAAAACTTCACTGGAAAGGTTTATTGCCCACAGACATCTATCAGCCATGTATTGCCCCTAATAAACGTTTATTGCCCCCCAATAGGACTTTCAATAGCCAGAATGGGAACTAATATCCCTAAATTTAGACAGATAAAACTTTGATTAAAGAAAAAAAAAAAATTATATCAATTCAAAACGTCTATTGCCCCCCAATAGACATTCAAAATTTTTTTTTTTCCTTCTGCCCCATTACTTAAAAAAAAATCTGATTTGGGCACCCAAGAGCTGGACGTTTCTCGCCGGTGCTTCGCTCTTCGACTCCAAGTTCGTTGTCTTCAGGTAGCTTCGACCGGAGCTCCACCGCGTTCCACTCACTCACTCACTCATCGGCGTTTCTCAGTCACTCAACAACCTCAAGCCAACACATAATTGAACCAATTGAAACTGTCATAACCGAAAACTAAATTTGAATGCTTCCGATTGAATCTGCCGACGACGGTGAGAGAGAGAGAGAGAGAGATCGAGGTGAGAGAGAGAACAGAGAGAAACAGAGAGGTCGAGGTGAGAGAGAGAGGAGGCGATGACCACCGGTCGCTGCCGTCCTTCGGGACCCCCAGCCCAGAGCCCCCTTGACATCGGCACAAAGCGCGACCGCATGCCTGAGGTTGCCGTCGTGGTGAGGCCGAGATCTGGGAAGCCGAAATTTGGTCTGGCTTGTTGGCGCGCGGTGCTGGTTCGAGGAGAGAGAGAGAGAGAGAAACCAGATCGGAGGAGGAGAGAGATGAGGTAAGTGGGAATAAAATGTAATTTATTAAATAGGTTAAGGGTAAAATTGTCAATTTGCTTCAAATTGAGTTAGTGGGAATAAAAATTTATTGCTGGGGTAAGTGAGACAATTTTAGCTGATTTTGGTGCTTTGGGTCAAAGACCCTATAAATAAACCTAGTTCAAATAGAAAAGTACATAAAATAGAGCACTAACATCAAATTCGAATTGGTGTTCTTTGAATGTGATAACATGGAGCCGAAAGAACATGAAGTTTAAACTTCCTCCTAGGTCACTAACAACTTAACTATTCAATGTAAGGTGTCACTAACAACTTAACTATTCAATGTCAAATAATGCTCTTTCCCCTAATGGGGAATAGCTTTGTCAAACAAATCTAATCAGAGATATGCTTAGCGTGTCGTATCTAACCACCGATGTACTATCCTCTCCACTAATAGTAAATCCATACAATAATTGTCTTTTTCTTACATAAGAACGCAATTAATATTAGGCAGAATTGCATATAAACCAAATCTGACTTGGTTATCAAGGTTTAATAATGGTATTAGTAGGTAAAGTGTCCGAAAGTGGTTAATCTAGATGATAGAAGGGCAGAAAGCTGGCAGGTCTTTAGAAAGTGGAGGATAAAAAGACAGGTTTGGTTTTGACGTTGTTGTTTCTGTAGAACCCAAATTCAAAATTCAGGCAAAGCTTCATTGTTATTCTCATAAAAATTAACACGAAATGCGATTGAGTTCTTATTTGACAAGCAGATGTAATGTCTACTAATTTACATATGATATTTGGTTATACATAACATCTTTTTAATAATATGCACGTAAAATTCACTGTTATGTTATCAATTGATAAGAGAAAAAATATATCTAAACTCAAGCAAAGCTTTATTGTTATTCTCACAAAAATTAACACGAAAGGTGATTGAGTTCTTATTTAACAGGCAGATGCAATGTCTATTAATTTACATATGATATGTGGTAATACATAACTTCTCTTTAATAATATGCACGTGAAATTCACTGTTATGTTATTAATTGATAAGAGAAAAATTATATCTAAACCACGCTCGTAAAAAATCTCCTACCTTGTCTTGTCATTGACATTGACACCCTTTTCTTTTCTTCTCCCCTTCTTTACCTTTCTCCTTCTTTCAGTGAACATTTCTTCTACAAGACTACAATGGTAGCCTGGTAGGCTTACCTGTAAAAGGGCAGTCCTCTTCAGGTTTGTTATACATCCACGTGAGCCTCATCTGCTTGCTAATCATTCGTGCAGCGTAGTACGGGATCCTCCCACCTTTCCCTTGTTCAGACATCAAAAATTTTCCATTGACAAACTCCAAGCAATCCATCAAGCTCTCCCTTGCCAACCCTTTCATCTCATAAGCCTGTGACCTCCTCCACAGGCTCTTACCATGAACCCTCGCCGCACCGGTTGACAAACACAGAGCTCTGGTTGAGTCACTAATGGCTGCTTCTGGATTCTTCATCAACAAGTAACACTGTGCCCTATTACTATAAACCACAATCCTTTCCCTCCTCATTTTTAAAGGGCACAAATCCAACGCTTCTGAGTATTCAATCACAGCCTTTTCAATATTCCCTGCCCAAAAACTCATATTCCCTTGCTTTTTCAACTTTCCTACCATTGATTTTCTCTCTCTGATTTCTTGTTTTGACATTAACTTCTCCTTCTTTTTTCTCTCAACCTTCAAATCCCATATCTCCTCCAATGCTCTCTCAGCTTTCTTGCTCCCCAATCTCAAGTCCCCATACTTGATTTTATGGTAATCTTGCAAAAGCATCTGTGTGATTCTGTCTCCTAGTTTTGGTTTTCTCATTTCAACCAAATCGACAAGATACACAACTGAAATCTCCACCACTTTGATTCGGGTTTCGGGGTCTTTGAGAAGCAGCAAAAGACAATCAACTGCCATTAATTTCCATTCATCTGAAGACCTTGAGAGATTACATAATCTCTCTATAACTTCTTGTGAATTTGCCACACTTTGTCTTCCAAACTTGGTTTGACAAAGTGCTTTCAACAACCCAATTCCACCAGGTGAGTTTGGATTTGCTAAACCACCCCAAATCCCACAAACTTCAACCAAGAATTCCTTCTTGCAAATCAAACCTAAACACCTTTCCTTGCTCACAAAGCAGTTGAGAAGATTTAGGGACCAGCACTGAAGCTGACTACCCCATTCCTCAGCTTTTCTGCTCTCAATTTCCAGCCCCCCAAGCCCTCTTGTTATCAAATCACAATGGTACTTCAATCTCTTCGAGTGCTCGAATCCGATAAACTCATCGTACACCCTCTTCAAACATGTAGAGGCTATCTTCATAGCCAACTCGACAATCTTGACTTCATGCTTCAAAGCAATAATGGACTCAACGATCCCGTCATGACCAGCCATGTGACCAAGAGCTCGAACTGCCACTCTTTGCTCAACCCAAGTGATCTTACCTCTCATCAACTCCATTAGCGGCAGAACTACCCCGGATTTCAAAGCCTTTTCTGCAAACTGAGCCTTGTTCATGGTGTAAGAGCCAACGATATGAGCAGCATAGTAAGGGATGTATATGTTCTGGTCGCTAAGCAGCCACTTTTTGTCGTTGATACCTTTGTTGATGAGCTTTGCCATGCATTCGAAGATTCCAAGCGATGGGAATTCAGGGTCGTTAGGTTGCTTCATGGCTATGTTCCAGAGAGAGCTTAGTGCAAGGACTTGCTCTTGGTCATTTTTGAGAGGCAAGTCCTTGAAGAGCTTAATGATTTTGGATTTTCTGAAAGAAGGGTTTGGTTCATTCATGGTGCAGAAGAAGCAAGAGGGTTTAGTACACACAGGCTCAGAGGGATGTTTGGGAGTCTTTTTGGTCTTGTTGGTTTGGGATTTTGATTCCATGGTTCGGTGAAGAGAAGTTGGAGCTAAGCTCTGTTAGGTTTTTGGGTATTGACAGTGGAGGCCTCAAAAGAAGACGCTTAACATTGCTTGTAGTAAATGAAAAGATGGATAGTCTCTTCTATACATCCACTTCACTTAACAAAAGTATATATAATTTGTAATTTTGATAGACAATTAAAAGAAATGATAAATTAGATTAACAGATTGACAACATAATATATTAGAGTAATTAGACTGTTTATTATGATACTATTTGATTATACTGTTCGATTATTATGATTAATCATTCATATACATGTTAATTGATACACGTATTTGAGTGTGAATCAAATTCAAACATGATGTTTTCAAAATACAAGAATTTTTGGAAAATCTATAATAGCGTTTTAAACTGTAGATGAAGGAGAGGATAATGAGGACAACCAAGTAGTTCTATTGTGCAGAACCACCTGCACACTAAATAATGATTGACTAGAAGTAGGTACTACTGTTTGTTTCCTCAAAAGGGGTGCGTCTAACATGTTTCTCCATTCATTCATTAAATTTGCTAAAACAAGGAAGAACAAAGTGAAGCAAATTCACGGCTCTACTATACTTCTACAGCCGGCCAAATGGGTAGTTAATTCTTAATATCGATCTGAATTGGTAATTGGCTGCATGTTAAGCACTGGGTGATCATCTGCCCCAAAGTGTTTTGAAGTTTTAACAAGAAATTAAGGTCCAGATATGGGCTAGTATATATGATTTTCCAGAAAGGGTGTGATATGCAATACTGATATATATCTAATAAGGGTTACTTTTAACTACTCCAGACATCATATACTCCATTCGGTTTTATAACTAGCTTCAAAATGAAGTAAACTATTTTGGTCATATCAAGCCAAAGTGCCAAACAATTATTAAAATTGCTTGGGGTGCAGGCTTTTTAGCTAGGCTGAACTCAAAAAAAGCAAAGTGCAAGTACAACTCTGGGTTGGTTTCAAGAAAATGCGGCTGCCATATGAAAGATCTAAGGATAAGCATGTTTACACTATATACGATACTTCTACTTTATAGCTGTGCTGAATTGATTTAATGATGCCTTTCTGAATTGGCCACAAAGCAAATGATGCATTTCTTCCTATGACCAAGTGCATTCTGAAAGCCTTTAACATTGATTATACTCATGATTTTGTCATTGTTCTGTTCGAATTTCTTGACAATCAAAGATGCATGTGCTTCCCTTGTTCTTACACTTCTGTAGTTTTTGGTGTATTTTGTGAGACAGGCTCATCACTATTGGCTACTGCTTGGTTTAATGAAGCAAGAAAACAAAAAAACTATTTGAATTATGATTACTGATCAACTGTTAACGAGCATCTCATTAGGATGATTGCTATCAACTTTTTACCTCTCTCTTAATCAATCTTACAATGTAGTTTTGCAAATTGAACCCTTATGTTTCCGGATCACGTTTTAGAGGTTGTATGTGCATGAAAATTAATTAGACAATACCTCGTTTAACCGTATAACTTATGTCAGGACCCACCCCGGAATTTCCCTCCTAACTCCGAGATGGACCTGCGGGGCCCACTTTTCGGGAAAATTCGACAGAACCTCCCCTAAAAATGGACAACCCTAAACCTGCTGAAAACACTCCAAGTATAACAATTTCTATGCTTGAAGCCACCCTGCTACCAAGCAACAATCCGCAATTTCCAAGTGTAAACATCGAACTACTTATATAGATTACAACCCAGCAAATCAAGTCATTCAACTTCCTCCAATATTATACAACTCTCATACACACATAATTATACAAATGTATAAATCCACCCTTTTAAGTAATCAGAGCAATCTAAAGATCATACTCGAAATATAATACATAAAGTAGGTTAATAAATAACCTACTGAGGATAGATGGCAAAGGTGGTGCTAGCCTCCACTCCTAAGCCGGTCAGCAACGCTGCGATCTGGGCAATTGAAACCAAAGGGCCCAGGGGGAAAGTACATAAAAACGTTAGCGTGAGTGGACAAAATAAATAAGTATAAAGGAAGATAAGTTTATACTTTCCCACAAATTTAAATTATAAAATCTCGATGCATGCAACATTAATAAAACGTATTTCTTTAAATTTAAACTCGTGAAAAACATACCAGCCCCGCTGGTTAAAAGAAATCGGACTAGCCCCGCTAGTCAAGTAATGGTAAAATATGGGGAAGAAATTTCACCATACGAAAGAAGGGAGCCTCCCAGGCTCGGGTCGGAGTGTCCCACACTCTGGAGCATCCCATGCTCTGCTCTTACTCACCCACAAACACATAGTAAGCAGGGAGGAGTACTAATAGGCTAGCTAGCAATAAAATATAACGACCCAGGTATGGCGGGTAAAAACTATCAAAATCCAATAAATCCTTAAGGCTTCCCCATGTCCCACGAATAAAGAAAACACGGGTACGATTCCCAACCGTACCCAGAAATTCTCGTAGAATCGTATAAATTAACAGCGCGTCCCACACGCTAAAGGAATAAGTAGATGGTCAATGAGGCATTCCCAATACCAAAATCGATAATCAATAAATAAACATGGAGATTTACTCCAACAAAATTCAATTTGCAAATAAAGTCTCGAATCAACGAATATAAATATAATATAAATAATATAAATCCGGAAATCACATCGAAAACAATTCGTCGAAAGTCCACATCAAATATAAATTCGAATCCGAGTATAACAACTTAATAACCGAAACTCACAACCGGTATAAATCATAATACTTCACAAAAATCATCATTGGAAACAAATCCACGAGATAAATCGTAATCAAATTCCAAAAATCAATTCATATGCTCGGAAAATAATAGGTTAATTAAATAGAAAATACTTTAGTAAAATAAATGCATGCATCACTTATTTAAAACAAAAGTCCACTCACAGTGTACAGCTAAGCCTGTCGTCGATCCGAACCCTCCTCGAGGGAATCCTCCTCACGTCCTGTACAATATAACGCTCGTAAATCCATAATTACTGGATGGAAAACTAAATTACGATAAGTAAAACCAAACCCTAACATTAAATATATTTGCCCAAAACCTCCCAATCTTCTTCACTAATGTTATTCCCTTAATGTATGGGCTTTAGGGCCGAATCGAGGAAATCCGATGGATGGATTCCTCGCAATTCAATTAACAATTCCACCATTGAACAACATCAAAATCCATGTTCATTCCATCTCCAATTCTATCCCAAAGCTGCAATTATGAAACTAAATGTATAATTAACTATTTAGCTCAACAACAGAAGTTAAAGACTGGCCAAACACAGTCTCACGTGCCACCAACAGTGGCGGCGCGTGGCACCCACGCGCCGGTACCAACCTCCACCACCGGCTACCAAATTCCATGTATAGCTACAACTCAACCCACTGATTAATTTCTTCAACTACAACACATCCAAATAACAATTAAAAACGGCCGAAATCATTTGATGAACACAAACCCAGAAATTCCTAAGAACCCTAGAATTTCATTTCGTCAATTCGACTCCTACACAATAAATCACGATACAAGGCCATAGGGGAAATGATCAGTGATGAAAACCGAACCTTCGACGCCGGTTTGGTGGCCGGAGATGGCCAGTATCGCCGGAAATCGCCGAAAAACCAAAACTGCTACAGTGATCTTCTTGGTTCAGTTCCGAGCTCCTCCGGTCGAGACACCGTGAAATACCACCATGGGTGTGACCAGAAGGAAGAGGCGAGCCTAGGGTGTCTGGGTTTCGTCGTGGGGTGGCCGGAAACGGAGGAATTCGGAGGAGGAAGGATCGGGCCGAAAGGGGGAGGAAGAATCGGGGGAAGAAGAAGAAAGAGTTACCGGGGCTAGGTAGATTTCCGAAAATGGAAATCTACCAACAGTAACTTCCATTTATATATTAATTACCATGAACAGTAACTCTTACATTTTCGGCCATAACTTTCACATACTAAGTCCAATTTTTACGCACCACATATGCACGCGCTCGGTTTAACGTCCCCTACAACTTTCATGATGAACATTTCTTCAAATTTTGACCCGAACAAAAAGTCAACTTTTAGGGCCACTAAATATCGATAAAAAGAAAAGAAAATTGAAAGTATTCGACAATTACCGTCCAAATAGTGCGTAAACCGTTAATTCTAGGTTCGGGACGTAACAACTTATGTCCGATATATTTATGGTCTCGGAAATATTTAGAATAACTGTCTGTATATGTTTGACAGATCCGATTATGAGGAGAAGAGGCAGCTAGTTAATAGTACTTGAAGATAAGCATAGAAAATTGCACATTTGAACGTATCCTATAAACTTAGGATTTAGGACCAAACGTCCAAACTCACTCTCATTTATACTCGTTCAGCCCATCAACTCAATAGAATCATCAGAGTCTCAAGCTTTGCTAAGAGGCTACTAAATCCATCCCAAAAGGAGAATTAGACTCCAAGCAAATTTGGGTCTTAACATACTGCCATTGGGTTTGCAGAAGCCCATCAAATACCAGAGGCCGAAGTCCAAAACTCTGATTGTTTTTTTATTTTTTATTCTTGACCGAGTATTATACTATTATTAAACGAGGAGGAGATCAAAATTAGAACTTTCACCAACATTTCGTTGAAGAATACGTAATAGCTTAAAAGTTATATTCTTAGAGCATTTTTAGCAGACTCTCTATTTTGATTCCTTAGTTATTTTGGAGAGCATGTTTAGTTTTTTTTATCTATTTTAGCAGTTGCACCAGACTCCTAAGTGACTATCAATTATAACTTTTAGTTATCTCGCTCCTAAATATAGAGAGCGAGATGAGACTCTCTATAATTTAAAACATTTCTTTTGAATTATTTTATATAATTTATAAATACATTTAAATTATTTAATCTTCATTTAAAAAACTATATAAATTCAAAATTAGCTAAAATAGAGACCACTAATGCAGTGGCTAGCCAAAATGACTTTTTAGCTATTTTGGCTAAAATTTGACTCAAAAATGGGTAGCATTGCTAAAGATGCTCTATACTCTAAAAACAGGCAATTGGAAAAAAAACATGAACTCAATGACTGATCTACAAGTATTGTTAGATTCTTATATTCACATGGTATAGTTTATTTGTAAGTGATTCAACTACACTGTATCAGGTGTTGATGAATGAGAGATATCACCATACCAACATTTGGCCATTTGGGTGTTACCATACTATTCCTTCAAGCTAAATAGTTTTTATTTATTATTATTATTATTTTATGATTGGAAAAAAAGTTTACAACGAAAAAACAAAACTCCTAGAAACACCCTCTTCCAGCTGATCCAAATGGAACGCTGGAAACACAGAGAGGGGTAAGCAAGAAAACCATACACATGGAGTATGAAAGTGATAGGCTAAAGAAGCCATATGATCTGCTACAAAATTAGCTTCTCGATAAATATTTCGGAAGATGATAAATTGAATTTTTGCCGCTAACTCTGTAATATCTTGAACTAAAGTCTCGATACACCAGGGAATAGTGGCTGAGCCTAAAACACAATTAATAAATAGATTAGAGTCTCCCTCAACAATAATATTGTTGAATCCTTGAAGGAAAGCAGTATACAAAGCCTCACGTAATGCCGTAGTTTTTGCCACTATAGTAGTCGTAGAACCCAACGACCTACAAGCTGCTACTAAAGGATTACCATCAGAATTACGAATAACAAACCCAATAGTTGTTGAATCATTCCTCACTGAACCATTAAAATTAGATGTTTTTTAACTCGAGCATTGTCTACTTGTCTTTTCAACATATTTTTTCTCAGTTGTTCCCCCTAGCGTAGGTCTTCTTTGAAGCATAATCAATTATATTGGACCAAAGTCACCAAACTTATATGATCAATTATGCCCGAATCATATAATTTCAAACAACATTAAGATCAAGCATCATGTGTGTTCAATGTACCCAGCTCATTCCTCATTGTCATCTTATATGTCATGTCAAGGACAGTAACAAACTAACAAACGCGACAGAGAGTAATATTATTTAGACCCCAAAAAAAAAAAAAAAAAAAATCTAGAAATTCTTCTCAAAACTAAAATAAAGAAATAAATGGGTGAGAAATTTTGCTAATTTTGAATATAAAAAAAGGGAAGAAAATCTACTAATCCAGCTGCCAAAATATGCGCTTACAGATCACGGCTTCCGAGGCAGTAACGGTACAACCGCGGGCCCCACGGTTGTGGCGGTGGGCTAAAGTTACTTAACCACCACACAATTATTGCTACGGCGACTGCCGTGGCTTCCACTTATTGGGTTGTCATTCCTGGACAGTAACCCTACTTTTAACACATCCAGCTGTCAACAAAACCCCACTTGTACAAATATAAAAAAACATAAAAACAGATACAATTAAAGTCACGAGCCAGAGCCAGAGCCAAAGTGTGTTTAAGTGGACTTGTGCCAGTCCAGTGCCTCTACCTTAATCTCCTTCAATTTTACATTTCAGTCCTTTTAAGTTGCCTTAACTTTCACTTTCAACCATGATTTTTTTTTTTAATTCTTACCATTCGACTTCTTCAACAAAAATTTAAAACCGATCATTATATTCAGGAAACAAAACCCGACAATAACTTTCATTTATGAATTATGTTGATGGATTAATGATAATGAAATGATGTGTTAACATAACTAAATTACATAAATGTTTTTTTTTATTTTTTATTTATTTTAAATTACATAAATGTTTGAGTGGACATTATACACTTGTTATACAACATCTTTTTAGAAGAAGGGCCAAGCAAGGAGGATAACACGTAGGGGTGTTGGCTAGATTAATGCGCATTTTAAGATAAAACATATATCATAGTTTATTATAAACTATAAAAATTATGAAGAATGAAATTTAGACTTTCTAATTTGTAATCTACACTTACTATTTTCATTTCTAATTGAAATTCTTATAAAATGACAAAATTTTTCCTTTAAGTTAATTTGTTAGAGTGAAATCCACACTCCTTAGTTTACAATTTTTGAGAGTGAAATCCACTCTTTTTTTAGTAACTTCAATTTTATTTTTTTGCAAAAATTTCAACAAAAAAAAAAAAGAATAAATGTGAATTGTAAATTAAGAAAGGTGAATTTTATTTTTCAAATAAAGTATTCCAATAAAGAGAATATGGACTAGTGATAAAGAATGAATACAATAAATAAAAATGTTGGGGGCTATAACATGGGACATTGAATCAACTGTGACACTCTTCCACTTGTGATCAGATTTTATATGATTTACCAAAAATTAGAGGACCTTAAATGCTAAAAATCAAAACTACAAGTCCCAACCTGTGAAATGTGAACAGATTAGGCACAATGAAAACCGTGATTAGAGACAGGACACCGTGTGATTATGGCCCATCTTTGGTTCTTAAATGCCAACAAATCCTCTTAGCTTTAAGTATCACATGCGCCTAATGTTACTTAATGGGCCCAAGTGGGACCCAGACAGTCTGTGTCGAGTCCATACTTCAGCGCCACATTATACAAACCATGGCCCCCCTCTTCCCTCCGGAAGGGAAAGCCCGAACCTTCTTTTAGTCTCTGTTCACTGATCCAACGGCTAGTCAGGTCCCATCTATCCCCGGGTCCCACCGTATTTGTCGGTCCAGATTAACCCTCTACTTCCCGTTGGAGCCTTTTCGCCTATATATACGCTGTCGGTTATCATCGCCACTATTACTCTCTCTCTCATTTTACTCACTCTTAAGTCTTAACTCTCTCTATCTCTATCTCTATCTCTATCTCTATCTGCGACTGTGAGCTAGCTAAAGCCATGGATCGCAGCACCGCCTTAACGTTCGCGTTCATCTGCATTATCGTCGCCGGCGTCGGAGGTCAAGCTCCGGCTTCCGCACCCACTAAATCTACGGCCACTCCGGCTTCGGCACCCACTAAATCTCCCGCCACTCCCGCCCCCACCACTTCACCATCCGCCGCTCCTTCAAAGCCCAAGTCCCCAGCTCCCGTCGCCACACCGGCCTCAACTCCGACCGCCGCTCCACCTACCCCCGTCGCCGCCGCTCCAACTCCGGTAGCCACTCCTCCCGCTAAATCTCCGCCGACTGCTGCACCTACACCGGTCGTAACTCCGGTCAGCGCACCCCCCGCCACTTCTCCCACACCGGCCGTCGTTCCCGTAGCACCGGTTTCTCCTCCCTCCATCGCACCTGCTGCTCCGGCTCCAAAATCCGTGACTCCTTCAGCTGCTCCCGGTCCAGCGACTGAGAGTCCACCCGCACCGCCAGCTGAGGCCCCCGGAATGAGCCCTGATGCCTCATCTCCGGGTCCTTCCGGCGCCGCAGCCGATGAGGTAAAAATATTTGTTTCTCTTTTTTTTTTCTCTCTCTAATTTGACGCGGTGTGCGCAATGCGCACCCAGATCTGGAGCTTCGGCTTCCAAATCTAGCGAAATTGTTTTGACACATAGATCTAGCTCTCACTCACTCACTGAGCACCGTTTTCGGGTTTGCTACCAGATAGAGACTTCTTATAGTTCTTACAGATACGGTAAATCTGTTGGTTTTCCGTTGCTCTTGCTCACGCGCGCGTCGGTGCGTGTAAGCAAGAATAACGCTATGAAGTCATTTTAGATCTGGTAATAAGCTGGTCCGGAAGATGGGGATGGCTACCTCACGCGCCACCCCACCGTCGGTGGCTGGTGGGGTTGGCTAAAGTTGGTAAATTACTTAATTTACCCACCCACGGAAACGAAGCAAATTGTCTGTCAGAGCGTCATTACAGCAAGTAGTACCCTGTGATAGAAATAAATATTTGTCCTTGGTAAAACTTAAATCTGACATTTGTTTATTTTTATCGGGTTCTGAATTTTAATTTTGAAATTTGTGGAATGGAAAATTGCAGAGTGGAGCAGAGAAGGTGCATTACATCATGGTTGGATCGATTGCATTGGGATGGGGTGTGATCATGGCATTGTTGTTCTAGAGAGGAAGAGAAGATGAGATGAGGAGGAGGAGGACAGAGATCGATGATGACGGTGTTGTTGTAATGTTGTCCTTTATTATTTTAATCTTTTTTTACCATGTTCTGTCCATTATTAGAGACCTAGAATTGGATATTTATTTACCATTTGTTTTTTCTATTATTATTATTTTTTACTGGCTCTTGGTGGTGGTGGTGGTGCCTTGTGAATTGGTTCTTTTGTATTCTTTTGGAGACACACATCAATTCACTGCTTTTGTCCTCTTTTGACAATTTGGTGATTATTTTAGCATTTGCTCATTATTTTAATTTACATTTAGATCTGTAAAGTGGTAAAACCTGCTCAAGTAGGTTGCTGGCCAGGTAATTTGTTCACCAAAATTGGATTCTCTAAGAGGGGGGCGGGTAATTTGTACTCTTTAGTCTTTACTGTGCACATTAACTTTGTCACCAAAATTAATTTGTACTCTTTACTGTGCACATTAACTTTGTCACCAAAATTGGATTCTCTAAGGAGGGGGGGGGGCTTGGTTGGTGGTTAAAGTAGATTTTCTACTCAATTTATATTCACATTTAATTGGGCAGTGATTCTGTCACCAAAATTGGATTCTCTATTCAGTTCTGATTGATTTTGTTTGGTGAGGGACCGATGACAGATCAAAAGTATTGGGCTCCATTTGCTTCTTTAGGAACCCAATTCATTATAGTATTGGGCTCCATTTGGATGCTGTCATTATTTGCGAAAATGGTATGGATTTTATTTCAGACCAATAACAAGTGTAATTAATTGATGAAGAAAAGGAAGGAATCACTGTGTGGCCTGGCCTTGCGCGCTCTTGTTCTCTTTGTTTTGTCAAATGAAGTGCAGAAAGGAAAGAGGCATCAAGAAGAACACGTATGGAATCTCCTTTCCTTCCAGGTGTTGCACTCATCAAGAACATGTATGGAATCTCCTTTCTTTCCAGGTGTTGCACTCATCTAAAATACGAGGACACCAACCTACAATTCGAGCTGTTCTTTAGTGGAGGAACTTATCCGGCCGTGATTCACAGAGCCCATGGCTAGTGAGAGGTGTACATTGCTACGTACGCAGTGCACACCTATCAAATAAGAGGGTGGAGAAATGAGTTAGGATATATATATGCGGATTATCAACGGGTCTATTCCAACTTGATTAAAATGAACTCAAGAGTCTCATCAGTCTATCGATTCTTGCTACAAGTCAATTTTGAATAGTGAAAAAAACTTTGAGTGGGGGAATTTATTCAGCAATGTGATTCACGATGGCTATGAGTAGTCTTTCTTCTTTTTTTTTTTTTTTTTTTTTTTGGACAACGCTATGGAGTAGTCCGCTATAAGCATAGCCAAGACGAGAAAAATGAGTTGCATGAAATTATCATTTGAATAGGTTGTTCCACGTGCACATGATGTATTAATGCTTTATATTTAAATAAATATAATGTTGTCTTAGTTATTAGTATTATTCTAAGACTAATTTTTTTGGGTGCGACTATTTCCACCCAACTAAATGTTTTGTTCACCCTACAATTAAATTTGTTCTTTAAAATCTCAAAATTGTGCTCAAGTATAATTATTAACAGAATAAATAATTGTAGTTAAGCACAATTTTATGGATATATAAAATTTTACCCAACAGACATCCCAATTATCATCTCAGCTTTCCATTCCAAAAAAAGAAAAAAAAAATTATCATCTCAGCGACTCAGCTTCTTCATCGCTAGTCTACCAAACAATAAGTTAGATGAAATTTTCAAGCTATAGCAGCAAGTAAAAAGAATTGTTGGTTACTATTATTTTGATCTACTTCATGTGACTCGTGTTTGATTTTACGTCATAGTAGCTGATGAAGGGAAAAAATAGAGAAGAGGAAAAAAATGAAAAAGTAAAAAAAAAAACTAGAAGGCATGGGGTTGCACCACGATGGTGTGCTTATTTTCTTTTTCTTTTTTCTTTTATAGTTTTACATCTTATATAATTAAGCCAATTCTTGAGGGAATGGTTAAATTTTTGAACTACCATATATGCCCTCACATAATATAGATATTAATAAATAAATTATTTCTATATGAGGATAAGATAGTCAATTGACTATATCATATTTCAAAAGATTGCAATACCTCCCATGAAAAAAGGAGAAACTTCCTCAAAATGAGGAAAGAAACTGCTGTAACTTTTTTTAATTTAAAAAAAAATAAAAATAAAAGCCAATTGACATGTGCTCCGCCAATTCTTGAGGGAATGGTTAAATTTTTGAACTACCATATATGCCCTCACATAATATAGATATTAATAAATAAATTATTTCTATATGAGGATAAGATAGTCAATTGACTATATCATATTTCAAAAGATTGCAATACCTCCCATGAAAAAAGGAGAAACTTCCTCAAAATGAGGAAAGAAACTGCTGTAACTTTTTTTAATTTAAAAAAAAATAAAAATAAAAGCCAATTGACATGTGCGGAGCACATGTTAAGGGGCTAGTTTTCAATAGTGATATTTTTTTTTCTTTTCTTAATTATTTGAGGGTAAAATTGGAAGTTTAAGGGTAAAACACTACAAAAAAAAATTGCAATGGCTACCGCAGTTAGCTTCGGCGCAAAAATGCCGTCGCCATTGGTCATAGATTTGCTACGGGAAACAAGGCGTCGCAAAATTAAAATTGATTTGCGACGGCAAATTAACGCCGTGGCATAAAAACTAATACAATTGCGACGGCATCTTCAATGCCGTAGTTAAATTTGTCCCGATTCTTGCTACGCTATAGTTGCCGTAGCTTTTTTTAGTTTTCTTCCGGTGCAATATTAGTTGAGCTTGTTATTTTTATTTTTCATTTTTATTAAGGAAATAATGGTGCCGCTTACTCTCTAAAAACCCCTTCTCTCTCTCTCTCCTTTTCTCTTTTCTCTGGATACGATCGACGACTTCGAGAGGGGCGTAGAGAGAGGGCCCTCTCTTTCCCGCCGCCCAAAAATCTCTGCCGTTGATTCAATTCCGGTAAGTTCTTCAAACCCTAATCTCACCAATTTTCCTTTACATTACGGAATCAAATTTGAACGGAATCAAAAACCCCAAATCAGGTATGTGAAATTCATGTAGTTGATGATTCGCTGGCCTTAGGGTTCGTGTCATCTTATCTCAGATCTACTTGCAAATGGCTCAGATCTACCTCCATCTTTACCTCCTTGGCGGCTCTCTCACAGACCAAAGGAAGCCATGGCCGCCGTGCATGTCGTATCCTGCCCTCCCCGGCTTGGCAGTGAATCGGTAACCTTTCTCCTCTCTCGTTCGTCAAGTGTAGCTTCTTTTAGGTTAACACCTTTTATCTTCATCTTCCTCTGAATTCAGTTTGGTGGCACATGAATTAGAATTAGGTCGAATATATTCTCGCATAGATTCACATGAAAAACCCAGTCCAGACTATCTGCTGCAACAATGGCTGTAGGGGAGCCCAGAGCACCAAAGTAATAAATTCACATCTCCATGTTTGGGCTTTTCCTCAGAAGGTAACCCAACTCAGTTTTCTACTGTTTTGCTAGTGTAATTTTTTCTTTTCTTTTTGGGTAAGTTAAATTGGGATTGGATTTTGGGTTTTTAGGCTGCTGGTATCCTTACTTTCCTGGCCAAGAACCCACCTTGTCTGGGGATATCGATTTGTTGCTTCAGGTATGGCTTTCATGAACCCACTAGTATTCCGATTATGTCTTACCCTCTAGTATTTTTCTTTTCAATTTTGTTTGTTGCTCATTTAGAATGTTCAGTTACTGCACACCATGTGTTTGAAGTTTTGCCTCAAAGACAGCACCCAAGCTGAACCAGTGGGCTATTCCATGATTTTCGAAAACCCTATACTTCTTGTTTTACTCTCGGTTTTTGATAGCTTAAAATAGACTCTTCAATGATCATTTTGAGCTTGGTTTCATGAAAAACGGAGTTAAAATGAAATACTTATGCCATTTTGAAATTACTGCACTGTTTCAGAATTTATGCAGAAATCAGTATTTTCTGCTACTTTGGATTCTTGTTTGACCACTCATTTGAACTGCAAATGACCTGAAATTTTGCAAAATAGTAGCTTTACATGTCTACTTCAAATCTGGAGAGTTTTGCATGAAATCACTGAAAGAGTAGTTGGCGGTGAATTTTTCTTTCTTGCTACCAGTCTTCTGAAATTTTCTCAAATTTGCAGCAACCTTGTTACGAAACAATCTGTTTGAAAGGCTTTCACACCTTTGTCAGTTCTTGAATTTTAGTATGTTAAAATAGACTGAATATTAACATTCTTATCTGGATTTCTTGTTAACACTTAAGCAGGTTTGTAGAGAAAACAACAACCATGGGTCTAGAAGAATGCTATTCACATCGATATGTAAGTCTAATATCACAAGTGTAATGTAATTGGTGGAGAGGTGGACCAAGTGTTTGTTGTTCCTGTTTTCATGTTTTTCAGCGTGATTAATATGAATTTTTGGGTTTTTAAGCTGTTGGTAAATATCCTTACTTTCCTGGCCAAGAACCCACTTTGCTTGGGGATATCGATTTGTTGCTTCAGGTATGGCTTTCATGAACCTCCCTATGTGTTTGCCTGTGGAAAAGTGTAAAGAGGCCGAAGATGTCCACCATGGATGCCATAAACACTTGTCACATTTGTTTCAAGAGGTACGACCTGAATGTGGACCTTTTGGATATTCATGCAGACAAAAGCACATTTCATCATTTTGATAAGTTCAATCTGAAGTACAACCACTGTGGTCAAAGTAGGCTCAGGGAGATTTTCCTTAAGCAGGATAATCTTATCCAAGGTATAATTGTTTATTGGCTTACTTGCTCTTTTCATAGTTAAGTATTGGATTCTCAAGCCATGGCTTTTGAGATGTTATTTCTGTCAAGTCTTAGAGGCATTAATTTTCATGATTATCTTTTGTTGAATAGGCTGTTTCCTTGCTGAGCTGACAAAGCAAGTGTTTTCTGATCTTTCTGCCAGTAAATATCAGGTGCTTTCATGCTCTGCTACTTTTGTATAGGTTTTAGTGGTTTTATTTCCCTTTTTTTTTAATCATCAATTATGAAGAATGCTAGACTGCTAGTGTGGATTAACGCTCCAACTATTAATTAATTCATACATACTTTAATTTCCCAATCTGTTGGATATAAATACTAGTGTTTATAATAATTTAGATATCTGGATCAAGTTTAGGTTTCTGAATTATCCTTCCTTGCCTCTCTGAATGTTCATTGATATGGAACAAATGACCACTCCCTCTCCATTCCTTCTTGTTTGTTTGTCTTTCTTATTTCTCTGCATGTCCAGATTGGCTCCTTGCCTGATGCTCTATTTTAAAACTGCAGATGGCTGAGCACAGAATATCAAAATATGGCAGGAAGCAAAGTGAGTGGGACCAAATGGCTAGTTGGATAGTGAACAATGAATTGTACAGTGAGAATGTTGTATGGTTGATATAGGTAAATGCAAGATTACCTTTCAGAAATAGATCATATGAATTTGGGGGTTCCAGTAACAATGTTAGATTTAGGGTTTAGGATTCTGTAAAAACTTGAATTCTTATTACGCAATTTTTGTCTTCTTTCAGCTGCCACGGCTGTACAATATATACCAGGAAATGGGGATAGTCACATCATTTCAGAACATTCTTGACAAAATCTTTAAACCGTTGTTTGAGGTTACCATAAATCCAGATTCCCACCTGCAGTTGCAGGTTTTTCTGAAACAGGTTAGCTATCTCTTTGTTAAATTTTCTTTTTTATTGAACTTGTAGCTTAGTTAGGCTAATATACACGCTCAGGATTGAATGGAAGTCTTTAAATTACGCTCGGTATTATAACTGGATTTTACATCAAGTATTCCCCTTGATGATAAAGTTGATGATCGGGAGCGAAGCTAGTAAGCTACTAGTTTGTGTATATGAGCAAACTACAATTCAATCCATTGTTTCCTCATCATTTTCTGCACAGGGCATGAATATCAAATTTTTGACCTTACATTTTTCTATAAAATTCATGTTGTCTCTGGTTCATATTTGTTCTGGTTTTAGGTAATCTGTACAGATGTATGCATGTTTGTAGTTCGACTTAACCAAATCTAATTTTCTGGTGATTGTATAGGTGATGAAGATGGAGGTTGACTACAAAGTAAGTTCCCTTTGTACCTTCCTCCTACATATTTATTTTCATTTTATTTTGAATCAATTAATGCTTGCATTTTTATTTGCTAAACTAACTGTTGTAATTTAGGTGGTATTAATCGGATTTTCTGCAGACATTGGATACTTATTAGGAGATCAACACGAGCATTGCAGGTCTGTCGAACAAGGAAATGCAGAACCTTCAAAGGTAGCCGAACACGGGCAGCTTTTGTCTTTATTATTGGATTTTGCTTGCTGGATCTTGCCAAGTTAGAAGGAAGGGCTGAAATTCAAGAAATTCACTTGCTTCTTCGATTCCTGCTGAAGGAAGGACTGCACCTACATATATATGTTAATTATGCTGGTAAATAGTTTCTATCTCTCTACTCAAAAGTTCAAAATTTGAGTTTAGTTGTTTTGGGGAGAGAATGTAATACATGGTTTTGGAATTTGTTGATGTAATGTTGGATATCTGGGTTTAATGGAAAATATATTCTTCAATTTTATCTCTCTATCCATACCTTACCATAAATTTTACTACTGCTAATGGCTAAGATTACTCTATCACTTAATTACTCCTCCTGTCTCGACCTTTTTTTCCTTTAATGGGAATGAATATATTTAGAAGTATCAGGTCTATTTAGAAGAGGTATTGGCTAATGCAGTCATGCATCTTCTGTTGGACTTCGAGCTTCTTGAAATAGTCACACTTCATGTAACTATATCTCTGTTTTTATGTTTGTTTCATTGATGCTGGTTTCTTGATTGCTTTCTCTTTTGATTCTTTGTTTTGTTTTCTGCTTTATTGTTGTTTCAGAGATAACCCAATTCCTCCCAGGTTAGTTACTCATCATTCATGGTAAACCGATTCCTCCCTAGTTTTGTCATTATAATCTACAGTTGATTGGAAATTTAACATTGTCCCTAGTTTTACTGAATTCTATTAATCGTATATGTAATATGACTCTTAACAATCTGCCTTGGTAAATGTAGAGGTCAGCCAGATAGTATTGTGCAGGACATTTAAAATATGGTTCGCTCCTACATTGAGAAGGTAAAGTCCATTGAAATTTTGATCTGCTTTCTTCTTCTTCTTCTTTGTTTTTATTTTTTATTTTTTATAATTCTCTTTTTTCCCCTGAAGTTGTAAAAGAAACACTAGCTTTGATGACACTTGGTTTGAAATTTCCTCTCATACTGCCATTCTCTTTGTAATATGATTATAAAGAATGGTGCAACCTGCGATGTTCATTATTGAAATTGGGTTATGGTGTGACATTGAAAAAGGGTGATATGCAAAGCCATACATGATATATCAATTTTCTTTTTTTGATGTCTTAGGTTTCAGATGCAACTAGTAATCATGAAATTCGGAGGGAATCTGTAGGAGAAGAAGGGAATCTAGATTCAAGCTGTGATAGAGCAATGGACTGAGTTTCAATATGTTCATATTCTGATAGTGCAACATTGGAATTTTTGTTAAGTGTTACTCTTGTTTGTTTTCATTAGGTGCTGGGTTTTGGGCATAACTTTGTATTTCTTCTAATTACATATTTGGATGAATGCAGCAACTTAATTACATTGCTATGAAATAGATGAGTTAATGAACAATATGTGTTGTGTATTGATATTTTTATCTCATTTTTGGATGTTGCAAAAATACAGGTTTTGTTAAAAAAAAAAAAAAATTGCTGGTTGGCTACTAGCATCGGTGAATTGCCGTAGCCAAGAATATATTTTTATATAACACATGAAGCTACGGCAACGAGACCGTAGCAAAATTTGCTATTGAAAAATTAGCGGGAAGCAAATTTAGCAGGAAAATTTTTAGGCGGGAAACAAATTTGGCAGGAAAATTTTTTGGCGGCAATATATTTATCACAATATTAATTATGCTGCGACGGAAATTTGCCGTAGTAAATTTTGTAATGGCAACGGCATTAGGGGTAGCATGAAACCGTCGCAGAGTAAGTGTCGCAAATCACTTTGCCGTCGCAAACCACTTTTGCGACGGCATTTTGCCGTGGCTAAAGGTTTTGGCGACGCCACCAACGGCGTCAGAAGCTTTGCCGTCGCAGAGCCGTAGCAAATGTTTTTTTGCCACGGCAAAACAGCTTTTAGCTACGGCACGGCGCCGTGGCTATTGCAATTTTTTTTTGTAGTGAAAGTTTAATTAATTGTAGGGTGAACAAAGCATTTGGTAGGGTGGAAATAGCCTCACCCATTTTTTTTAACCCATTACTTACGCTCTAAATGGGTTTATATAAAAAAATTAATTATTTATTACTATAATAAAGAGAATAAAGCTTGCTCTCCATAACCGAGAAATATGACGGATATAACCCTCAAATACTAAAAAACTTTGAAAATGAAATAACCAACAAGGAACCACCCTCAAAATAAAATAGTAGTTATTGGCTTGAGTTAAAAAAACCACCCACTTTCCATTTCAAAAAAAAAAACACCCACACACACATGTAGTGTAGGGACATGCTAGTTACATTTTTTTTTTTTTAATCAAACTCAGATTGGGTGCCAATATATTAATCACAAGCCACAATAGACCGTTACATATCCATCATTCCGCTGCCATCTATAGACAAATAAGAAGATAGTGATAGTACCCACAGTGGTACATAGATAATAGGCCTACTTATTATACATTCAAATACGTAGGCATTGCGGAAATCCTCATTTGGTATTACTCCAGAAGCGTAGAGATACCTAGAGTATACACAAGTGCCTAGTTTTCTAACAAGGGAGTTATTGTAATTAGACAAAAACTAAAAACATAGGAATGAGCCTAGGGCAAAACACCCTAGCCTACATCAAAAGCCCAAGAGGGCAACTCCAAGAGAAGAGTCCCAAATAACGCAAAGGCCCAACAGAACTTGGCTTGAGCAACCCAAATGTCATCTCCAACCTGTGCAGATCCATGCAGCTCCTTTCTTTTCGCCGCCGTTGCTGTCCTGCCACGCTGTCCACTCAATACCAAGCCATGACCGAAGTATCGCCAAGATGCACCACCCAACGCCGCCGCCCAGATTACCAAGACCTACGCCGCTGAGCAGACCTTCAGGAATCATGCCGCGGCTTAGACCATCAGGAACTACACCACTGTCTTTTCACAACACAACCACCATGCCTAAGATATCATCAGGAACCAGCCCCCGCCACCCAACCAAACCTTGAGCCAAAAAAACCTCTCTCCAGAACTCCCCGAGCGACTAGCTTTCAAACACCCATCCAGCAGCAGCCCATCAGCGGCAAGGAGAACCCTAACCGATCCCTAGCGCCGCAGGACAAACATAAAATCTTCAAACCCTAGACCCAAGAGCAGTCCGAGTTTTTTGGAGCTCCTAGTAGCTGATTCTTGACTATGTTTTTATGCTAGTTACATTAGAACAAATAAAATATAATCTATACTATATTTAAGAGAAGAGAGTTTGTTAGCCAAAACAGAAAACATGTACCAGAATAATCCTGAAATATTAAAAAACTTTACTACTCGTAAAATAGATATGGATAATTTAGTCAAATTATAAAATAAACAGATCTATAAGTGAAAGTGGGAAATATATAAGTACTTGAAAAAATTGAGACAAGCTAGTGTACTGGTGGGTATGAGATATCCTCATTTACAACTATTTGAACAAAAATTTACAAGTATTTGAACCAAAATTACAACATTGAGAACAAAAGTTACCATATTCATTTACACTATTTACATATAGTTAAACAAAAATTACAACATTGACAACGAATTTGTTCAAAAGCTTGTAAAAATGTCGTAAGAGGTGTAATTATCATTATTAGAACTAAGATTACAACATTGACAACGAATTTGTTCAAAAACTTGTAAAATGTCGTAAGATGTGTAATTACCATTATTAGAACTAAGATTACACAAAGTAGGACTCAAATTACAACTTTGACAACAAAATTTGTTCTCACTTTTGTAAATGTGGGTATGAGATACCCACCACTACACTAGAATTTCCCGAAAAAATTACCCACTTCTATAAAAAAAATTGCCCCTTCATGTGAAAAACCTCCCACTTTCAATTACAAAGTAATAGTATGTATGTATGGCCCGTCTAGTATTCATAATGTGAAAATGAAAAATAAATGGTTAAAAAGTATAAACTACTATTGTACAGATCACGTTCCAACCTTATGGAAACTGAACTCCATAACATTCTTAAAAAAAAAAAAAAAAAATTCTCCAGAGACTAAGATTTCCATGCAAAACTATAGCACATAATTTTTAAGGGAAATGATTATTTACCCAATTTTAGCTTAAAAATTGCCCACTTGCTCCACTAACAGTTTTTTAACCCTATTTACCCAAAACACTCTAATACCCAATTAATTCTTTTTTTATTCTTTTTATTTATTTTTGGGACACTTTTGCCCTCTCCTTCTTTGTCACTTAGAGAGAGAAATGATAGGAGACCTTGCCGGACTCCGGTGACTAGTGGCCGGCAGCGGACTCCGGCGACCGGAATCCCGAATCCGGCTACCGGACCGGTGACCGGATTCCGGCGTCTGATTTTATTACCCCCAATAATACCCAGTAATCATATTATTGCCCTCCAATACTCATATTATTGCCTCCCAATAATCATATTATTGCCTCCAATAATCATATTATTGTCGTCCAGTGAATTGTATAAACTCCCAAAACCATAATGAATAAATACACTACAGACACAATTGATCAATTTATAATCATATTATTGCCTCCCAATAATCATATTATTGCCCTCCAGTGAATTGCATAAACTCCCAAAACCAAAATGAATACACTACAGGTACAATTGATCAATTTATATGCATATTATTGCCCCTCAATACTCATATTATTGCCTCCCAATACTCTTACTTTTATACGTTATCAGCACGCTCAGAGCCAATAGCCAAGAAAAAAAACTCTAGTTTACTAGTTTCTTTCCGTCAAAAAAAAAAAAAAAAACCCTAAGAAGGAAAAAAATTTCTTCTTTTCTGCTGCCATCCAAAAAAAAAAAAAATTTGTTTTGGCCGCCGGCCTCACCACACCCAGCCAAGAGAAATTGATCTCCACACCCAACAGCAGGACTAGAGCAATTGATCTCCGCGCTGCTCTTGAGACCCGATCTCGACCTCAACGACGACTCCTCTGCACCGTTGCCGCACCCAGATCGGATTCATTAGCCCCCCACCGTCGCAGCACCCAGATCGACGACGACGTAGCAGCCCACCCGCTACCTCGCTGCCCAGCCCCCGGCCCCCGGTGCCTAGCTTGCTCTGCCCAGCGCCTCTGCACGCATCGCCGCCGGACACCAGTGCTCCTCCAGATATCGATCTACCCAGCCACTCATCCTGCAGCACCAATCCCAGCACCGGCCGCAAATCCCAGCGAGAGAGATCAGTCAGCAGCTGCAGAGAGAGAGAGGAGAGAGAGAGAGAGTGAGAGATCGGTCAGCAGCTGCAAAGAGAGATAGAGGAGAGAGAGAGTGAACCTGTAATTTTTTAATTAATTGAAGGTTGAAATTGTCATTTAACACTGAATTGAGTAAATGGGGTTAAAAAACTCTTAGTAGAGTAAGCGGGCAATTTTGAAGCTGAAATTGGGTAAGTGGTCACGGCCCCTAATTTTTATCCAAAATCGCATGTTTTTATTTTCGCACCAAAATTAAAATAAATTGAATAATGTATTTCCTAGCGTACCTCATATCTAAATTGAATAATAAATTGATATCCGCATTCCCATACCGAAACGACTCGCCGCGATCCATATTTTAATAATCAGATACAGATACAGATCAAGTTCTATTTTTTATTATTATTTTTTATTATTGAGAAGTTAGTGTTACTGTTGGTATCACCACATCTTCAACGAAGAAATTCAAGTGAAAAATGTTTGACCATCTGGTACAGTCAGATTCCTAAATCCTAATCGACAAACATACGAGAGAACTGGTGACTGATCACGATGGGAACTGTTGTTGT
Organism: Rosa rugosa; assembly: GCF_958449725.1. Taxonomy (NCBI): domain Eukaryota; kingdom Viridiplantae; phylum Streptophyta; class Magnoliopsida; order Rosales; family Rosaceae; genus Rosa; species Rosa rugosa. The sequence continues at coordinate 17,016,590 of NC_084820.1, read as the reverse complement.
GCTTATCTTTCCTTTTGACATGTGGTTCTCTCTGCCTCCCACTTCACTTCACTTCACTTCTTATTCCGTACGCCCCATCTCTCTCTCTCTTCTCAGCACACGTCTTCCCCCCATCACTTACCTTATTTGGAGGAAGCTTCCCATTCCGTTTCCCTACACCCTCACAGACTCAAATATTGCATTGCACTCTACTACCCAACTCAGAAACAAGCAAGCAAGAAGAAGAAAAAGCCATTCCCATGGCTACCTCCGGCAGTTTAGAAGCTTGGTATCAATCTCTGTCTGCTTTTTTCTAGCTTGTTTTTGCTGTTTGATTTGCTTATAATTGCTGCTCAGAAATACCCATCTTTTTTGTTTTGGCAAATTTGGTACATATATATGCTCTTAGAGAGATCATCTGTTCTGTTTGGCTATGAAACTTTTGTTGTTGATACCCAGATGTCCAATTTCATTTCATCTATATATGAATTTGGGTTTGAGCTCTGTTTTGTTGGTTAACAAATAAGTAGCTACTGATTCGAGAAGGTTCAGCTGCCCAACATTTGCTTTTCTATTGGATCAACCAGATTCCTTAAATAATAGCTACCCCATTTGCATACATATGGATGTACCCCAAACCAATTCGATATTACCCGAACCCGTTCTAACATATAGGACAGTCGACAGCCAGCTAAATTAGTGGGATACCCTTTCACGTATTTTATTTAAGGATACTCTTGACTCTTGAGTTCTTAAGGATACCCCGTCACGTATTTTTGGGCGCCGTAATTCTTTACTAATAATTTTTTTTTGAGTTGTATTTGAATATCTATCACTCGGATCTGATCAGTTCTCGACAACTCGAGCAATAAGTAATAAGCGAGAAATTCATCCTTGAGGTTTCTTCATTTACCCAAAAAAAAAAAAAAAAAATTAGACTTTTTGTTTTTGTTTTTGTGGTCAATAGAAAATTGGCTTACCCTTTAATTAAATCAAATCATTTCTCCAAGTACAGTGAGTTGAGTGCTAAAGTACTCGCCTTTCTTCCAAAGGCACAGGCTTTCTCTGGTTAGTTAGCCTAACAAACACGGTGAAGGTCACGGGTTCAAATCTCACTGATATTAGGAATGGGATAGGGTGGGGAGTTACATTGTCGTCGTCCAAAGTCAAAAAAAGTACTCGCCTTTCTTCCAAAGGCACAGGCGTTCTCTGGTTCTTGTTAGTCACCTCTCTGAAAAACGTCCTATGTCCCCTTAGCCATGACCCTGTATATGCCCTTATTCAGGTCATGCACAACCCTACGAACACTGACCCAACTCCACGCCCATCTCCTAGTCTCAGGTCTCCACAGAGACCCACAAGCCTCCACCAAGCTCATCGAGTCCTACTCCCAACTGGGTTCCCTCCACTCCTCAACCCAGCTCTTTCAAACCTTCCCTAACCAAGACCCTTTCATGTGGGGCGTCCTCATCAAATGCTTCATGTGGAACCGCCGCTTCCACGAAGCCATCTCACTCTACCAAGAAATGCTGCAATGCTCAGTGGGCATGAGTAGGTTTATATTCCCTTCTGTTTTGAGAGCCTGTTCGGGCTGTGGTGAGCTCAGTGTGGGTAGGAAGGTCCATGGGAGGATAGTGAAATGTGGGTTCGACGACTCGGATGCTGTGGTCGAGACCGCATTGCTTGGTTTGTATGGGGAGCTGGGGTGTTTGGATGATGCAAGGAAGGTGTTTGTTGAAATGCATGTGAGAGACGCCGTGTCGTGGAGTTCGGTTATCTTGTGTTGTGTGGAGAATGGAGAGGTGAGTGAAGGGTTGGAGATGTTCCGTGGGATGGTGATGGAAGAAGGTGTTGTACCGGATTCGGTCACAATGCTTAGTGTAGCTGAGGCTTGTGGGAAGTTGGGGTGGTGGAGAGGAGCTAGGTCAGTGCATGGTTTTGTTGTTAGAAGGGAGTTTAGAAAGGACGAGTCTTTGGATAGTTCTCTGATTACAATGTACAGCAAGTGTGGCGACTTGAAGAGTCCGGAAAGGATTTTTCATAATGTTGCTCATCGGCACACTGCATCTTGGACCGCAATGATTTCCTGCTACAATCAAGCTGGTTCTTTCTCAGAAGCACTGGATGTTTTTGTTAAGATGCAGGAGTCTGGAGTGGAGCCGAATGCTGTGACGTTGATGTGCATTCTAATGTCTTGTGTTGGGTTAGGCTTGCTCAAAGAAGGGAAGTCTGTTCATGGATTTGTTATTAGAAAGGCTGTAGACCCTGACCTTGATTTTTTGGGGTCAGCATTGTTAGAGTTATATGCTGAAATTGGGGGACTAAGCTATAGTCAGAAAATTCTTAATATGATTGGAGTCAGAAATGTTGTTCCTTGGAATACAATTATTTCAGTTTATTGTCAGAAAGGTCTGCTGAGAGAGGCATTGCTACTCTTTGTGCAGATGCAGGCCCAAGGACTAATGCCAGATTCATTCAGCATGTCAAGTGCTCTCGCCGCTTGTGGAAAGATGGGTTTATTAGAGATTGGGCATCAGATACATGGTCATATAGTCAAACGAGGCTATTTGGATGAGTTTGTGTTGAACTCACTAATTGATATGTACTCAAAATGTGGGTTTGTAGATTCAGCATACATAATATTTGACGAGATGAAACATCCTGGTATCATAACATGGAATTCTATGATCTCGGGATTTTCTCGTAGTGGTAACTCTGTCATGGCTATCAGTCTTTTTGACCGAATTTATCTGAACCGTCTTGAGATTGATGAAGTCACCATTTTAAGTGTTATTCAAGCTTGCTCCGAATTAGGTTATTTAGAAAAGGGAAAATGGGTTCACCACAAGCTCATAACCTATGGTGTGAGGAAAGACCTCTATATTGATACAGCTTTAACTGACATGTATGCTAAGTGTGGTGACCTTCAGTCAGCTCAAGGTGTATTTGATACGATGGTAGAAAGAAGCGTTGTGTCTTGGAGTGTCATGATCGCTGGGTATGGAATACATGGCAAGATACGTGCTGCCATATCACTCTTTAGTCAAATGTTAGAAACTGGAATCGAACCAAATGAGGTTACATTCATGAATATTCTTTCAGCTTGTAGTCATGCAGGTGCTGTTGAAGAAGGGAGGTTATATTTTAGATCAATGAGGGATTTCGGCATTGAGCCCAATGCAGAACATTTTGCATGTATAGTTGACCTTCTAAGTCGAGCCGGTGATCTGAATGGAGCCTATGATATCATTAAATCAATACCATTCTCTGTTGATGCCAGCATATGGGGCGCCCTGCTCAATGGATGTCGAATCCACCAGAGGATGGACATGATTAAAAGCATCGAAAAAGACCTTTTATATATTAAGACAGATGACACTGGCTACTACACCTTATTTTCTAACATATATGCTGAAGTAGGGAACTGGGAGGAATTTGGGAATGTGAGATTAATGATGAAAGGTATTGGTCTGAGGAAGGTCCCTGGATACAGTGTAATTGAGATTGATAAGCGAGTGTATAGATTCGGAGCTGGAGATACTCCTCTTCCTCAAATGAAGGAGGTTTACGGGTTTTTGGAAAACTTTCAGTGTCCAACTCATGGAATCGGGATAACATAGAATCTGATAAGTTGACATTTGACTCTAGTATATTACAAGTCTGAGTGTGAAGCTGCAATGCCATTTCAAACACAACACTTGCATGTGAGTGCTATGCTTTCATGGAGATCTTTACCATGTTTGTTTAATGCTATGATGCGTACTTTGTTTCTGTTTGTTAATACTTTACCAAGGATTTTGTTACCTTATTTATTTTAGTTTTTGGAGAAGGATTCTGTATTGTTAATTACCTTGTTCTATATCTAGGTACCTTAATTCTTGCAGAAAGCATGAGGTAGAGCCCAATTCAGCAGTTCTCTCATGGTTTACTCAGGTTCTCTTCAAAATCCAAATTTTTCTTCTTTCCAATTTTAGTATTAAATATTAACTTTCTGTTTGTCTGTTAATATTGTTCAGGCCAAAGTTCAAAGTTCTCAGAATGAGAAGTGTAGCATAACAATTTCATTAGACCAGCTAAAGGATGCTGACATTTTGCCACTAAAGGACGTGCTTATGTCAAGTGACTCATCTCATATTCATGCAGTTGACTTATTTCTGGAATTCCATAGTGACCTGGGCACAGAAAGTGTTGTGGATTTGATGAATGGACTCAATGCAAAGCTTCGAGTTGTCGATCTCCAGGATTTGTCTTTGGGGAAAGAATTTCTGCGGTCTGTATTCGTAATTCTCAATTTATAGATCTTGTTCATTTTTCACATTCACTAATGACACTAGAGTATATTCTTCAAGTGGATACACAAAGTAATTCACTTTGTATAATATTGTCATACACTCGTATGTTCATTCTGCTATTACTTTTTCAATTTACATGATTGTGAAATTTGGATTGCTTTTGTTGATGAAGTGCACATCTTTCTTATATGAAACAATTTTGTGACTTATTATTGTTTTGGAATCTCTACAGGGATCTTTGTCAGGGTTCCTTGGCTTGCCAAGTCTTCAACTTGCGGTCCATTCATATCCAGAAACTCGACATGATTGGAAACTTTTTGCGACTACACACCCTTAATCTTGATTTTTGTACTTCACTCGGTAGTTTGCGAAGGGACTGTTTTTCTTGCATGCCAAATCTGACGCGCCTCTCAATGTGTGAGACAAGAATTTCCAATCTCCTGACCACGACTGGTGCTCTGTCAAGACTTCCTTGTTTGCTAGAACTACGGTTCCAAAGCTGTTTATGTTGCAAGGAAACTGGATCATGTCCTGGTTTAGAAGGGCAACAGAAATTGCAGACTGAGGTGAGAATACAGCGGAAACTGTTATTTGTTGGTGATGGATTAAGTAGTTAAACTAACAGTTCGTTTGGCAAATTGTAGACTCAAGAAAAAGATGAAACCCTTGTAAGTGAGGGTAAAAAAGCCTCGAGGAATGTGAGTATTACATTGAAGAACTTTGTAACTCATCATCCTTCACCCATATGCTTTGAGAAACATTATCGGGAGTATATCATATCTTCGCTGCCTGGTCTGGAAGTTTTAGATAATTTTCCTATTAGAATGACGGAGAGGGAATTGGCCAAGATGACGTCTGCAAAGTACTATGAATACTTACCTTATAAGAGACGGCACAAAGAAAGTGTTGTTAGTGTTTTGAATAAGCGTGAAATGGGAACTAGTGGTGTACACTTCCAGAAACCATTCAAGCCAAAACAATTATATCCTCATCGAAATGGTCAGAATTTTTTCTTGAGGTCTCTGTGTGCTGCCAAACTTGGGTCTTCAACTTGGCCACTGTTACATCCACTTTCCAATTTCAACCACACATGTAAAGCAGAAAACAAGAAGCTTCGTCCAAGGCAGTTTGAGTATCATCCATCAAACCCAAGTCTTATGGTTTTCGGAACTCTGGATGGTGAAGTAGTGGTTACTAACCATGAAAACGGGAAGATGGTTGGTTATATTCCATGCATAGGAGCAATGAGTAGTGTCTTGGGGCTTTGTTGGCTCAACAAGTCTCCGTCCAAGGTATGTGATTCCTTGTAAGCAACTATGCATTAACAGTCTATTCTATGTTTCAGATTTTAGTCAAAGCAGTGGTTTTATTTCTTACTGTTTTCTTTCTCGTCTCATCTGTGTCGAACAAGTAGCTTGTTGCTGGTTCAGATAAGGGCTCCTTGAAGTTACTCGACATCAACAACATGTCACCAGAAGTTGCAGACTCTTGTTGCAGCTCTAGTGGTGCAACTTTTGAAGATTTCGAGCAATTGACTTCTCTTCATGTAAATTCAACTGATGACCAGCTTCTTGCTAGTGGATACTCCAAAGGCCTTGCTCTGTATGACGTTGGCAGTGGAAAACGTTTAGAGTTGTTCAGTAATCTTCACCGAGAACCGATCAATGTTGCCAAATTTGCACACCATTCCCCTTATATGTTTGCTACTTCATCCTTTGACCATGATGTGAAGATGTGGGATTTGAGACAGAGCCCAAGGAAACCGTGCTATACAGCTTCTAGCTCGAGAGGAAATGTGATGGCTTGCTTTTCTCCTGATGACCATTATTTGCTTGTTTCAGCTGTTGACAACGAGGTACACCTCTATTACAAGGGTCTGGTGGTTTTTCAATTTTGAAGTTGGATGCTCAATTTCTTGAGTCGTCACTTGCCAGGTTAAGCAACTTTTGGCGGCAGATGGGAGGCTGCACATGAGTTTTGAGATAGCTTCAACAGGAAGTCCTCATAACTATACGCGGTCGTACTACATGAATGGAAGGGACTACATCATCAGTGGAAGTTGCGATGAGGACGTGATTCGCATCTGCTGTGCTCAAACTGGAAAGCGACTTAGGGATGTTTATTTGGAGGTAGATTAGTTCATGAGATTTGTGATTATCATATCCAAAGCACATATGCTCACCACAGCTTCTTTGCAGGATGAATCAGGAAATTCAATATTCGTGCAGTCCTTAAGGGGCGATCCTTTCAGGGTGAGTTGTTGACGCAATGTGATTAGTTGTGTGTGATTTTCTTCACTGGGGTTTAGGAAATATTCTGTTACAAACAATCCACTCACAAAAATTGCTACTTTTTTTTCTGTTGTCTTAACAGCATTTTAACATGAGTATATTAGCCACTGCTACACGCCCAAGCTTCAAGTGGGAGATTATCAAGGTAAACTGTAATTTGCAACCGGCATTATTTGTTGTTGAAGGTTTAACCGGGGGATGACTAAATTCTGTAAGAATTCATGCAGGTCAACTTACTTGCATCGAGTGACTCTGCAGAAGAACATTGTTATGGCCAGTGTTTGCAGCCTTCTTGCTGTCTGGGAGGTTGATATAGGATCAGAAATGTGTCTCTGTGCATTGTATATGTTGGAATAGTAAGGCTTTTATGGGATGGTTGAGTTTTAGACCATAAACCGAGTGGTGTGGATATGCATTCGAGTGTTGTCTGTATCAACGGAATCTGTCTGTACTAGAAATTTTAAGCAAAATTTGTTTACCAATCTAAACAAGGAAATCACTTTGCAATTTGTTCCAAACAGGAATGGATCCATTCAAATATGAGAAATAATCCAATAGATTTTCGAACACACGGAAACAAAACTAGCAGGTTGCGCAATGTTTATTCCTGTTCAAGTTTCACACAACATAATTCACTACAACTTGAGAGGCATATATAATCCCAATTCTTGGTCCCGGACCCTCGGCAATATGCATAGTAACTATACAAGGGAGTATGAGATCAAGAAACCAGATTCTTCCCACATTAACTATACAGGACTCCTTCCCATAAAAAGGTAAGGAGTGTTTGTGCCTGCAAGAACACCAATTGCTTTATTAATTCCCACATTAACTATACAGGATTACTTGCTTTCAAGTTTGAAATCAAATCAAGTCTGTACTGAAAGAGTAACATAGTACTTGTGTGAAGTGTCTCCAAGTAGGCACTAACTGACTGATCATATTCATATAACACTAGCTAGCTAGCTAGGCCCCCGCGGCTGGGAATTGAATTTGATAAATTCCTCAGGCTCTTGGAAATGTGCTTATGTTTAGACATTCAACTGAAGAAACTTCGTCGGCAAAAGTTTGTGCATTATTATTTTACGGAAGGCTTTTGTCGATGAAAATGGTTCTTATGGTGATGAAAACGACTGACAGTCTGGCAACTAGACGACCAAGGGAGAGAGAGGAAACCATAACAAGCAAGATTTCATACCTTTTCTTTGGCCCTTGGGGTGCCAGACTGTGACAATGCCACCAAAGATGGAACAACTCCTTTATCAACCACCATACTACATTGTTCTTCACTATTTGTGCAGAGCTGTAATAGAGCAGCAGCTGCATTCTCCTTACCTCTTTCGTTAACCTAACTTCAAAACCTCAACCAGAACAGGAACCCCACCTTCCTCAACAATTTCTATCCTCCCTTCATGACTTGTACAAAAAGCAGCCAAATGGTCAACTATTCCAGCTTCTGGATTCATCACAAACTCCACCAAGTACTTCACAGCACCAGCTTGAACAATCCGTTCCCTGTTCTCACGAAAAATCAACAAACTAAACAATGCTGTAGCTGCATCTTTTTTCCCCTCTAAGACTCCCATTCCCTAGTAACTCAACTAGAGGCCTAATAGCCTTGGACCTTCCAATCCGAACCTTGTTTTCCCAGATCATCGAAAGGCTAAACAACGTGGCAGCTGAGTTCTCCTTGGTCTCATCACTCCCATTCTCAAGCACATGAACCAGAGACTCAATTGCCTTGGCAGCAGTAGCTACTGCTGATCTTGTTATCAGCATTATTGATCGACAAGTTAAGAAGTGCTGTGACAGCATTTCCTTGTACCCTTTTGTCAGTTGAGCTTAGCAAATCCACCAAAAAGCTTATGGCTCCACAGTTTGCAATAACAATCCGATTGTTCATGTTATGCTTTGCGAGTAGTCGGAGCTGAAGTGTTGCTTCTCTTTGAGTATCAACACAAGTGCCATGCAACTCTTCAACCAGATTCTGGACTTGGGATTTGACTCCCTTGAGGTCAGCTCTTGTTTCCATTGCTGGAGGACAAGAACAGTTCCGTGGGACTAATCTCCCAGATGCTATGCGCCTCATTTTGGTGCAGTTAGCTTGTGGAGTAAACCAAATAAAGAGAAGTCTGTTTATAAAGTTCAAATGAGCACTAAAATAAAATCTTATACATCATTTATTAGTTGAAGCTTATGAAGATGACAGAGACATGATAGTTGGTCAGAAGTTTTTCATATGTGAGTGTGGTGTTTGTTACTGCATAAAAGGCAGTCTACAACCTTCTCATGTCCTATTGGTTTTCTTGAAATAAACCAAGGACTCAAGGATTTGAGATTGAAATTTAATATTATATGCATCTATATTTTAATATTTTGTTGCTTACAATTAGGGGTTAGGTTAATGGGATCACTAATCAATAGATAGGAGTGCAACTTGGATTAGAAATCCAATTCTGATGAAGTTTGATTAAAAATGCTACTATATATGATAAAAATTTCTGAAAATTCCAATTGAATCAGAATCAATTCAAAATTTTGATGTACTCTAAATATTTAGAAGTTTAATATCAGAATAAAAATCCAAAATTATATAAAATTAATACTCATTTGGTAATTAGGAATTTCAGAAAAAAATAAATAAAAAAATAGAAGCAGAATGTATTTCTTGTTCCAACTTCCAACTATGGATTCACTACCATTTGGCATCTGTTTGGAACTTTGGATACTAAAGTTAATTGCTTCCAACTAGAATATTAGCCTGTCTATAATTTTTCAACAGCCGGAATGGCCGAGTGGTATTCTTTTTTCTCTTTGATGGGGTTTTGCCTCCATTGTAGCAAAAAAAAAAAAAAAATAGCCTGTCAAAATGTCAATGAAGCCATGAATGGGAATGAATATATTGATATATAACTACATCAAATGGCAGAAGGGCATCAACCACAACAAACAGTTCAACTAGTAGACTCGCAGGTATGAATTTTCTTTTCTCCAACGTTCACATAACAAGTACTTTACAGGACTGATATAAACTCTCTATAAACCATTTGTTTTTCCTCCTAAAAATTACATTAAATCCACACAAGAAGACCTTCAAATGAATTATTTGCACCAACAATTTATACATCATCTATAAAAAGTTGAATCAAAACCTCTGGTGACAGCAAAGATTCTATTTGAGCAATTATCCTCTACCGGCACTACCATGTCTATGGTCTCTGAAGAATCTAAGTAGTGTCTGAGCCTGCAAGAAAACCAAAGACTTGGTTAAACAGTATCTTTTGACACATAATCTGTCATGAAGTCTAAAACCTAGAGTGAGAGAGAGAGAGGCAACCATCAAAAGATACAAACAGCATCATACCTTTTCTTTGGCCCTTGGGGTGCCAGATTGTGACAATACGACTAACGGCGGGACAGCTCCTTCTTGGAGCACCATACTGCAATACCTATTACTATTTGTGCAGAGCTGTAAAAGAGCAGCAGCTGCATTCTCCTTCCCTCTAGCAGAACCCAACTCAACCACCTCAACTAGAACAGGGATCCCACCCTCCTGACCAATTGCCGTCCTTCCTTCAGGAATTGTAGAAAGATTAGCCAAAACAGCAACTGCCTTGTCAACCATTCCAGCAGCTGGGTCCATTAACTCCACCAAGTACTTTACAGCACCAGCTTGAACAATCCGATTCTTGTTCTCATGGAATATTGACAAATTAAACAAAGCCGTGGCTGCATCTTTCCTCCCTCTAGGAGTCCCATTCCCCAATAGATCAACTAGAGGCCTAATAGCCCCTGACCTTCCAATACGAACCTTGTTATCCTCAATCACCGAAAGGCTAAACAGAGTGGCGGCTGAGTTCTCCTTGGCCTCAGCACTCCCTGTCTCAAGGACATGAATAAGAGGTTCAATTGCGTTAGCAGTAGCAATTAAAGTTTTGTTGTTATCATTGATCGACAAGTTAAGAAGTGCTGTGACAGAATTTTCCTGGACCCTTGAATCTGTAGAACGGAGCAATTCCACCAACAAGGTAATGGCCCCACAGTTTGCAATAACAATCCGATTATCCATATTGTGCTTTGCAAGCATCCGGAGTTCATATGTTGCTTCTCTTTGAGTATCAAGTGAAGTGCTTTTCAAGTCCTCTACCAGAGTTCGAACTTGGGCTTCTAGTCCAGAAAGGTCAGGTCTTGTTTCAGTGGATGGAGTCAAAACTATCCTTGGGATTAAGTTCCCAGAAGGTCGGCGCCACATTAGGTTTCGAGGTCTTGCCTCTAGCAATCTGGTTGGCAACTCAGTTTCTCTGTGTTGAGGGCTAGCAGCTGGTGGTCCTGATTTAAACTCCCCAGAAGCATCACTGCTGTAGCCTGACAGGTTGCCTGACGTCTGTAAGGACCCATTGGCATCTACTGCATTTTCTCGAGTACCATTGGTATTAGAAAGTATGCCGGATGCTGAGGCACTTCTATTATGGCTTTGCGACGACTGGTTGGCTTCAGTAGTAATAGGAAATTCATTTCTGGATGGTGATGTAGACTGTTGGCTCACTAGATCTGTACCCTTTTCGTCTATAGCGGCAGATCTGTCTTCAGAACTTGTAGATGATACTCTTGCGATATCCAAAACCTGCCCATTTCCAGCTACTGACAAGGAACCTTCTGATGCGGAACGAGGATGGAATGGAGAACTTCCTTCCCGATGCAATCCACCAGATGAGATATATTTATTAGTGGGGGAACCCATAGATCGAGTTGACTCAGGTGACATTGATGAATTGACCCTAGAATGAGGAAGAATAGGCGAGTCCTTTGGCGCACCAGGCTCTGCATGTCCAAGAAGGTGTGTTGGCTTATTTAAGCACATAGACTTTGTGGGATCAGGCAGTTTCACATTGTTTGACTCGCACCAATTTGCAATCAGTGCCTTTACAGTGTAATTAGGTATCAAATTGGTGTGAGCTAAAGTCTGCCGTGTCTTAGGACAAACTGTGAGGCCAAGATCAATCCAATTCTTGATGAAAGTCCTCTCATAGGTTTGTCCTGATGCCACAATCACTGGATCTGTCATCAGCTCCAGAGAGAGAGGACAGCAGAAATCAGCAGGTATTGGAACTGCGCTGCAGCTTTCAGACTGCTTTATCGTAATAAGACGCTCATGCATACGAGTGACGAGGGCTATCATATGCTCAATATATTCTGCTTCCTCGATCTTTTCAGATTGTTCAGCATTCTCCTTCAGCTTTTCGAGTGCCACAGCCTCAATAAGGATCTCCTGATTCGACCTCAAGCTAAGGCCCTCTGCAATTTTCACTAGGATCTCTGAGCTAGGCGCAATACCCTCCACTAGATCACTTATAGCATCTTTAATGACAGTTGATATTTGCTCATAGCTCATATGCTTTAGTTTCTGTATGCAGAGCTGCAACCAACCAAGGTGAGTCTTAGACATCCCAAAATGATAAATGCACCAAAATGATATCAATTACTTCACTGGCATTCAAAAAATTTAGTGTTTAAAGATTTCACCATCTAAGTAGGGATTTTTAGCTCTGTTGGTGGAGACTGTTTACTTTATACCCAAGGAACAGATTACTTTCCCCTACCCCAACAATGCTAATTACAAAAAAATACATGGTTTTACCATCTAACAGATGGTCTTTTATCTGACAATGTACTTTTGATAGGCGATAGACTTGAAGCAACTGAGTGTCATGCTCTACTGTAACACAATACATAAAGGTAGAGAATTAATAACTTGTCTCACACATTTCATACCTCAAGAGATGCTGAACCCAATTCGTCAGGGAGATGTTGCTCAGAAGTCTTCAGCAGCTGAAAGACATCCAGGCTACGAGTCGAAATCTTTGATATCCATGATTCAACTTGCAGAACCTAAACAAAAGAGAAGATCATTAGAGAAACTGTCAATTTTGAAAATGCATCAATCTCTATCCTCAGGGAACTTAAATTGTCACTATCTAATTTGGGCCACCAGTGGACAAAAGTATATATAATTTCAGTGAATTTTGTCTCTCAAACTAATGATAGTGCAGTATATCTATTATTTCAGAATTCCCTTCCATAATACAATTTTGAGCTTAAAGTAAACAGGCATGAGAGGGGGAAAAAAAAAAGAACAAAAGAAAAAAAAAACAGAACAAAACAAAAACAAAAATATCATTACAATGGAACAGATTACAGAATTTGCAACAGAGCTCCAGGCAAGAATTGGAGTGGCTTATACTTCCAATATTTACATGTATGAAGCAACCTTTTAGTAGAATTCGACTCTCAAAAACCAAAAGTTTTGATACTCTTCAAAGGAAGCACTAATCAGCAAATCTGATGACACGGATTTAAAAAGGGGAATAACTGAGAAATGGAAGAGAACACATTGGCACTATAAATGCAGCAATGTCCAGATTCATCAACCATTTCCTGCCATGCCTTCTCTATAGAGTCTAGACTAATAAAGCCACACAGCATGTGGTATTAAATTTTAGAGTATGGAAAAAACACAGGAACAAAGATAGGGTAACAAGACAAGAAAGGTAGACAAAATCTCTATTAACCACGGCTGGGGAGAGAAATCCTATTAAAGTATCAATTCTAACTAAAGGCTTAACCGCACTTCAACTTGGTCAAACTTATGACAGGAGCCTGTGACCATGAAGGGTCAGTTTTAGTAAAATTACATCATTATTCACGACAGACTACAACTGAATTGTATAGCAACTTACAAGATTCACTTTACTCAACAATGGTTGCCAGTCTTCAAATTGCTCCCTCAATTCATCAAGATAGTGACCCAGTTCTTCAAATGGCTTATTAAGCACTTCATAAGAAGCTATCTCAGAATCAACAATGGCATCAAGTACATTGTTCAACAATTTTAATATCTCTTCTGTTTTTTTGTAGTACTTCTGAACAGGATCCAAATTTATGTTCTCATGGGATGAAAAATGGAAAAAAGAGGAGATTTTATTAAGAAGTGCTTTGAACATTGATATCTCCATGCCACCTGTGTCAATATAATAAGAACACCCCTGTCAATATTAAGATTTAAAAATCCTATTCACAGAATGAAAGGAATAGAAGAAAACAAAAAACAAAGTACTAGTAAAGGAGAAGCATGCATAGCATATATTTCATAATGATAATGACAAAATGATTAAACTGATTTCATATGTAAGTTGAAGCACATAGTTGACCTTTCTAAACACTGGAATTGACATATAAAAATTGCAAAACCAATTTGCACTTTTGTCAGAAATTTGATCCTAATGAAGAGACTGAACTCAAACAGATTTATAATGCATCAAGGTAAACTGACAAATTTCCAGCAGTACACGTTTCCCCGTTCTTCTAATAAATCCCATTATCAAAAGATTATATTTTGTTAATGTCAAACAGGCACTTAGTATTAATCATTAATTCATCATAATTTCCGGATAAGTTAGGTAATCTAATTTGCTAAAGCATACTGAATATGCAACTATGAAGATGCAGTGAGCTAAGGCTAACCAAAACCTATGATGAAGCTGCCTATCTTTTTGAAACTGAGGATTCCTTCATTATTCAAATTTCAAACAATGGGGTACATAAGAATTTGTCATACAACCTTCGTAGAAAAAAAAAATAGCATGAAAGATTATGATAAAGAAGCAGAACAATAGGGTAGAGGCTTATTTTTTTCTTCTAACTGCTGTAAAGGCATATGCAAAGATAATTGAAGTCAGAATCAGCATATTCCTGAATAAGCTATCTTGTTATTAGATATTTCAGAATAACACACCCATTGTTCTTTATGTGTAAAAGTCACCGACTTAGATATTTTTTCTTCTTTTTTGTATTCTAGTTGGGTTGACATGATTCACTTAATTATTACATATAATTTAGAAGGAAAATTAAGAATTGCCACATTTGTAGTAAAACCCCCTATACTGTATTAATTATCAAACAGGCACAGTCTTAACAAGCGGATCATATTATTGAGGAACATGCCCATGTGTATATCTTCAATTGTGCTCCTAATAAGAAATATATAATAAAAAAGAAAGAAAGAATGCACCTTTATTCACCATAAATACACAACTTTTCACAACAAAGCAATCTTTCTCATTTCTGATCCTTCAGAATCTATAATCCATAAAAATGAGGAAAAGACTTCTCAAAACCCATAGAAAATCTACACACACTCACTATTAAGCAATAAAAACCAAATCTTGGAAATCAAATATCCCCAACTAGTAAACCCTGCAAAAAGAGAAACCAAAAGTCGAAAACTCAAAATATGAGCTTGATAAGTGTGTGTGTGTGGTAACATAGTTGATGTAATATTGACGTTTCAAATCTTTAACTTTTCCCTCATGGCCTCAAATTTGTTTAGGCCTAAACAATTTCCTCACAACTTTGTTCTGTCAGCTTTCCTACAGGAAGAAAGCTTAGGTAATGTAAAGGAGCCCTTTCCTCATTCCGCAATGCTTCCCTTGTTACCCCATCTGTCTATCCATATATAACATATAGAAAAGATATGATGGACCAAAGATATCTTCCCTGATTTTCTTCTTCCAATCCTACATATGAAATTAGTCTATCACCACTAGCTCTTTTTTGTTCCTCTCTTATCTGTCTTTCCGGTTGTTAGCATACAGTAGTACAATGTACAAATAAGAATAATAATGACCGACTCACTGTGGCTTATTAAACTTGAGTATGCTTCTCATTAATTTGACAAAAATTTCCTTGTCTTTTAACCAAAACATCAAGGAAATTTATAAATTCCAATCATCATGCATATGGATGAGGATGTTTAAAGAACTTCAAACCGATGGAATTTCAAACAATGAGGATGTCTGAAGAATTTCAAACGGTGGCAGAGGTGATGTGACATTGGTGGAATCGGTGCTCATGGTGGTTGTTGTGGTGATGATGGTTATGTTGGGTGTAGCTTTCATCTAAAATTGAATCGTCTTGGAAATTTAAAAATGACACCTATTTAGGTACAATCAAGAATGGGAATTTATGACCCTCAATTTATACATCTATTTCCCCAGTGAATGAAGATAACATGCTAACAATACCAAAAGAGGAAAGAATAGCTTGTCATTTTCCGATCCTGACTTTTTCCTAAATACCAAGTTGAATGTTCCTCGTTTCGAACATGCCGTTGCAGCCTTTAGCCTTCCCAGCTCCCATACATTTTGACATGTGTACAACATTTGGGCAAATAATCATATATCCGAATTCCAATTTCACTAATTAATTACAGCTCCCAACTCCAAATCATAACCGTCTCCTACTTCCTGCCTCGGATAGGCTTCGCCAAATCAGTAACAAACTAACTATGATCAAAAGTTAAGAGACCCTGAGAAGCCTTGATCCTCAAACCCAGCCATTCACTTATCCAGGTCTTATACATTACCCAAATTTCCATCTTTTCACTTTTTAATCTCAAACATTTCTTTTCATCATAGCCAAAAACAATAACCATTCAGAATTCAAACCCAAGCACATATTCAACTACAAACATCACCAAAAAATATCAACTTTTTCTTTACACTACTATCCGGGCGTGATCATTAATGCAAAAAAAAAAAAAAAAAAAAAAAAAAAAAAAAAAAAACTCAAAATTTGAATACAACTCATTAGACCCAGAATGGGATTCGATTCCCCGAAACAAAACACACTCCAACTAAAGTCTAAGAACAAACAAGAAAGCAAAATTGATCAAAATCAAACCTCAAAATGTAGGTACAGATAGTCAAACAAGCAGTCAAACCAACAAACCAGGCGAACCAAGCAGACAACAAACCTCCCCACAATTCAAAACCCCCAAATAGATCAAGCTGAAGATGAAAGCAGAAACAACAAGTGAAAAAAAAAAAAAAAAATTGTACCTTGATTTCGCGAGAGAGAGAAAAAAAACAAACCCCCCCCAGAGAGCAAATGAGCAAGACAAAGCCAAAGTTCTCAACTTTCTCCAAAAGGGTTTCAGAAACTTGAAGACCCTGGAAGCAGGAAGCGTTTCCCTAATTCTCTGTGTATGAAAATTTGAGAAAGAGGGGTTTTTTTAGTAATTTTTTAATTTAGGTTTTTTGGAATTGGAGGAGTTTATATACACACATACAGTAATCTGTAGTAGTTTGCTGCCTGCTGCTACTTTTGCCTTTTGCTCGTTGGAGACTGAGGGTTAGTTTCGTCATTTCGTTTACTGTATAATATGCAACTTGGAGAGTTAGAGTTGGGAGAGGTTTTGACTGGAAATGGAAGTCATTTGGGTAGCCGCCGGTTTACCTCCATTGGTGCGCGGGCGTTACCATTTCTTCTGGTTTATACAAAATTAAAAATATGTCCTTTCTTTTTTCAATTACTATTTGGCTATATTGCAAATGACAAATACAATCCCAATTTTTTCTTCAGCATCCTGGATTTATATACTGAATTCAGTGCTGGCAATGTGGGGGCGAGGCGATGTTAGATTCGTTATTTCTTATTACCATATTCGTTATTTTTTTTTATTTATCTATTGTTATATGCGCGTTCTTTTCTGTCATGTCAAGTGTCAAAAATCTAATAAAATTATAAATAATTTTTTTTTAAACCTATAAAAATTTGTGTTTTTACTAGTTACTAATAGGCAGAAATTCAATTGTTCATTTTCCCTGAAGAGGAAAAAGAAATGTGCGAGCAAGTAGCATGACCATGTTTGTTCTGGAGGGAATCAGTGGCACTAGTCAAACACGTAATCATTTGAGATTGTTGAGGATGGATGAAAATAAATAGACAAGACTCAAATAATTGGAACTGAGAGTCTGACAGAAAAGTAGCTCTGTTCCCATTTGCTTCTTAAGCCAACTATGCATTGCATAATCTCTTCTGTCCAACCACATGGCATGGATATCATTCCATGCTTTCACCACTCACTTTGTAAAAATCATGAAAAGTAAGTTCCATGTCAGCCTCCGAATTTTATAAAAATCTTCCAATTACAACTTAAAAAAATTCTATCCCTAAAAAACTCAAGATTCATCCCATTCATTTTCATTGTCAGGCTTCACCGGAATGCCGGAAGCGGTGGCCGGAAATAGCCTTAAGTGGTTGGTGTGGAGATGGAAAGAAGAGGAGGTAAGTGTACAAGAAAATCGAGAAAATTAAAAACGGGTTCTGTCCATTTATCTCATTTCTAGGGATTTTTTTCCCACTTACCCCATTAAGTTTTTTTAATTCTCTCTTACCCAATACACTCTAAGGGAGTCTTCCCTAATACCCCATTAAGATTTTTTTTTTGTTTTTAATTTTTTTTTAATACCATTTTACCCCTCACCCCTTTATTACTTAGAGAGAGAAATAGAGAAAATGGAAGAGAGAGAAACCATAGGAGACTTCGCCGGAGCCCGTCACCGGCCGCCAGAATCCGGAATCCGGCCAACTTTCGCCGGAATCCGGTCACCGGCCGCCGGAATCCGGTCAACTTTTGCCGGAATCCGGTCACCGGCTGCCGCCCACCGGAATTTGCTGAAAATCTCACCGGAAAGTTTTTTTGCCCCCAATAGACGTCTATTGCCCTCCAATAGACGTCTATTGCCCCAATAGTCTATTGCCCCCTAATAGACGTCTATTGGCCCCCAATAGACGACTATCAGCCATGTATTGCCCCCCAATAGACGACTATCAGCCATGTATTGCCCCCCAGTAGACGTCTATTGCCCCCCAATAGACGTTTAGATTACCGAAATGGTAATTAATCTTTCTAAAACTACACAAATAAAACTTTGATTAAAGAAAAAAAAAGAGAGATTACATCAATTCAAAACGTCTATTGCCCCCCAATAGATGTCTATTACCCCCCAATAGACGCTTTAACAGATGTCTATTGCCCCAATAGAACTTTTTTTTCTTCATTTTTTCTTTCTATCCGGGCATTCTGCACCATTTTACCCAAAAAAAAAAAAAACAGAGAAATTGATTGAGTCACCCAATGAAAAGCTCTGGGCACCCATGTCCTCTTCTCCATTCCTGTTGCAGTCGGAGTCGACTTCTTCTTCTTTCTATTTGCTGCTCACCCAATCTTCTTCTTCTCTCTTCTTCCACAGTTGCAGACCAGAGCGGAAACCTAACAAAAGTAGCACCACTATTTTGATTTGCAACCAAGAAGCTTCATCCAAATAAAAAAATAAAAATAAAAAGCTTTTGTAAAAAGGAGACTGCTCGGGACTTCAGGGGGAATATATGGCCAGAAATGAAGAGAATGGGCCGGAGCGGATCAAACCAGGATATCCCCGCTTCGAAATCCCCGGAATCCGACATGAATCTCGCCGGAGATGATTGATTCGCGGTGGCTGCAGTGGAATCGAGGCGAAGGAGATCGCCGACCGGGCTCTCCAATCCAAACCTTCTGATCGCAGAAGCCACCGTCGGCGAGCACGAAGATCAACGCCGTCGTCTGTCCGACTACGACGAGGAGAGAGCGACAGAGCTTTCATGGCAGAGAGAGAGAGAGAGACTGGAGGGCAAGGACCCCAGGGTATCGGAAACCTTCGTCGCCGGTGAGGTCGATCTCGACCATCACTCACATCCTTGCCTTCTTCGTCGTCTTCAAGCTTGGACTGCATCTCCGGCGCGGCCATCGCAGAGAGAGAAACCAGAGGTGGAGATCGGGGAGGAGAGAGAGAGAGAGGAGAGAGAGATGGGTTGCTGGCAGCGTGGAGAGAGAGCAGAGAGGAGAGAGTGGCATCATGTAGTTTTTTAATTAGGTGAAGGGCAAAGTTGTCATTTCTCTTTAAATTGGGTTAGTGGGAATAAAAATCTGTTGCTGGGGTAAGTGGAATAACTTTGGCTCATTTTGGGGCTTTTGGTCAAGGACCCAATTAAAAACTCGTGTCAAAATATTTGAAAAGTCAAAAAAATCTTTGGAGATTCACCTCCCTTTCAAAAATTTGGTGGGCAGATTATAAAAGGAATGAACATACATTTTATGAAAAGAAAATTAAGGCAGTAAAAAATTAGTAAATAATAATCGGGTTTCCCAAGTTTTCAGAATGGTATCAAACATTTTATACTTTAATCAGCCATTTGGATTTTATGCTCTCTAAAATTCATTTTGACCAGAAGAAGAATCTTCCTTGCCAAACAAAGATAGAGAAAGATGGCAGCAAGTGCTTCAAATGTCAACTATGCAGTTCCTATTCTAATTCTCAGAACCTGCTTCGAACTCTGTTTTGGGTGACTCATTCCAACGACTCTTGCTATCCTGTTAGTGTTAGGTACAATTTCTTGAGGCTTGGCTCATTAGCTATGCAAAGGGACGTTGGTCAACAATCTAATATTCTTTTCTCTTTGTAGTCTTCTTGACTCAATAATCATTATTTTATTTTATTTTATTATTATTGAGAATGAATGATTTATTTATTTAAAGGAAACCAAATTACAAAACATGGTGATGAGTATAAATTCTTCACTCTCTTTCCTATTAACTAAGCCAGTTACGGGTTCGTCACCAACAATGACATCCATAAGCTAAGAGTGCACCGCAGACGCACGAACCATTGAGTGTTATAACTAACCCAGGTCCCTCAAATCTGCTGGCCACAGAATGGAGCTGGGATTCGAACTCTAGAGTTGGGGGTTCCAGACTAGGCAACTCGACCAACACACCACACCACGTGGTTGGCATTATAACAACTTCAAATGATAAACTACATATTTTATTGTGTTAAATTGTTAATTATCAATTATTTATTTTAAATAATTAATAGACTACAACTCACTGGTAAAGAGAATAATATAATGAACAATCTGTGAATCATTTGACCAAATCTAAGAAGAAAAGTCTTTAAGCATGACGAAATGTGACAAGCTTACAATAGCTATAACAATATTCTAGATCACCTAGTGGAGTTGAAGAAAATAGAAGGAGAATAAAATACAAAGAAAAACAGCTCAAAAAGAGGCCTTATTGGGCATACTTTTGATTCACTTGTATGTTGTTACAAATATTCACATACAAATTCAATTAAGTTTACAGAATAAAAATGTGAGTAGTTCTATCTATACCTCTCTACTATCTAGGCTTTAATAATGAGCATCCTTTTCTTTGGACTGCAAAGAATGATTCATCAACAATAATCTTGATCACTGCGAGTAGTTTGTGATTCCAGATATTTTTGTTGTCATGCGAGTCAAAAATGCAAATGGCAGGCTTTTGTGCCATCAACCACTGAGCAAAGACAGCTTCCTGAGTTTCAAAGTGGCTGGAGTTCTGCCTCTGTAACAGTCGCATCCACAGGCTTGTATGGATTGACGGTCCGTTGTCGATGTCTCCAAAAAAGCCACAATCCAGAAACTAATAATCCAATAACAAGAACGACTAAAATTGATATAACCACCACATGACTCTTCTTCCACCACGTCCTGTGCAATTTTAGAAGACAGATATTAAAGAGGCTATTCTACTTGGGAATCTCCTCTTCGTAAGTGGGAGGTTGTGAGTTCGACTCATGAAAGACTAATTGTAACATTTGGGTTGTTTATCTGATAAAAAAAAGGCTATTCTACTTGTGATACTGTTATCCAATGGACAAGTCCTCACTCTAAATGCATCAAAAGGCTATTGGGCCCTTTGGTCATGCACCAGTACATGATGACATCTTATTATCAATCGTAATTATTCTTTGTGGAATGTAACCATTGCATTCTATCTCTTGAAATAGTTTAACGTCATGTATATTGCAGCACTAGTTAATACATATGAGACCGAGCATTACCGTCTCATATATGCATGCTAAGGAGATCCTAATGTAATGTTATCAGTGAAATATAAGTTACCGTTTTGCCTTGGGCTCAACCCTCCAATCAATCAACTGATAACTTCCAAACATGACAGGAAACTGCAACCGATGTTCAGCAAGCCTGGAAATTATAGCCTGTGGGAAGAGCAAATCATCAAGCAAGTAGTTAAAAAGTTGGTAGACACTAGTTGCAATTCTACAGGGCAGACTTACCACAGCTGTTGTATTAGAAATGTAGTCGGTTGAATCTGCGGGGGTTATGTCCCATTTAATAAAGGAATGATTTCCACCAGAAGAAAATTTCACCAAATTGACCTGAAATCATCCATTCAAAATTGGCAACCTAAGCAATTAATAAAATATCTATCTGTAGTTACAGCAGTATTGAACTCTTAGTGAGGAATCATGAATTAATATCAATCAAAATTCATGGTTTTGCTTGACCTGTGAAGTGTTAATGTCTAATTCCTGAGCTATGAATTCACCAAGTTCTGTAATGTGGGGCTTCAGATCTGAGTAGCTGATGTTCAAAGACATATCAAATGTTATGTGTCCAATTTGGAGGTCTCCTGTACGTTACGGTTAACAAGGAAAATTTAATTAATAGCTACAGAAACAAATTAAAAACGGAAGGTAGTGCAATATGTCTTTTTCTGAAAAAGAATGCAGCATAAATCGAAATTCCCTAACTTTTTGGGGTTCGAATTTTGAGTAATAGACATACATAACTGTATCGTGATGTTAATATGACAGCAATAATACTATTATAAACAATATTATTTACTTTTTAGGTCAAGAGAAGAATTGAGTTATTCACACCAGCCAATGAAAGAACTCGGTACTGAAAGCATTGGCTGAGAACAGAAGTAGCAAACTAGCTTAATATTACTCAAAGTGCTGTATCCTGCACTACCTGAAAGTACATATGGCGATCCAGATGGAGCTACTGTAGGCTGTGTTTCGGCAGTTGGATTCTTTTCCTCAGAAGTAGGAGGCATTGGTAGAGGTGAAGGAGATACATGAAGTCTTTCCCACAACTCAGAACAATTAGTTTTCCAAAAACCAATCTTGGAATGCTCACGGTCGTATGTTACAAGAGTATTGCGGACAAGGATTCCTACCATAAACATCACAGATAGCATGATAAGATTAATTGAAAGTACTTAGAAAGTTAACAGAAAAACAGTATTATAAGATATAAGACGTGTAGAACTGTGGAACACTTGCAAAGCATCTACCTCCCAAAAGTGTAGTTGGATCCTTTCCATTTTGGAAAATCCCAAGACAATAAGCACCATGCACCTTTGAATGCTTCATGGTTGATGATGTTTTAATAGAGTAGAAGAATAATCAATTAGTGACATCAAGTAACCAATGGAAACTCACAATGTTGCATAATAAAAATGACAACTTTTTTTAACATTTCAAAATGCAAGTGTATTCAGGAATAAGTGGGACGGGTCAACTAAAACCTAAAAATTCAGTCACTTACTCGGAATAAGTAATTTTCAGGAGATAGGCCAAACTTTTTCCCATTGCCAAATATCATATCAACTTGTGGAAAGGTGCTTGAAAGTTGGGACACATCACTGAATTAAAATTGAGAAAATTGTTAATTGCATCCTAAGGCAAGTGATGTAGTACAATCAATTAAGTTCTCAGAACCCTATATGTGATACCTTACATCAGTGGAAAAACAGATATCATTATAGTTGGGATCAGGGCCACGGATCTGTTGGAGTGAATTAACTTCCTTCATGATCTACATGCCCATTCAATGAGGAGAAAAAGAAAAAATAGGTTAGAAGCTGAGATCTTGGCAGTATTATAGGTGCCAATTTAATGAAAGAAAGCAGTTTAGGTATGATGAATATATGAAAGAACTACACCTAGGAACATCCCAAATATATACAGAAAGGAAATTCTTAGAAAACAAGGTGTTTGAAATGCCAAAAGTTCCTTTGCAATTAAGGAACTGCAAGTTCTTCTACCCTAACTACAACTTAGATATACTATTGAGCTTCTAATTGGTCATACATATCAATGATGTGCATTATATTCAAAATATATTACCCCGTCTTCTTTGGCAATTCTAAAAGACAAGCTGCACAACAAAATTAATATTCAAGAGGAGTCTTTTACTCAATATTACTTCAAAAAACTGTAAGGTAGCAGCTAAAGTTGAGCATCAGCCATAACATCTTATTATATGGCCTTGTAAAAAAATTAAAGCAAAATTTTATCTAAATTCCAAAAGTAATCAACAAGGGCAGAAGAGAATCTGACAGCCTCTTTAAATGCTAGAAATGCTGCTTCTGGAAGGTAAGCGTATGTTGTGCCACTGTCCAGGACTGTTCCATGTTTTCCATCAAAGACGCTTGGATTCAGAGCCAATTGCTTCCCAGCTACATGTATCTCCTTCAAATCAATATTGTAGTATGGACTGTTGCCATCCCGAAACTAGAGTAAATGTGTAAGATGTATAGATTGTATTTTTTTTTTTTTTTTTAGCAAATTGGACATGCTGCACTATATGTGGGGAGATAAAAAAAAATTCTAAACAACACACCTTCGTCCGGCGTTTGATTGCGTAAAGACCATGTCTTCAGGAGCTGCGATACCACCAAGAACCATTGCACCCCCGCCAATGTCCATCCCACCATAACACAAGGAGAACGAATCACTTATAACACCTTTCCCAACAAGCTGATCCACCACACTTAGATCACCACGTCCCAATCCCATTATCCCATCGGCAGCCTGGCTGAACAGGTCACCGGTCTCCACATTCTCACACCCGAAAACCGCTCTCTGAGGCTTGAGATCACTCCGGTTCCCAAATGATATAAGATCCTCGCCCAACACACCACTACTACTGCTCATTTCGGCATACTGCCTCTCGTATATACAATTCACCCTGTCATTGTCACAGGAACAATCTATGTTGCATTTCACAGCTTGGTACGTGTTCGACGATTCGGGATCAAACTTAGGGTCCTATCCAAATCATTACATTAACATCAAAAAAAAAAAAAAAAAAAAAATTCTAACACCATTTACATTCTCCCTATAGCAAAAAACGAAATCGAGTGTTTGATTCAGAAATGAATACCTGGTGTCTGCCACACTGTTCACAAGAGGAGCAAGGCACATAGGTGACAGTGCTGCCGGTATCAACAATCAGAGCAAACATCTGCGGCGGCGTTCCGATCCAAAGCCGGGTCGTATAGTACCTATGCACCACACAAAAACGACACCAATTTGAATCGGAAAAACCTAAAAATGAAACGACAAGAGAGAAACGTACCCGTTGCGGAGGAGATCGTCGTAGAGGCTCATCCTGGCGTTGGGGCGGCGAGGGGACTCGGATCCCTGAAGGTGGCGACGCGAATTAAACGTCGAAGAAGAAGAAGAAGAAGAAGAGGAATTGGGAGTGGAGTGGTAGAGAGGTAACACCATGGCCGGGACTGGAAGTGAATGGAGAAGAAGAGCAGGGGTGCTCGGATTGGCAAAGACATGGACGGAATCGATAATGAAGATCACGAGAACAATGAGGATGAAGGTGAGGCGAGTCGGTGATGCCTCCTCGGCCATTTGAGCCGGAGCCGAAAATGGTTCAGATCGGAAATGGAAACAGAGAAGAGCAGAGGAGGAGCTTTGAGGCTTTGAGTGAAGAAGAAGAAGAAGAAGGCCTATTCATTTGTTTGTTAGTTTTCTTCAATAGAGGGAAAGTCAGCGGTTATAAACCAAACTAAACTTTTATTGGTTGCTGACCAAATTTCTGTTCAAAATTTAAAATGATTTTTTTTTTCTTTTTTTTTTTGTCATGCATTTTTTTTTTTAATTTCTTTGAAATAGACCCCTGCAACTGAAGTTGAGCATTGCAGGGGTTATCTATTATTCATTCATTGCAGAGGCTCACATACGCGTGTATAACATATATATTTGTAGATTTTAGTTTTGAAGAAATATATGCACAAATATTAATGACAAGGCCATCCATCACCATTTGGCAAAATTTTCATTGAATGACCTGGGTAATTTGGTTCATGATTTCTATCAAAACTCTCTTTTACAACAAAATTCTAACAAATCGGTATCGGCTAAAGAGAATAGGGACTGGATTCAGATAGCAGCATACTTTTTGGGGCAAGGCATATCAAAAATACAAGCCCTGATGGGAAAAGCAAAATGGTTGTCCACTGCGCGAGTGTCTTGCTGATCGCAAGTTCCACTCTGGTGTGGCGAGGAGTCTTACATGTATGGTTGGTGTTGAGACTGTAATCCAGTACCAATGTAGCTGCCGTAAGTAGGTGGAGCGGCGTTATATGAGGTTGGTGCAGCTCTATCATCTGGGGGATAGTAATATAGCCTTGGTTCACTAGCTTGTGGAGCATAAGCCGGCTGGCTTGGAACTTGATAATTGTAGGTGCGAGGACCAGCGAGACCATACCTCTCGGAGATCCCGGTGTATACTGGCCTCTCACCATAAACAGGTTGGCCGTGCCTACCAACAGTGGGGGACGAGGCAATGGCGAGACCTGGTCCACCACGGTATCCACGCCATCTTCCAGTGGCTTTTTGCTTTTTCGGTGGTTGTTGGCGTTTACCAGAATCACCACTTCGCTTCCTGTCAGCTTTGGATTTTTCTAGTTGAACAAGCCTTTTCTGCAGTGGATCGAGGGGGTACTCAGCTTCAAGCTTGTAGTCTTGAACACACCCTACTACAGCCTTCAGACCAGAAAGCTCTTTTGCATTAACATCCTCCTACAATTTATTAGAGATCATCAGTAAAATATTATTACAAAACATCTGGTCATTTGGTCGACTAAATTCTACCTGTGCGTCTCCATTGCTGTCGCCTTGTGAATTTCTCCTCAGTTCTTTCAAATACGTCTTCAAAAGTGGCACAGGAGGAAAACTTTCAGTCAGCTGGAAGGCATGAATAAAATGCACAGCATCAATTTGTTTTCCAATTCTGATCATTGATTCAACAACACCTGCAGAAAACAATAGAGTTTAGAACAAACTTTGCATCCAAAATATGAACAACCGATCTTACATTCTTACCGGAGAGAGCTAAGCTCGACCAGCGATCAACAGTCTTTATTTATTGACTAATTTCACTAACTACTTAAGGAACATCTTATGGAAACAGTGCTAAGCCTCCAGACTGCATCAGGTCAGTTAGGTAAAGGATGACCAACCTGGCATTTTGTGTGTTAAACCAAGGGAACGGCAGAGCTCAGGTGTCTGCCTGCGGTGAGCAACTGCTGCAAGAACAACCTTGCAGAGTTCTTCTTCGTCAAACTCAGAAGCAATCCTAAAAGTTGCAAGAAGCTGCAAGAATGCCTCTGCTTCCAATGAAATTCCATTGGCAGCGTCAATAGCTCCACTAAACAACTTAGGCCTCCACTCATCAGCAATTGCTTTGGCTTGCTGCTTGGTCTCAGGGTTCAAAAGGTGATCAGCAACTCGATCAGCCTTTGAGGCTAAGGTGGTCAAGGATTCCATAAGCATGAGACAGGATCTACGCTTACCCCGAAGGACAGGATCCTTCTTACCCTCTGGTTGGTTAGTTTCATCAAGAGGGTAAAACCCCTCCAGTGAATCCAGCACCAATTGCGCTGGTTCACTTGCACTTTCTAGTGCAATAGTAAGTTCCTGACGAGCAACATTTAGTTTTTTATGATTCTCAGCAATATAATTCAGAAGCCCTTTGGCATCCATCTGCTCACAAAATTGCCTCAGTTCTGGGCGTGGCTTAACGTCACTAGCCATACCCTTAGCATTATCACCTTTTTTAGTTGGAATATCTTCCTGTGGTGAATTTGTATCACCAAGTGAGCTGCTTACCTTGCTGTCTTTGTTAGTCCCATCATTCATGGGTTCCGAATTTCTTGACTGGTGAATGTCTCGTGCCTCTGCAATAGCAGCGACTGCTGCATCTTTTAGCTCCTGCACCCGATCCAGCAGAGCTTGCTCTTTAGCAATAACAGTAGCTTCTCTCTCCACAAGCAAAGTACAGGTTTCAGCTTCCTGCTCCTCAAATTTCTTCTCCTTGGCTTCAAGCTCTTCAGATTTCTTCTTCAGTGTCAATTCAAGGTTGCGGAAGTGCTCTTCAATTTCTGTCCACTGAACTCTGTCCTCAGCAGTATGACTATGAGCATTTAGTTCCAGTAATACCATACCAAGCTGATCTATCAAACACTGTGATGTATCACTTGCCACCACTTGCTCTGCATCGGCCATTCTCACTGCAAATGTAGGCTTCTGTTTCAACAAGACAAAAGCTATATAAGCAACAGTGATAGAACCGATTCAACCAAGGAAAAGGTGAAAGCTCACTCTATGTTAGTAAATATAATGAAGTATGGAACTTCTCTATCTGTCAAAACAAAGACATCATTCCAAAAACATTCAAAACAGACAGTACAATAAACTCAATTTGATCCAGGCTGTGTTAGGATTAAACAAATTTCATCAGCCATTTTTATGACATATATAAATATAATTTGACCCACAAAACTGATTTCAAGGCAAACTAGAAATTTAATGCACCAAAGGGAAGCTCAAAGACATTAAGGCCCCGTTTGGGATTGCTTCGCTTTTAAAAAAATCAGCTTTTGTTCAAAATTTTAGATTTTATCTTGTTTGGTAAATAAATAAAAAGCAGCTTTAATTGAAAGTTATAGGTCACTGGCAGCAGATTTTAGAAGCAGCCCAGAGGTTGCTTTTAGAAGCTGCTGTTGATTAAAACACGCTCTGCAGTTGTTTTATGTACTGACAGCACTTTTAAAAATATTATTTATCAAACACAAAACTGTTTTAATTCACAGCTGATTATTCTCACAACACAGCGGTAGTAGTTTTTTTTTAAAAATCACAGCAATCCCAAACTAGCCCTAAAACCTCAAGAAAAGATTTAACAAGGAACTTACAAAAAAGTGTCAACCCAAGTCTACCATGTCTCCATAAAGTGCCCCCAAAAAGATATAGGTTGGTCAAGTTTAAAAGCCCACTTAGTTTTGAAGTTCGGCAAGTCTTGACCTCTGTCAATTGACTTTTGCCAAACAGACTTGAGTCCATCGAAGCACTCAATCAATAGCCCACCATCCCAGCAAACAGTTGATTAACACCAAGGATACTTTTAGATGAAATTGCCTAAGGATGTTACCACCTAGAGTTCACCACTTCAGACCTTAATTATCATCTCCCTCTTGAAGCCCTAAAACATTTTTAGTAAGAAGCTGCATCTCTCTCATTGTGACGATTATTGAAGTTGACCTAATTAAACTCGTATCCATGACTAAAGGAGTCCATTGCCCCTTCCTATTTTATCATACAACTAAAATTCACTTTCGAGTTTTTCTTCTCTTCATAGTTATATAACCGAAAAATCCAGTTCAGTGAGCAAACCCAGCAATCTAACTGCCAATCTGCAACCCAATCCTAAATCCTCCATACAAAATGAATCACTCCCTTCCGAGACACACTTGCATTGTTCACAAAATATTTCTTAGCACACACTTTTATCCGTAAATGCGTTAGTTCAATTCCTAAATTCTACACTAAACTACAATCTTCAATGCCATTAAACATTGTTTCGCCCAGCAATAATTCTAACAGTAACAGCATTACCAACATTCATCTCTCATATACCACTATCCCTCACAAACATTACAACACAAAAATTCAAACAGCATTGAAAACGTATTCAAACAAACCTAATCTCCAAACCCAAAATTGAGGCGAAAACATGTAGGTCATCATCAATTACATCCGAAATTACAATTTGCATGCAATTGCAGGTATCCATTACAAACCTAAACCTAATTCCAAACCCAAGCTCACTAATCAATTGCTGTATTTACTCCTATATATATCCCCAGAAAGAATCAAAGAACAATCAAAACCTAGGTCTTTAATTAAAGCTCACACCTTTACGCCATGCAAGATTGAAAAGAATCAAAATTTAAAAAAAACAAACAATAGGGAAAGATCAAAAGGAAGTAGTAGCGTACCTTGAGAAGCAGAAGCACTGAGAATTTACAGAGTCTCCGGCGCCGAAGCGAAAAAAACCAAAGGAAACCAGATAGGAGTGGTTGAATTTGAGGAATGGGTAGGGATCAGAATGTAAATTAGACTAGGATTTTGGGGGCAGAGTGAGGTTTGTTGTTTCTAGAGGGAGCGAGGGAATGAACCAACCGTTTGAGCTTCTGATTGGTTTAATGGAGAATAACCGCAGGGAAGGTCCAAAGACTCCAAAGGCAAAGGACCTTCTCTCCGGCCCAACCACTTCAATTCGGGTCGTATTAACCCGACTCAATTTAAACTCTATAGGCCCGAGTTTACTCGATTCCCAAATTAAACGTAGTTTCTTTAGTCAGTTACTAATCAAGTAACCAGGGTCAATATACTCATCATACTGGAAGTAGGAACAATTTCATACTTGCGTGATTTTGATTTAATTGTTACTAGCCTCTTAAATTCTTAATACACGTGATTTTTTTAATATTATTTTTCTTTTTTAATATATAATAATTTTATGTGTGTAAAAATTAATTTTTGTATTAATATTCTTAAAGAACCTAGTATTTGGTTTGGGCTCATGATGTGATTGGAGAGAGGCTCGCTCTGATACTATTATAATTAGTGACAAACGTGACATTTGACCCACTATTGCACCAATACCACTTATAAGATGTTTAGTTTTTATCTCAAAATATCTTGGTATAATTGGGTATAAACTTATAATTTATATTTTTTCCATCAATTTTCTAACATGGGATCTTTCCATTCTCCAACAGCAGCTGTCTCTTTCGATTGTAATGATTCTTGATCAATGAATTTATTTTTTCCCCTAAAAAAAAGAGTTTTATTATTATTATTATTATTTCTCATTAGACAAAGTGAGAAAGTGATATATATATTTTTACTTTTAAGCACATAGATCCACAAACTCTTCTCCTCGATCTCTTTTGATCTTTCTCTCTTTCTTTCCCAGAATTTCCACTGAGACTTATCCTCTCTTCTCATGATCACATCTACTTTATCTGCTGTTTGAACTTTCTTCTTCCCCGTCTTTTTCAATCAATTGAAACTTGCAGAATCATGCAGTAGAGAAGAATGAAGGATTTAGTGTCAGATCTAATTTATACGGATGATTTAGGAAGAAAGCTTCGGTATTTTATGCTTCAATATAATTGGATTATCTCATGGGCAAAAGGAATTAACAACTAAGGTTGAGACATTTGATTGAATTATCTTTTTGAACTAAAGATTCAAGAGCTTGCAACTTCATATGATATATTTTATAAACAAAATTGAGAGATTTGATTCTTCTTGTTCAATCTCCTTCACAATACTCTGTTTCTTTTCTCATAACAACCAATAAAGGATTCATAATCAATACAAACAAAATAGTCAATCTTTCATGATTACTGAGGAAAAACTAAATTGAGTGTTATAGATATGTTTTTTTTTTTTAAAATGATAGATATGTTTTTAATATTTCAAGTTTTGAAATACTTGTACCGAATATGTATTTACATCTTAAAAACTTATAGTTTAATTCCCCGTTTTCATTCTATAATCCAGTATTACAAAAATAGTTTCATAAAACGTAACAAGACACACCCTAAGTTTTCGGGATGGATGGAAACTAATTTCTCTAAAATTAGAGTACTTGAGCATTTCTCCTAAAATAGAATGTATACTTATTGTTACTAGTGGTTTGCTTAGTTATCGAAATGCAACGTCGGATTCCGACAGCTCTTTACGTTCAGCCCCGAAGTAAAAAAACTTGACCGGCCGTTTCTAACAGGTATGTCAAATTGTCAATATTCAATATATAAGTCACAGAGATTAACACTATTTTGGGGCTAAACTCGGCTTCTTCTTTTCAATGCTACGTACTTTCCTCTGTTTCTGTAGTTGACAGCTTGCTTCGGGAGTGTACGTTTCAGTTTCTCGGAACCAAGAGTTTCTTCTTATTTTAATCGAAAAACTATCGAGGGAAGACTTGAAGCATTGACCTGGGCACTTGTTGCCTAGCTACTTGCCTCGCTAACTTGCTGCTGCATATGTTTCCTCAAATACATTGCAGGTCTTTCTTCAAACACAATTGTGACATTGGAGGTTTCCTTATTCATGGTAAGTGAAGATGCTTTCTCACTTTTTGCTTGTAGTTATTGACTACCATATCTATGTTCATGAAAGAGGAATCATAGCTATATTTGATGAATCCCATAAGCTTGAGGACCTGTTTTGGATATATATATATATATATATATAGTCCCTAGATTGTTTGCCGTTTTTTTTTTTTTTTTTTTTTTTTGAAAGGAGATTGTTTGCCGTTTTATTGACAAGGGTTGGAGTTGTTGCTAATTTTTGTTTGGAATTTGTGAATTTGTGGTTTAGCTTCCCAAGGTGACGTTGTAAAGGGAATGCATATGGAAAGTTCTGTAGGAGCATTTAAGCCTTATTTCCGAGTTTTGGATGAAAAGATGCTCTTAATCAAGCGGAATAAGATACTTATTTTGTGTGCCATTGCTCTCTCATTAGACCCCCTATTCTGTTATATACTGCTCGTTCATGATGAGAAGAAGTGCCTCGGATTGGACAGAACGTTGCGTACCATAGCTATTGTTTCGCGATCGGCCATTGACTTCTTGTACATGTTGCATATAATTTTTCAATTCTGTGCTACTCGTTCTATTAATCCAGTCGACATACTTGCGATTCCTCCACTTCCACAGGTTTGGAAAGTAGCTGTACTTGATATGTATAAGCTCTGCTTGTTTAGCATTTTACTTTTCAATTTGGAAATCTGGTATAAGCTATGAGATGGAAACTTGTTTTCAAGCATTTTTCTACACAGGGTACTTTTGGATTGTAAATTATCAGTATGTTGAATATCCCCATGTTGCTGTATTTTTCACTTGGTTTTAATTACTACATGGAAATTCTTCTACATTGTTCATCCTGAATTTGCAATATTTGATATTCGTATTTTCTGCCCTGCACTTTGAGCTTTTAACTTTACTTCCTAACCTAGTACATGCGATCTTGTAATAAAAGATTTTGTCTTTTCATTTGCTGCTTATTAACTGCTTCATTATTTGTTTTCGTCTGTTAAGTTCGTGTGGTTTTAGTATCACTAGAACTACTTCAAGTATACTTCTATTGTTCATAGTTCGATTACAGCATGCTGTGGACTAATGAACTCGCTTTGACATGTTCAGGTGCTAGTTTTTGCTATCATTCCAGAACTGAACAACTTGAGGATTTTAAAAGCAACAAAGTCATTGAATTTCATATTTATCTTTCAATATGTGCTGAGGTTTCTTCAGATTTACTCCTTGTTGAAAAAAGATCTAGGGTCTTCTGGTATCCTGGCTAAATCTACATGGGCTAATCTCTTCTTTTTTATGCTGGCCAGCCATGTAAGTTCCATGCCATTTTGATGTAATCAGTGAACTTTTACTTGAAAAGGCTTGTACATTTCTATTTTTATGAGAGGTTTGTATGAGGTTCCATACAGCTTAAGAAACTCAGAAGTTATGAGAAACATGAGACTAACTTATGCACTCAGTTCCTTATAAACCCTAATTCCCTATAATTGTTACTCACTCAGTGTACTGTTAGAGCAACTTATTCTGTTTGCAGATTCTGACCATCAAGTGCTTAATTTAAGTTTGTTTGCCTTGAAGGTCATTGGAGCGTTTTGGTACTTGTTTTCTGTAGAAAGAAAAGCAACTTGCTGGCTAGAAGCCTGCAGTCATGTTGGTGTTCATTGTTCTGTATATTGTAATGATGCACATAGAGCTAGCATAATTCTGAACGATTATTGCTCTAAAAATTCCACATTTTTTTGATTTTGGAATATATGTTGATGCCCTTGCATCTGGAGTTGTGGATTCAGCGGATATTGTACAAAGGATTTCTTACTGTTTCTGGTGGGGGCTGCAAAATCTGAGGTGCACATCTAACTCCTTGCACTCGATCAACTATAGTTTAAAAGTACTCTCTGTTAAACAAACCAAATAACAAAGTTAGGGACTTCGGATTTTGTTCTCAATTTTTACAACTTATAAATGAGTATAGTAGCTAGTAAAGATAGACCTTGTCTGCTTTTGATATATTTCAATTTTATATTGTGCAGCTCTCTTGGTCAAGGCCTCAAAACAAGTACCTATGTGTGGGAAATCTACTTTTCCATCTTCATTTCAATTTCTGGCCTGCTATCATTTGCATTTCTTATTGGAAATGTGCAGGTTGGTGCAAAAAATATTTATTTCAAACTTTTGGTTATCTAGGAAATAAGCCAACACTTTTTCTTATATGAGATGATTCATATTTAGGTCCTTTAATCTGATGAACTGTTTTCCTTTGTCAAACAGGCATATTTGCTGTCGGAAGTCGCAAGATCAGAGGAAAGGAGAGTACGAGTTAAGGAAATGAGATTGAAGAGGCAAGAGATGGAGTCATGGAGGCCTTTCCAATCCTTCCCTGAGAATCTTAGAGAGCGGATTTTGCAAACCATTGAATGCAAATTACAAGAAAATATACTAATTGATGTGCACAATTTTCTTCCCCATCTATCCATGGACCTCAGGAAAGATACAATACGACATCTTGGCCTGGATTTATTTAAAAATGTAAGTTATTTAATTCCTACTTTGTTATTCTATGAATTGGAAGTTGTGTGATGCTTTTTATGTGATATCGTTTTGTTTTGTCTACGACTCGATTTCACAAAAGGAAGGTTTTGCATTTCTATCTGGCATGCAGTGAGTTTTACATTGCTGAGGTCTCTCTACTTAACTAATTTTATGAACTGAATTACTAGTTATAGGTTTATACTTACTATTTTCTTTGATGCATTTTATTTCAAGTGTCCAGCGTTTGACAAATGGGATACGCAACTGCTAGATGCAATGTGTGATAGTCTCAAGCCAGTAATCTATACAGAGGAAAGTTACATTTTTCAAGAGAGTGGAACTGTGGATGCAATGCTCTTCATAGCACAAGGAAGGTTAATGAGACTGACAAGTTACGGTGCAACAACTGAGGCATTCTTGTACAGATATCTCGGCTATGGTGACTTCTGTGGTGAAGAGCTCATCGGATGGGCGTTTGATCCCCACTCGTCATCTATTAAACTTCCCTCATCCATCGCAACTGTCCAGTCTCTAAGTAAAGTTCTGGCACTTGTTTTAAAAGCAGATGACTTGAAGCTCATAGCCTCCCAGTTCCGGCACCTTCATGGCATTCACCATGTCCGCAACACTTTCAGGTTTTACTCAGGTCAATGGAGACTTTGGGCAGCTTGTTACATACAAGCATCGTGGCGCCGTTATTGCAAGATGAAACTTAAAAAGTCTTTGGAAGAGCAGAATGGAAGGTTGCAAGATGCACTGGCAAAGGCTGGGACTAGTTCCTCAAGTCTAGGTGACACCATATAATGTCTGATCCTTTGCTACCGATGAACTATTTCCTGTACAGTTTTATGGTGCGCCAAAGCCTGTAAAGATTGCTTTTTCTTGAACTCAAACCCTGAATCCAGAGTTGCCTTGATACTTTAGATTGTTGGACACACTTGCATTTTCTTTTTCAGCAATCAAAGGAACAACTCACACTATGGCTTGTATCCATGTTCTAGTGGCCTGGCCTGGGTCTCAAACTTGGCATAGATCCTCGTTCACTCACGTGTGGAGCAGGGAAAAAATCATATACTGTTGGGGACTATTTCCCTCCATATGGAAACCTTCAGAAGGATTATTTACATTTTGCTGAGTAGCGTTGTTGGAACTTCGTTGTTTTGTTGGTTCTGTATTTTGGTTCAAGAAAGAGAGAGAGCTTTCGGGATGAATAGATGCCAAAAGGATATTTCATTGATGATTTAAATTTAGTACATAGTGTCCAAGGCAATGTCTATCATGTTGATTACATTTAACAGGTATTGTGCTACTACAAGCATCAGTAGCATGACCAGCTTTTCTAACCTATTCTCTGAATACAACACAACTATAATACAGAAGAAACATTGAGCTTATGTTTCTTAATCAGCAACCGCTCTGTTTCTATGCACTCCTGACAGCCTTTGGAGATTTGGCAATAGTATACAGCACAATTCTCTTGTGACTTGAGTTTAGTTTTAATGATTACTCAGTTCAGTGTGTCTGTGACATTCTTTGATTTGCCCCACCTTGGAAAGGTGATTCCCTTGAAAACAAGGTAGACTATAAACGCTGCATATCCTGCAGTAAAGGCACACACTACACAGCCAAACAACACCCCGTTCACTTCGTTAGAAAAGAAGTCCAGCAACAGATAGCCATTGATCACCATCACCAGTGCAGCCACAAGCCATGCAACCATCTTCACAGAAAATAAGCAACAAGATGTGAGCAACTAAACCATTACTTTATTTATTTCTAACTCATAAACAAAAGAGAAAGAAATTACTAGATGCTAGTTATACAAGGGACCAAGTACTGCCGCAACATAATCAAAAATTGAAATCAGATACAAATGCAGACGAGAGAGAAATTTTGTCAGTCAGAAGAAAGCTGATATATACTCTATTTCAGAATGTCCAATTGATTGAGACAGTTTCTTTCTTAAACCCATGGAGACTGTTTACTGTAAAAGGGGCAAAGCGAACGACACTCAACAAAGCATTGCAGAACAACTAATTCATTAAAAATGCTGTTCTATGCAGCAAATAGTTTTGGCTTAGAACATAAGGAAAGAACAGCAAATAAGAGTATATGACATGGTTACATATTCTAGTCACTTGGAGTTTTGGTGACACAAACAGGAAGCAAACAGAGTATAAGGCACCATCCACAAGATACATTCATATACAAATGGATAAAACCCAGCCAGGCTTAATTTAATTGAATTTCATACGCAGAAAAATCATCAGGCATCATTGTTCAAAACCTATAAAATAATCGAAATGCAAATGCAATGGTAAATGCCAGCATACCTTGAGAACATTGCCAATCTTAAAAGATCCCATGATTCGCTCGCTTGACACCAAGAAAAGCAAGGGAATCAAGGCAAAAGGAATCTGAATTGACTGAAGAACATTAAGCCACTCATTCAGAACATCCAATGTGTCCTCAGATGTATCAAACACAAGAGCAACAATTATAGTTGGAATGATTGCACAGCTTCTTGTGATCAATGCCCTCATCCATTTCTTCAATCTCAAGTTTAAGAAACCTCCCATGATAAACTGCCCTGCATAGGTACCTGTGATAGTGCTACTCTGGCCAGCCGCTAATAAACCGATAGCCCAAATGTAAAGAATTGGGAACAAACCACCCCCATACTTCTCTTGAAGATACTGCCCTGCATTTACAAGGCCTATACTATCCGCCAGTTCAGTACCATAAAATCCCTTGGCAAACACGGTGGTAACAAACAGATTGATAACGAAGGAGATAATAAGAGCAATGGTGGACTCAATGCTATAGTAATTGAGAGCTTCCTGAACTCGACCTTTCTTGCTGAGATCAATCTCTCTCGACTGCACAAGAGCCGAGTGCAAGAACACATTGTGAGGCATAATAATGCACCCCACAACTCCAACAGCCTGCTTGATTGTCCTGGAGCTAAGTTTCGGAATCAGAATACCTACAAAGAGGAACCCAATGACACTAAATTAGATACTTTTCAGATGAAAAACAATCTCTGTTTTTTAAAATCAGAAGGTATAGCAAATCCTATACCAAGCAGAAGTTCAATGCCGCTTGGCTTTGCTTCACCAAACATCCAGGCAAATGTTAGCGCCATTGTTGCAATTAGAACTGCGAAAACAGCTTCCAGTTTCCTGACGCCATAGTTCTCCAAAAGTAGAAAGATAAAACTGTAAAATTGCAACAAGAGAAATCATTTTCAAGTTAAAAATACTAAGCTAGACACATTTTCTCAGACCATCTACTGACGTAGGGAAGAAAATTCAGGGCTTAGCCTAGAAAAAAAAAAAAAAAAAAATCTTTCAAATACTAAAAATATAAAGATTAGTCATTAAGATCAGATATATCTGTTCTGCCCCAGAAATTGAAAAAAAAAAAAAAAAAAAAAAAAAAACCTCGGTTTTTCCAGATTCCAAAATAGAGTTCAATTCTTCCTGTAGCCAAAAATCAAGGACAAGCCAGAAAAATGTTCTACCAACAAAAACCAATTTTTGCACACAAAAAAAAAAAAAAGACGGACAATTTAGAACAAAAAAGCAAACCCCATTTCAAGAACACTAAAAATAGAATCAGAAACACACAAAACATTGAAGTACAAATTCAACTACGTAGTACATACCAATCCCGAAAAAAAAAAAAAAAAAAGGTACGTACCAATCCAACGCCGTTATGACGACTCCAGCCCAAAGCGGCAAAGCCCCATTACTCAAAATCTTAATCGCAATCGCACTACCTATAACCTCCTGAATATCCGCCCCAATCAGCGCCAGCTCAGCCATCATCCACAGCACAAGCCCAGCCCACCTCGGGTACTCCTCCCTGCACAGCTCCGCCAGGTGGCGCCCTGTCGCCACGCCGAGCCGAGCCGACAACAGCTGCACCAAAAGCCCCATCGCCGTCGCCCACATCAGAAGCCACAGCAGTGAGTTTCCGGCGATCGCTCCGGCCTGAAGATCGCCCTCCAGGTTTCCCGGGTCGAGAAAAGCGATGCTCATCAGGAACCCCGGCCCGGTGAACAGCCAGAGCTTCTTCCATGAAAACGGCGGCGTTCTGGAGCCGTCGTCGGCGTCGTCGATTCCGACGATGTGGACCTTGTCGTCCGAGTCGTAGGCTGTCTCTTCCAACTGGTCGCGGCCTTCGGAGTTGAGAAGCGGCTGTTCGTGCTCCTGTGCAGCCATGGTGGGAGTTATTCTCTGCGGGCGAGTGTACGGTGGAGTGTCACTGTAGCGAATTGGATTCTCGGTTGAAGCTTTATCTGTGTTGGAGAGAAATGAAGGTCGGAGCAAAGCTACCAGTCCCTCTCTGCCTTTATTCTCTTCTCGTTTTTTAAATTGTTTTTTTTATTGCTTTGATTTGGATTTTCCTATATAGAGCTCCGGTGACGGTTTTTTAAAGTGCACGAATAAATGCGTGACACGTGGAGATATGAAATGATTCGGCGACTTGAATGAATGGCACCTGCTACCTTCATTTACATTTTACACGAACAATTTTCCACATTATTTTGTTTAATGGGAGTCAAATATTGTATCGTAGATTTTTCTCTTTTGGGAAACAATTCTAGATTATTATTAATTAATCCACCTCTGACTTATAAATAAGAGTCGAAACTGGAACCTCCCACGAATCCGTTGCGAAAGATTTATTATTCTAACCTACATAGAGGAACTATTTATGTGCCATTATTGCAATTTGAACTCGAAACATCTCTCCTTACATTGGAAGTATTTATGTAAATAGATCAAATTGTGCTGGGCAAAATACGATTTTCCAATTTTCTATAGTAGAAACATTTTTTTTTTATCACCACACTCATCTCATGATATCAGTGAGATTTGAATTGTGATATTCATAATGTCAATTATTTAAATAACTAAAAAAATTACAGCTCATTGACATTTGTTTTTTTGTTTTAGTATGAGCAAACTAAACTTTTTTCCTCAATTACATCGATGCATTGATGCGATATACCATTAGGCCACGTTTGATTCGCGGAAAGTAAGCATCAGAAAAGAAAACTTGTTCATTTCTTGAGTTTGAGATACAAAAGGAAATGAAATACTTTCCTGAATGAATGAAAAATAAGGGGGAAAGTGGATCCTTCCAGACCTCAAAAAAATCACTTTTTCTCATTCTTTCCTTGCATTTATTACTCTCGACACATTATTTTATTGCATTATTTATAAAAAAAATTACAACTTTCCTTACGCTACCAAACATCGAGATAGAAAGTTTTTGAGAAATTTAATTTCCCTTCCCATAGAAAAAAAAATTACTTTCATTTCTGTGAACCAAACGAGACCTTCTTGTTCATTCTATCATCAATTTTGTTCTCAATTACAGCCTTTACTTTCTATTGTTTGTTATAAATTCATCAATTCCATTTATGGCTTCATGCTCAAGCCATAACAACTTCTATCTTTACTCTTTAGCGAGGATACGAATATATGATGACACCAGAACCACCACGGTGGTCCGCACGACACAGTCAGTCAGCTGCCATAATAACTACGAACGAGAAAGTGCGACTTATCTCTAAATTCTCCACCTAGGGTGGGCGCGCTTACCGAAACGACGTCGGAAGTGCGCGTTTTGGTGGTGGCCTGGCGCCAAGTGTGTGGGGACTGCGCGCGAACTGACGGTTTTGTCGTGGAGGACTCGTGTCTGCGTGTGTACATCAAAATGCAGGAACGGCAGCATCTTGGAAAATTCTTTACGGCTTTTTTTTATCAATTTTTCCAGTCTCCGTACGCACGTGAAATGCCATCATTAGTGACGTCAGAAGTTTCCCTTTCTGGAAATCAGATAAGGCCAAAAGAGGAAATTTCCCTCGCTGCATGAAGTCGATACAATCAGGCAGATTTTTGTTTTTATTTTCATTTTATGTATTATTTTTATTTATAAAATAAAAAATGTACGAATAAGTTTTGGATCAGCAAATGGGCCCCCATGGTGTGAATGTGTGATAGGCCTATCGTTTTGGGCAATAGGTCACGCATCTAACTGTCTTAATTGTCTTAGTGGTGAGCTTAGTGACGTGGTGTCAATTTATGAAACGACTTAAACCTAACATGCCACTTTTTCTTGTTTTTTGGAAAATATCTTGGAAACTATGGCAAACAAAGAAATTTTTTTTTTTACCTTATTTACTTGCATAATGCTTAGTATCGTGGACGAAAATCTGCTGTCCCCAAAATGCCTGTGCCAAACCTGTCCCTCCAATACCACACTGACACTTGTCTATCAACCTCACATTCTACTAACTCCGTTAACCTTATTTGGAAAAAACAAAAAGAAAATATCAAGAAAAGAGAAAAAAACCATTAAAAAAAAAAAACTAATTTTCTTAAGGGCTTTGATTTGGAAGAAATAATACGTTCAACGAACAATTGTGCTTCACCATCTTCTCAGCATGTGATTGTCGCTATGGTGGTCGGTGAGATCGAGATCTGATTCCCAACCACGGACATAAATTCTTTCTATTCCTCACATGTGAGATTGATGAATTCTTAAGCTATCGGATCTTAAAAACCATCCAGATCTCCCCTTATAATCTGAAGAAAAGGGATCCGAATCATTTTTGTTGTTTTTATGGAAGAGACCACTGTTGTGGAACGCAGCTCTTGTGGAGAATTTTACTCGGTAGAACTTTCAAGAGCTATATATAAACAGAGGGTTTTCAGAGTTGAATCTGCATCTTCCTCGGTTGCTAAATAGTTTTTTCAGAAAATCTCATCCGTTAGATGCCACTCGATCCATCTACCCCAAGACTCTTTCCATGTGATTGTTCCTCATAAAGGTATCAATTTTCTGGGTTCTCATAAATCTCATCCTCTCTTCAGGCTCTTCACTTCCACACACACACGGTATCGTCTTCGTAATCCTCCTCATCCTTCGAAGTCAGGTTCAGACCTCAAAATCCCCCAAGCATAGGTAATTACAAAAGGAAATATCTAAATATGAATCACATAAGCTTTCTATGCCACAAGCACGACCTGTGGGTTTCCTTTATCATTGTTAATTGGAGTTTTTCTTTTGATCTTGTGTAACGGGGTGAGAGGTGCCGGAATGGGTTTGATGAGACATGAGAGAGAAGATGAACAACCTGGCTTTGAGCCCAGAAAAAAATAAAGAAAATAATAAATTTCTGGGTATTATGTTTTAAAAAGTGAAAATTATAAAAACTAACGGCGTTGAGTCTTTCGTTAGTGAAAATATAGGTGTCAAAATATTATGAATGTGACAGAATAGAGACACAGAAAATAGGGACAGCTAATCTCCTTCCTTAGTATCGTAGCTCTGTAGCATTTAATCTTAATAATATTTTTTTTATAAATAAAAGATTTTGAATTCGACTCACACAATGATTGAGCTATTCAAAGGCCAAGAGTAGCCCTGGCACCCCCCACCATTTATAAAACCTGCTAGTTAGCTTCCTACAATTAAACAATTATAAGACTAAATGAATGGAAAACCACTATGAACAAGTTTCTGGCCCTCAATCCATATAAATGATTGACAAAACAAATATCAATTTAAAATTAGAACTATAATCATTCTACGAGAATTGTTTTGAAATAATGTTATTTTAAATAGTTGTATAATGGACTCTTACATGTCGACATTTCGGCATTCTGTCCCTTGACCAACATACAAATAGTTGTTGCGTATTCAACATTCTAAAGTTGCTATATGATTATCGGAATGCCACACAAGTTTCTGAAGCGTGACATTGACGGCTTTGGCACGTCTACATTAATGTTTTAAACCATTTTCAAGTATTTTTGTTTTTAATTTTGTTGCAAGTTGATAAGGATGAGATATATTCTTCCATCATAGATATATGAGCCAATTTTTCCTGCGTGGACCCAAACGCAACCCTTATCAAGTGGTTCAGAGATGTCAAGATTTTCTCACCAAGTTCAATGGTTGATACTTTTCATCTGTTGTGGTTTTTACGTTTTTTCTTCATCATTGCATTTAGATTTATATAAAGAAGAGTGATTCTTGCGTGGGGCAGCCGCACCGCCACGTGGTGCGGCAGGCCAATCATTCCCCTAGCAGGGGGTATTTTGGGTATTTCACATTTAAAAATCAGGGACAATTTCGGAACAAAGAAAAAAAATTCTGAGATTTGATTGGGCAGCCGCACCGTACACGTGGTGCGGCTACCCGCACCTAAGAATTGGCCTATAAAGAAACACTAGGCTTTAAAATTAAGCGAAGACTAGGTTGCTGCACAAGGCATCTTTTAGCCTCCCACAAAGCTAAAAGTCATCATGTTTCTGTTGGGCCTAAATGATAATGAATCTAAATCAGGGCCCATATCTTTTTTTCTTTTCTTTTTTAGTCTGAGGGCCCATATAAGATAAAGTTCAATTTTAGAAAATAAAAAAATAAAAAGAATTTACAAAGTGTTTGTGATAAATTCACAATCGGACTTTAGGATGCACTAGCAAACTGACTCACGCAATGCTGCGGGGTTTTTTTTTTTTTTTTTTCCCAAGTTTCATATGTAATAGATGAATACTCGCAATCTAATAAACATCAACGTTACTTAGAATATGATTTGTTTAGTTGTTGATAATATATTAACAACAAATGAGATACAATAAAAAATAAACTTTTTCCATGATTTGTAGAAATTTACAAATACAAAACAGAATTGTTCTTTCTTTAAAAAAAAATGAAAGGATATGGCAAAATTGTAAAAAAAAAAAAAAATGATATGGCAAGATTATAATTTCAATCAAAAGCAAGGGCCAAAAATGTATTTTCATTGAACAGTGAATGAACGGTGTATAAACAGTGCTCCAGCAGTATATGTATGATAATTGGTTTGTTGCTGGCAGAAGCTTAGGGCCGTTCTACTGGTCTTCATTTAACTAGTGATCTTCACATTAATCATATTCTGAAGTGTTAGTCAGCCTCTAATAGCAATGATACTGGTTTACAGCCTCAAGATATCTTATTTTCAAGCTGCAAAACTCCTATATTGTCCTTTGATTCTTATTCCATCTATCATGTTCATAGGGAGAGGAACATGGTGGCTGATTGTTTAGCCAAGAAACACATAGATGGATTTTGGCCTCTTGCATTTACCAAATCCTCCTATCTTTGTCAATCAATACTTCAATAGTTTTGGATGATACTAATGGCCTAGTTACTCCTAAATTTTTTATAACAGTTGCAGCTGATTAGATTTTTTTCTTTTTCTTTTTGGGCCTCCTTTAATTGCCCAATTCAATAAACAACCACCATTTGAGTTATGGGAGAAGAGGAGTTGGAAAATCTATATCAGTATAATAATAAAATAAAATAATAAAAACTTCATAAATAGTCGAATATATTAAACTAATAATATTTCCTCAATTGCCCAATCCAATAAAGAAAAAAATGGCCATCTAAATAATTACTTCCTGCCCAAGAATACAAGATGTGACAAGAAAAGAGACAGTTTAGGATTCAATGCACAACTTTCTTACTTTCCTAATCAATCTTCTGCATATTGGACATGTCCTATTTTCCCCTTCAAAGATCCTGCAACATAATTAAAGATAAAGGTAAGCAAATTTCATCATTTCTTTTTGTGCAAACCGTATGTTGAATTCCTTTTATGAATTCAATACCACATACCTTTGTGCACAATCATAACATGTAGCACAGTGACCACAAGGAACCAAGAAACAATTCCTTGGGTCAGTGTAGCAGATCACACATATTTTCCCATCGTATAACTCCTCGGACGAGCTAGTGATGCTGCTAGTACTGCTGCAATTTCCGGATTCGATATCCCAGTGATCACAAGTCCCGTATGTTACCGGGATTGTCTTTGCCGGCGGTAATACTGGGCTGCTTTCGGTGTAATCGAAAACATCCTCTGCAGTGCTCCTCCCGTCTTCATAATCGCTTATGTACTTCATTATCATGTATACAACAACTACAAGCAACGCTGCATAAATGGTCAAAAAAAACGTTAGTTGTAGACATGGTTCGTCCAATAGAATATAAAGCTTCCAAGAGAAAATTGCATCTAATAAGAGTGATTACATAAAATGACTTTTGCTTGAAAATTGGTCAAAGTTAGGCTTGTTGTCTTCGATATATGACAGTGACAAATATCGTTTAGTAATGGGTCATGCCTAAATACACGTCTTAATTATTTTACTATCTAGTAAAGATATTTATGATTTAAGTTTGAATCTTTTTGGTACAATATTTGTATGATAAGAAAATAGGACTATGACCGTTCAAAGCATTACAAAATTGGTTAGTGTTAGTTACTT
Source organism: Rosa rugosa (assembly GCF_958449725.1). Lineage (NCBI taxonomy): Eukaryota > Viridiplantae > Streptophyta > Magnoliopsida > Rosales > Rosaceae > Rosa > Rosa rugosa. The sequence continues at coordinate 16,972,243 of NC_084820.1, read as the reverse complement.
TGTTAGATTAGTCATCTTATTAGAGAGTGAAATAAGACCTACGAAATAATACATCTTATTTCATTGTCTAGTAACATAACATGAAACATGAAACGTTTATAGCGAAAACATGTTAAGGAATTAGATCGAAGATTGAAAGTAATTAATTACTTACTTAAAATTGTAACGTAGGCAAGCAAACGCATTAGAAAAGTAAGCGTGACGTACCAATCTATCAGATCATCCTGTAAGTATTCGAAGCAATTTTTACAACACTGAATTAGAAAATTTTGAAAATTCAGAAATTATTGCATCAAGATTCAAGAAATTTGACAAATATATACAATGTCTTACATCGCTTGAACCAACAATGCTCGTAGTTAAATTATAGGATTGAGAATTGGTCGATTGAAGAAGCTTCCTTGGAAATTCCAGTCCATCTAATGTGGGAAACATACTTTAGAGCTGTAAAATGCCTCCACTGTTTATGTTTGTGCCCTGCATTATGAAAATTGAGGTTTAGAATAGGTTAGGCTTCTACAAGAAAGAAATTTGCTTATATTTTCTTATCAAAAACGGGTTGAAATATTTCACTGTATCAGTTTATAAACTCCTTTGAAATAAATGCAAGAAGCATCAATGTGGGTTCCTAAATACAAAGTAACAGGCGATTTAAGATTCGAGTTATAGCCCCAACGTTCGAAGTTCATTAGTGTTAACTCGAGTGGCATGAGATCGATGATGGCAGAAAAATCATAAGCAAATTAAGACAAAAGAAAATTTAAAATCGAAGGCATTCTGCAATCTGCATTACCTCAAAACACCTTGAGTTCATTTCTGAGTTGAATTCCTGCTTCTGTAGAATCCATGGCGAAACGGTAGAGTTTGAGAAGATCGATCTCAGAAGGGATGAATGCCAATGCCAACAATCTTTTCCAGAACTTCACTGAGATCTCATCAATGAGAAACTGGAAGAAAGGTTGTTGCTTGGTTGAAAGACTGGCTACTCATTGAGATGAACGCTAACTTATTAACCAGCACATCTAATAATAACATACTAGTCAATGAGGCTAATGCACACAAACTGTGTACCAACAAAATTGGGTGAAGCAAAAAAACTAGCTTGAACATGAGGAAGGTGGTCCAAGCTATATCACGTTGGAAACCAAGAAAACATAAATAAACTACGTAGAAGCTAGAAGGTGGAGATATAGAATGGTAGTTAAGTTTGTCCAGAACTGGACAATCTCAACTAACAATCTTTCAGAAGTCTGGTAGTGGAAATGCAAGACTTCTGTCTTGAAAGGTAGGTCAACGTATGTTTTCTGGTTGGGAAGGTGGACAATCCATACCCCAAATTTGGAATTGGAACATGGTCAACTACTCAACTTCAAGATGAGGTGAAAGAACAAAACTGATTGGCTTTATGAATTTTGCTTTCAGTTTTTATGGTCAATTGGGAAATGATAAATTATGAATCTGCTTTGAAATTAGGATGCCAAAATGTCAAATGTCAATTTGAGTTTTCGAGTCAAACTGTGATAAAACTGAGTGCGCACTCGGGCTTCCCAAATGTACGAGTTCAACATGTCATACATTTGTGGGTAGTTACTAAAGAGAACCTAATCAACTTTATTGTAATGGACCATACTACATTTGGGCTTTCTTCCAGAAGACATGTGAACTGTGTTTGTACTTTTGGGCTGTATCAATTTTTTTTTTTTTTTTTTTTTTTGAAAGGGGCTGTATCAACTTTGTTGCTCGGTACTCGTACATGTCTCCTTTTTTTTTTTTTTTTTTGAGAATTAGAAATTTAGAATTTCATTCGGATAGAATCAAACAAGTACAGTAAGATGGAGCAGTCATCCTTGACATCATTCTAGGCACGATAATCTTATGTAGGGTCTGTAGTTCCAGCAATAATTTGATTATTAAATTTATCCGACCATCTAATGATATATTCTCACCATATCTATTCACACGTTGTCGCATGTATAAATTTGAATAAGTGAATTATATCTTTCGTTTTTCATATGACAATAAACAAAAGTGTTTCGTATATAAAAACTTGTATTTCTAAAAATTTAATTGATATGGCAGATGTGCCACCTTTTTTAAGAGCCAAAACAATCAAGGAAAGCTAAGAAAGACATAGGCCTCATCAAAAAGGCCACGGATCAAGTGGGCCGATGGAGGCCAGCCAAAAAGCCCGCAAAAATCCGGTCCGGCCCGTAAAAGGCCGTAAACTATTATATATATACTAGAAAAGTTGGCCGCGCTTTGCCGCGGAATTTGCTTTTGTTAAGATATAATTTAATAATTATGACTTCATTCTACTGAAATAGCAATGAAGATTGCTTGCATGTAATGTAGGGTTCATTCAAAAATACACACATATTCAAATTACTTGCATTGTTAGAAATTGAGAATCAGACCTTTACAAAGGAAAAGCTCATTCCTTGAGAGATAACTATAAACCCAAAACCACCCGAAGCACGGTAATTATTCTCTCACAATCCGAAGCAGCAACCAGTGGAGGAGCTTATGCCTCACGGGCACAAAAACTGCAAAAAAATGCAAGAATAGTGAGAGATAGCACATGACCTACAACCATCTTCAAGCAGTTCATTTCCTCTACTACTCTTGCTGTGTTGTAAGGAGAGGGTCAGTTTGGAGGTAGCCTTTTGTTGTTGGTGACTGAAATAGTCACAACAGAGTGACACAACTTTCAACCCTTTAACAGATTCCACTGTACAGTGTTCAGTGATCATACCAATATTTCCCAGAGATTAACAATTAAAACAGAAACACTCGTTTCTTGTTATAAACTTCCATGTTGTTCTATTCAACCTCTCTTCTCTGCCTTGGCCGGGTAGGGAGCTCTCCCCTGTATAATTTTTATCCAAAAAGCGACAATCAAAAAACTATTGGAGAATATTCCAGCAATTAACAAATTATTAACAAAAAGAAAAGCCTAAAAACCCATCACCAGTTTTACCAACCTGGTCAATACCGTAAAAGAAGATACATAACAATTAAAATCATTCAAAATTTGACTAAAATAATCACAGCAAGGAGAAGTCGAGAGAATTGAGCATGTAGATCTGGGAAATGAGATTCACTTATAGTACTGACCGATTTGTTGCTGGGATGTTCCTTCTTGTACTTCTCTCTAAACTCCACCTATTCAAAATCGAAATAAAAGTCAGCCAAATAAATTCACACAAAAAAAAAAAACAAAAAAAAATTTCACAGATCCAAAAAATTCATGAACATGCTCAAAGGTCACTTTTTCCTCTACTCAATCAAATGAGTCCCACAACCCCAGCTGACATGTAAATAAATAAAGGGAGACAGGACCTTGAACCCATCAAATCTGACTTGAAAAAATTGTTGGGGGACTAACAATCAAAATTTAGTAGCTGTAGTTTACCAAAAATAAATAAAAAGACAAAATAAAACAGTGTGAAAGCTACAAAGAATAAAGAGAACTGCATAGACTAACAAAATACCACGAATGAGCAATACATTGTGAAAATACTATATGAACCAAGGTCCAAAAACAATAAAGAGCCTGCATATCTTCATTGAGAATAAAATAGAATTGTACATGAATATCCAATAACAGATTTCGGAACTGGAGAAGCCAACACCAGAATATCTAAGAGCATCAAAGGAGGGTTTTACATGCAACCATTTTTTATAAATCCTTCAATGTAACCCTCTTTGAGTTTCTCTAGTACATACCTGAATAAAAATAAGAGATTCAGATAGTGCAAAATAACTAACAAAGCAGCAGCAGAAGAACAAAGGCATATATGAATATAGTATGAAGAATCGATGCTCAGAGGCATATATGAATAACTAACAAAGAAGCAGCAGAAAAATATGCTCAATTGTTAAAGAAGTTTTAAGCTTTTGCATATATGAATCCAACCGCACCCGATTAATTTCTCTCCAATAGTTTTCTGATTGTCGCTTTGTGGTTGCTTTGTTTAAAGAGGAAATATGAAAAAGTTTTAACATTGTTTAAAAATTTGTATCACAATGTCAACAGAGGCATATAATCCATCTCATCTCATCCCTAAACCCATCAAAACTTAAACTGACAGCATATAGTGTATTTAGAAAGGGGCAACAAAAACCCTCAATTCGAGAGCATAGTTACTTAATGAGGCCATAACAACTACATATTATTAATTAACCTCCCAGACCCTAACATGCCACTGGGAATGATTCCCAATTATAATCATAAGACATAATTGAATGATCACAGTCCAATACAATTCTACTATAGTTGATATTGATTTCCAAAAATCAACTAACCATATATAGCAAAAAGCTATAACTGTAGAAACCAATTCTCAACAACTCTACTACTTGCGTATAAAATCAAATGAAACTCCAGAGCACTACGTTTTTCTTTTTCTTTGAGAATCCATGAAAATTAAAGCATAACCCATAGTGATGACAGGAAAAAATAAATAGAAAATATGCAAGTGGGAAACAAAATTCAGTTAAATGGGAATGGGAAAGGAAAGAGCAGAAAGCAACGGTTACCAGGAACCAAAAACATTAGTTGTTTGTTCAAGATACCCGCAAAATATGGAGAAAAACCCTATCAAATTGGGGATCATAACTGAAAACAAAAACCCTCTCAAATTGGGGATCATAACTGAAAGCAAAGTAAAAAAAAAAAAAAAAGGAAAACCACATATACCTGAGCATCATTCCGGCATCAGTCTTCGAAAAACAACAAAATCATCCCCAGTCTCACTGAAATCAAGCTTCAAATTGAAGGCCTGCTCTAAAGCCCAGTTGATTTTGGCATCCATATTCTCATACGGGTCATCCTCATTCCTTCTAGTTCTAGCACGTTGAAGCTTCAATAGTTGATATCGTGGTGAGCACTGGGGTCTCTATTATTCCTCTCAACTCTTCGCTCTCCTCTCAAACTATGACCCATTTGTAAACACAGAAAAAAAGGATCTCTAGTTATAAATGTTCTAATGTTGCCAAGAATTTCCTATTTGTGAACATTTTAGTTGTAAAAAGGAATCAAAATCATCAACACAACCGAAAAGGAGGTGATATTTGACTGAAGTGATAATTCACACATATCACACATCAAACTAATCATATTTTAACACAATTAAAGAAGCAAAACTAAAACTTCTAAATGAACTCAATGTTGGCAACTTGATGATCAAAGCAAAGCAATGAACTCAATGCTGGCAACTTGATGATCAAAGCAAAGCAAAATTCCAGAATTGAAGACATTACAAATAGACGAAAATGAAGTCGATTAAAGAGATCAAAATTATTGGAAAATTATTGCAAGATCATCATGTCCACCAGCAAATGTGCAAACCTTAAACGCATACTGAAATGTCCTCCAGAGCATTTTTGAGATTTTAGCGCATCCTTCGAATTGCTTCTTATAATTTTGGGTTCCAGTAGCCTACGCCTCTCCACTGGTCTGTACTTCTCTTATTTCCTGCAACAACATAAGGTCTATTTCAAAGTCAGTTGACCACTTAATGATTCTTAATAAGTTTTCCAAAGTTCAAACACAGTAACTAAATATGTGAAACTTTCTTACTGAACTACTCTTTAGCGCCAGCTCCATGCAACTTCTCTTACCCGGATGAGGATATTGAAGTCGGTGGGTCTTTTGACTGAAATTTCTTAATTTCTTCATCTTTTGTTTGCTCCGGTTTACCTATTTTTCCTTCTGATCTGCATGTTGCTTCATTTTTGTTAGTCAAGGGCAGAGATAATCAAAATACATGAAATGAAATTTTCTGTATAGGAGGTTGAGTTTACCTTGGTGAAATAACGCTCAGTCTTCTTAATGAGCAGACAAAAGGGGAGCCTCTATTTTCCAAATGTGTAGTTCTGTGATCATTGCATTTAATTATGAGTGGAGTGCTGCTGTTGTCCTCATAGTTCTTAACTTCTTTGTAGTGATTCCTTCAAACCTTGATAAAACCTGCACATTGGAAAATGGCATATTACGTAAGTATAATGAAAATGAAGATTAACAAACAGTAACAACAAAAGTGGAAGATGACTTATACTAACCTATGTCTCAACCAATCAAATGTTCAAGAATGGAATCTAATTCTTGTGGAACTCTAACAGCTCATTCATGTCTTTTGTTTGGAAAGAACTCCCTTTTCATGTCCGTTAAAGCCTTTGAATATTTCTGAACATCTTCAATTTGTTGAAAGTATGCTGATATGAGGCACATAAATTGAATGGTTTTAAATTTTTTCTTTCTGTTCTACTTAAATTATTATAATTAAAGGATTTATGAAAGTATGCTGATATAAGGCACACAAATTGAATGGTTTTAAATTTTTTCTTTCTGTTCTACTTAGATTATTATAATTAAAGGGTCTATGGAAAACATAAATACCTTTATGTCATATCTGCTAGAGCAGCAGGCATGACTTTTTGAACTGCTGTGCTGCTCCCAGCTCCACCTACAGCAGCACAAAAATGAGCTTTTTTATTTTTAGGTGAGAACTGAAAAGGCCAAGCAAAACAACGATGAAATTCACACATCATAAAGCTAGCTACGGATAGGCGTTCACTAATCAAAAACCCATATATGAAAGCTGTTGGGCAAAAAATCTAATGAACCATGAAACTTACCCCTCCATATACATTAATATCAAGGCCAATCTTGAGAAGATGAGCAACATTATTCTTCAGATACTTCAGCACAGCGTTCCTCTTCTTCTTAATCGTCCCTAGCCTCACCTTTATTCTCTTTATATCAGACTTGCTGCATCAAAAAGACCCAAAATCAGAATCCAGAACAAAACTTAAAAGAAACAGGAAACCATACTCCACATAAACTTGGGCAGAAAGACAAACTGGGTTTAAATTCATCATTAAAAGCCACAGTCACAATATATGCTGATGAATAACAAAAAGAGAAGGGAGTCTTGCATATTGTGTCAATAACATCTATAGCTCAAAAAGGAAAACATAGTTTCTGGCATTTAGAGGTGTTATTAACTTGGTACAATTATAAATAAAGCCACAGTTTTTCAACCAACAACAGATGGTCTTCAATTTTTTTTTTCCTTTCATGTAATGTATACTGTGGTATGCTTAACATGATCAAACAAAAGTCTGAAAGAAAATGCAATGCTTCTTTCATAAGAAGAGAACAGCTTAGGACAACTTGAAGATTCATTCAAAGAGTATTACAATGTTTCCCACCTAATGAGCCACAAAATTTTCTGTAAAAAAATGTAACTGAGAACCAAAAGACACAAAATATTTATAATTTGTGATGATAAAACCACAAAGAATCATGAAAATCAAACCAGGAATGTTAGGGAAAGGGAAACATCTCCTCACGACCAGTCAATGTCCAGCTTAAATAACATTCAAAAAGCAGGAACCAAACTTATACATTTATGTGATGAACCTAGAACTGATTTTTATCCTAGAACACAAAACTTAGCTGTTAAGAAGAAGTCCAAATGTATATTTAAAATGAATTTGAAGTATGTAGTTAGATAATTGAAACATAGATCTCTACCACTGAACATTTAGGGATGTGTATTTAACAACTCACTATGACCACACATAGCAACTCACCCAAATCCTACTTCCCTCAAACACCAAAAAAAGCTCCTTCCCTTAAGCACAGACGTACTGATCCAGTATCGTCCTGCTCCTTGCAAAATCACAATTCAAAACATCAATACGAATGCGACTACAAATTTCTTGGCAACTGATATTCAAAACACTTGCATCCAATTTTCTGTAAATTTAATTACTCTTACACAAAAAGTAATAAAACAAATAACACACTAAATGAACCATGAAAATAATAAAACAAAACGTGTGCCAAAGAAAATAATATATAAAGAAAACAAAGTTAAAAAAAATAAAAATAAAATAGAAACATGTAAGAAGAATTCAAATATATGGTTTGACATGAAGCAAAGTGATAAAAGAAAGGAAGGAAGCAACAAACTTTACCTTCTGAAGCTGAAGAAGAGCTCATTTTCCCATTCATCTTCTTCAATTAGCAAAGCTAAGCACACTGCAAAAATATCACTACATATCGTTTAGGAAAATTTAGAGAAAGAAAAAGCCAAAGAACCAAATATCTATTCACCAAAACATAAACCCAAATCCAATCCTTCACCGAAAAATTTTAATGAGCAAAGCTGAGAAGGGTCCAAATCTACATAAATACCAGAAATCCATAGCAAAAGACCTTTCTTGGCCATAGAACACCTTGGTATCCACGATTAAGCCTCCGATGGCAAACTCCACACTACTGATGGACACTGAAAACCCAATTCCCAATCAATCAATCCATCCCAAAAAAAAAAAAAAGAAGAAGAAGATGAATTCTTCGCAGAGAAATTAAGGAAACGAATTCCCAATCAATCAATCAATCCAGAAAAAAAAAAGAAAAAAAAAAGATGAGTGTTTTGCAATGAAATTAAGCTTTGGGGAGTGAGGGTTTCGCTTACTTTTGAAGGGAGGGCCTCTTCTTCTCCCCCTTCTTCCCCTGTTTACTTCGCTCTATCTTTCTCTGTGTCCAGAAAATAAACCAAAACCCAAAAGCTGAAGCGATGGGTTTTCTTGTTGTTAATTTGACCTTCATGAATTTCGATCTGTTTGTCTTGCCGGTTTATGTATGATTCCTTCGGGCTTGCGTTGCAGAGCAAATAACCTCTCTCTCTGTCTCTTTTTGTCTGTGTCTATCGCTCTCTATGACACCCACCCGATCTCTCGATCGATTTCCTCTGAATCTATGACACCCACCCGATCTCTCTATCGCTCTCTATGAGACCCAATAATTGAGCTCTCTCTGAAGTTCTCAATCCTTATCCATCCAGGGTAAAAAAGGACCTGAATGGCAGTTTCGTATTTCCCTAGACACCGGAGGGTAAAACCGACTGTCCACTGTACTTAGAACAGTGTAACAGTGCATCGACGCTTTATATATGTATAATATATATACAGGGGCGGAGGGAGGCAGGGCCCAGTGGGTCCCGTGCCCCACTCAGTTTTTGTAAAAAATAATAATATATATATAGTATATTAATATTATTACTATTATATTACAATCTGATTTTGTTATATATTTTTAAATTAATTAAAACTTTGGCTAACGATGATGAGCACGTGAGTTTCTTTTTTGGTTCTTTTTTGTGAGATAATTTGAGATGTGTTTGGTGCTTCCAGCCTCTCAACCTCGATAATTAATCACCATAAATATTATATAATATTTACATAATATTTTTCTTTCCCAAATTTTTTTTAACATTAATAATAGAATCAGTTATAGTTAATAATTCCTATTTCCATATTACTTACAGGTTTTCAAGTCTAATACAGATACGATTTAAAAAATATTTTATTATATCAATAACATGTGTGCGTGTATCGTCAAGTAATGATTCTCAGTATTTTCTGCTATGAACGAGTCTTCACCCGTTTACACAGTCGAATGGGTGACAAGTTTATGAATGATTGCTTGATTTCATATATTGAGAAAGAAAGTTTTATTAGTATAGATGATGAGATTATTATGCAACGATCGATTTCAAAATATGAAATTTGGTCGAGCACAATTACCATTGTAATTGATAGAAATTACATATTTTGTATATTTTTATATTATTATTTTTTTGTGCCACAGTAAACTTAAATTCCTGGCTCCGCCACTGTATATATATATATATATATATATATATATATATATATATAGGGGTTTTGTCCATTTACCCCATTTCTAGAGATTTTTTTCCCACTTACCCCATTAAGTTTTTTTAATTCTCTCTTACCCAATACACTCTAAGGAAGTCTTCCCTAATACCCCATTAAGATTTTTTTTTTTTGTTTTTAATTTTTTTTTAATACAATTTTACCCCTCACCCCTTTGTTACTTAGAGAGAGAGAGAGAGAAAATGGAAGAGAGAGAAACCATAGGAGACTTCGCCGGAGCCCGTCACCGGCAGCCGGAATCCGATCACCGGCTGCCGCCCACCGAAATTTGCTGAAAATCTCACCGGAAGTTTTTTTTACCCCCAATAGACATCTATTGCCCCCTAATAGAGGGGCAATAGAAGTCAATTGCCCCCCAATAGACGTCTATTGCCCCATAATAGACGTCTATTGACCCCCAATAGACGACTATCAGCCATCTATTGCCCCCCAATAGACGTTTAGATTACCGAAATGGTAATTAATCTTCCTAAAACTACACAAATAAAACTTTGATTAAAGAAAAAAAAACGAGCAGATTACATCAATTCAAAGCGTCTATTGCCCCCCAATAGACGTCTATTGCCCCCCAATAGACGTCTATTGGCTCCTAATAGAACTTTCAATTGCCGGAATGAGAACTAATCTCCCTAAATTTAGACAAATAAAACTTTGATTAAAGAAAAAAAAAAAGATTACATCAATCCAAAACGCCTATTGCTCTCCTATAGACGTCTATTGCCCCCCAATAGACCTTTAACAAGCCTCTATTGCCCCAATAGAACTGTTTTTTTTTTATTTTTCTTTCATTCTGACCTTCTGCCAAAAAAAAGAAGAAGAAAGAAATTGACTTGGGCACCCAGAGAAAAGCTCTGGGCACCAAAATGTCGTTCACACTCCGCCACCCGGCGCACCAGATCAACGTTCTCCTCTGCCACCGGCCTGTGACGAGCGCCGGAGAGCCTGGATTGAGCACCGGGGGTCGAGCTCGAGCGCCGAATCTCGCCGGAGATGACTGATTTGCAGCGGGCAGCAGTGGAATTGAGGCGAACGCCGGAGATAACTGATCTCTTTCGCCGGAGATCAATGCGATTCCAGCTCGGTCAACGATTCCAGCTCTGCCGACGCTTTTCTCTTCCATCATCGGATCTGCAGCATCGACTCTGGTTCCGAGTTGTAATTCCAGTTTAGATTCAGGCTCCGATTGAACATCAAACTCTGGCGTTGGCTCCGGTTGAGCGCAGGAGACCTTGATCTAGCGCCGGAAAGCCTTCATCGACACCGGAGAACCTTGGTCTAGCGCTGGAGAACCTTGATCGAGCTCCGGATAGCCTTCTTCGAGCACCAGAGAGGCTAGATCGAGCGCCGGAGGGCCTGGAACGCCGGAGGGCCTACGTCGTACCCCGGAGAGGCTGGGTCCAGAGCGCCTGGGTCAAGCGCCAAACGCCGGAAGGGCTAGGTGGAGCACCGAAGGGGTTGGAACGTCGCCAGAGCTGGAGGTCAGTTGGGGGGGAGAGAGAGAGAGGAGAGAGAGAGAGATCGGGGATGAGAAGCTCGAGTGGCAGTATGTAATTTATTAATTAAGCAGAGGGCAGAATAGTCATTTCTCTTTAAATTGGGTTAGTGAGAATAAAAATCTGTTGCTGGGGTAAGTGGGATAACTTTGGCTCATTTTGGGGCTTTTGGTCAAGAACCCATATATATATATATATTTTCTATGTTGATGTGCTCATATTTCTAATATTTCTATGCCTCTTTGGCTCTTTCTCAGTTTCTCTTGGTATATATGTTTAGTTCTCCTTTATTTATGGTTCATTTACGTTAATTTAGTGTCTTTTTAGGTGTGTTTCAAAGAAAGAAGAAAAGAAGCTAAGCTGAGCTAACTAACACATAAACTGTTGTGCAGAACACCTAACTTCACTGATTACTGAGAACTGCTCGGATGGAATTAGGAGTTGTACCCTATATGCACGGAAAGCCCTATGTGTCTAGTTTCTGAGGAAGTTAACGGTTTGAGATTCTGACTTTTCTAGGAGTTATGGCAATTTAAGTGAAGGCAGTTTCAGCTTGGACGGGAATCTGCAACATCTTTTACAAGTTCATGTCTAGAACCTAACTTCGCTGAATTACTGGGAACTGCTCGGATGGAATTAGGGAGCTGTACCTTATATGCACGGAAATCCCCACGTGTCTAGTTTTTGAGGAATTTACGGTTTGCGATTCCAAATTTTCTAGGAGTTATGGCAATTTAAGTGAAGAACAGTTCAGCTTGGACGGGAATCTGGCAACATCTTTTACAAGTTCATGTCTAGAACCTAACTTCGCCGAATTACTGGGAACTGCTCGGATGGAATTAGGAGCTGTACCCTATATGCACGGAAAGCCCAATGTGTCTAGTTTCTGAGGAATTTTACGGTTTGCAATTCCGACTTTTCCTAGAAGGAGTTATGGCAATTTAAGTGAAGGCAGTTCAGCTTAGACGGGAATCTGCAACATCTTTTACAAGTCATGTCTAGAAGGCCCAGCACATATATTTGGAAA